>NC_142247.1:32657485-32962719 GCF_052056855.1 Sturnus vulgaris | reverse complement strand
CTGGGGCTGCTTGTTTTGCTGCCCACACACCCATGAGTGGATGTGATATTGAGGCTAAAGGAGATGCTGAGAGCAGGACTGCCTGGGACTCTTGCTTCTTTAATAGCAGAAATGTAAGTAAGCCTGAAGTGCTGGCAAGAAGCAGAGGTGTGAATGGATTTAAAGAAAACCTTCTCTAGTCTTTTTCCCTCTGTTCTGCTTTAAAAGAAGCCCCCATGAGTGGGGACAATGGAGAGCATGGTTTAAGTCTTTCCTTTCCTTTTGCATATGTTCCAGAAGGAAATGTCATGTTGTAGAACCTGTTTCTCCTAAAATTACCATGGACAACAGTACCATGAAAAATAGTATTTAAAACCTACAAAATTATTATTTTTTTCTAAAATCAGGGCTGACTTTTAAATTGCAAACAAGGACAAATGATTACAACCCCTTAGGGATTGTATTCAGATGCACTGCGTGACACACCACGGGCCTAGTGAGCCCAGAGCCACTTGTCACCTCCTCATAGCATCAGGATGCAACAAGCGTGGTTACACTGTGAGGCTGAACCCCTGCAAACAGCCAGCAAGTCTGAGCACTCCGCACCTTGAGGAGATAAACTGTCATTCCTGAACTACCAACTAGGAAGAGGATTTCACTGGTGACAGACAGAGAGAAGCAATTACTTAAAATGGTAGAGTAACTTGAAACAGTTTCATGCAGGACATTCCCCCAAGGGAAGACTAAAGGGCTGGCTTACTTGACAGCCACTGCTGATCTCAAGCACATTTGTCACTTTAGATTTCACCTTTAAATTGTTTTCCCATATAGTCATACATATATCCCTTATGCAGGTTTGTCATGTTTTGGGTGGGAATGAAAATTACTACTGGCTGAACAGTCTTTCCTTGTGTCTGTCCTCTGGGAAGCCTGCTATTCCTGTTTCTTTCAGTTCTGATCAAAACATTGTGCATGTATAATCTTACTGCATAAAACTTGCAAACACTGTTATGCTTTTTGGAGGTGTGTAGTGCAATGTGAGAAAAACCTATACCTGCTGGCTGGGGGCTAACTTGTATTCTGCTTGGCTCTATATGCTTTGAATACTGCCTAAGAGTAAACAAGACATATGCTAGTCCAGACCACTAAAAGGGTTTGATAGCATCTTTTTATTCTTTCCATTTGTGGCAAGGTAAGGGTTAGGTCAGAGTTAGGAAGGCTGTTACAAGCAGTAAGACTATTTGGTCTTGGAAACAGAGCACCTAGGGACGTTCTAGAGACTTTGTCATGGATGGTTTGAAGAAAAGTTTTAAAACTTGTCAGGATTCATGTAGAGATTGCTGCTGATCCTGTCTTAGAACAAAGGACAAGATCCAGTATCTTGTAAAGACAGCAAATATTTCTTCACTGGCAGTGCAGAGCTAAGGTGCACTTGTGAACTGGTGGTAATGCCTTTGGCTGGTGTGGAAGTAAGTGTTTAAACCAAAGAACTGCCTTGGAGTCTCTGGCCCTGTCTCTGCAGTGAAGTAGCCCATCTTGAAAAGCCATCAATGACAGACCCACTGAGTAACTGAGTGATTACAGACTCCTCTGTCCCCTGGCATAACCTCCTCATTTCTGGCAAACAGCTGTTGAGAAACGTTCTGAGATGAAGATTGCACATGCACCATTGTGTTTAATAGTTACCAGTGTCTTTAGCCTCCAAGAATTTGTCAGATCTCATTCTGAAATCAGTCGTGCTCTTGGCTTCCAAACTGTACCATGGCCATGGGCTCCGTTATACGAAGTGAGATTTGGTTTAGGCTGGCAGTTTCTCAGAGCATCCTCGGCTTGTGTCTTTTGAGAAATCCCAAGTAATCTCTCCCTTCCATGTCTGGCACAAGTCTACACATCTATTAAAAAACTCCACTCTCAGCACATGGGGGCTGCAGGAAGAAAGTCAGGAAGGGTTTTGAGCCCAGTGGGAAGTTGATGCTGCTGCTTTTGCACAGCAGAGGATACAGGTGGGTGGCTGCCCCTGGCTAAGCAATAGTCAGCTGAAATACAGGGGCAGCTCTATTCCTTAGTGTCTGCAAGAGGGGAAGCTGATCAGCTGAATCTTGCTTCTCTGTGGGGCAATGGTTCCTGCTAAGTCCTAGCCAGGGGTCCTAACTCAGCTTGTTGCTGAAGTCAGCAGGATGGAGCTGATCGGGAAAAGGCGAGTGGTGTGGCATCCGCTTACCACTTGTTTTTCCCTCCCACTCATGCTGGAGGCACCACCAGTGCTTCCCTTCCAGCTGGCAAGCCGGTGGCCTCATTGCGTCACTCATTCCCACTGCTTTTGGAGTTGTATGTGTTTGAGGAGCAACACTAGAGTCATCTCCCTGAGCCTGCTTGTCAAAACAGTTGGCAGCAGTCTCCCAGTGGTCCTGCAGCGACGGTGGTACCTGATGCCAGCTCTCAGCTCTTTTGACCGGTGTGTTCTTTGCAGCACACTGTACACATGCTGCAGCCCCAAAGGCTCCCCTGCCAGGGATGTGCATTTCACACCTGCGCTACTGCTACAGGATTACAGCCTTGCTTTGTAAATGAACTCCTGTTTCTGTGATTAGAAACACTAGCACTCTGACTTCCCCAGCAATATAAGCAAGGCCCTCTTAAGGTTTGCTGCTTGTTCCTAACAGCTGGGGATAGCACTGGGAGATGCTGCAAATTTTCCTTTTGATCTGAGCTGTTACTGCAGTGCAGCACATTGGATTTTGAATACAGAAATTACATGGAGTGGCCTGATCCTAGGTGAATTCTTACTCTGTCTGGCAGCCTGTTTGCTGTCATGTTTTTCCCTACAGCTGTCAAAAAGATGCCTTTTGCAGGCAGTTGACTGGGTGGGGTAGGAAAGAATTGCAGCACTTGGTGCCCTCCCCATAAAGATGCCAAATTTCCATTCACTTAAATTTGCCCTAAGCACCTTTTTAAAATGTGGTTCAATTTCCCTCTTTCAGAGTTTTAGCTGGCACTTATCATCCTGGTATGGTACTTAATCAGTCCCTGTCTGAATTGTCTGTAAGGATAATTGATGTTCCTGTCTCCAACAAGCTGAAAATTGTTTCCACCCAGCCTTTGACATATAAAGGGACTTTGTTTTCTGCAGTGGGTGTTCTTGTCTCATAGGCAAATGACCCTGGCTGTAAGGCTTGCAGAATGGAGTGCAGCTGCAGACACCTGCCCTTCCTCCCAGGCCAGGAGAGGTGTGGTGCCCTTTCTGAATTAAAGCTAAGGACGTCTCCAGAGCTCATCCCATGCAGGCACTGTACATGTTGCAGGGGTGCGTTTTGCTCCAAACTGTTTACTCCTGTCTTTTCCGGGGGGGGGGGGGGGGGGGGGGGGGGTAAGAATCCTGTCTGAGGAGCAGTTTCCAAATAATGCTGAATCTCACTTTGGGATGCAGCAGCCAGCATATCCACACCTGGGCAGGTGAAATTCTTTGGGTACCAAAGATCACCTGAGATCCAGGCTGGTCACACTGAACTTACTTGAACTTCAAGCCCTTTCAAATAGGAAGGTAATTAGTCTTCTGTACAAATGAGTCAGTTCTTACTACCACTTTCGAAAGTTTAAACCAGCCTAGTGCTGCTGACATGCCTTTGGTGTATCCAAGTATTGCAACATCTTCCAAGCTGGTAGTGTAACTGGGAATCATACTGCTGTGTGCAAGATTGTAGCTACAAAATCTCTAGTAAGACCCAATATTTTGCTTTCTGAATTAAAACCCCAACCTCTTTAGAAGTCCAAACTATTTCTGAGTCGACAATAGAAATGCCTGAATCTGCATGGTGCCCAAGACAACTGTCCACTTTTCATTTATCCTATTCATCTCAATGCAATATTGTAGCCTAAAATTATACAGGACCCAAGGCGGATGTTGACCTCTGCAGCACCATTTTTTACAAAGGCTGGTGAACAAAACACCTGCTTCTCCTGTTCTATCCTCCCTGGATGCCCACCTTGTGTCTTTCTTAAACCCTACAAACAAATTACTAGAAAACCTCCCCAACTTGAACTTTCCCTGAGTTTGATCTGCTCTCGTATGCTCAGCATGTGCAGTTGTGGCATTCTGTGAGAGCATAAGGATGGAGTCAGGTGAATGGAGTAAGAAAAATAACTATCCTGAGGGGTTTAGTCCTAGTGGTGCTTGCCTTCCTCTCACCAATGGGAAAGGGGAATTTTGAGCAACCACTGCACTGAGGTGGTGAAGACACCAGAGGGCTCTACTGCCAGATGTACTGCTGGATAACTGCAAAGTCCACAGGATTTTACTGTCGAGGTATGTTCTCATTTTTAGTGAGCCAGCCCCAAGATGGGCTGTTGCCAGCAGCGCAGGCCTCAGCATCTTGCTTCACTTGTGACAGTGGCTTAAGTTCAGGGTGTTCCTATTCTCAGCTCTTGTACTTTTCATCAGGATACAGTGGCGTTTGGGAAATCTGTGGAAACCCATTGTGCCTACTGCATCTTGTGGAAGGGCCAAGACTATGCTGAGAAAACAGTTTTTGACAACACTTGACTTCATTTGGAAAGCAATCCTCCTCTTGTTTTTTGGTGGTGTCATAGTTTCCCCCTACCTGACTGACAAATGAGCCTACCTGTAGTTGTGCTCATGCCTCTCCTCTAGGAAGCTGATGTTGAAGGAGTGCCAGGCTTGCTTGGATGGGGAAATCACTTACATGACTTGCCTTGTCTGTCCAAGAATTTTGGCTGCCTCTGTTGGCATGATAGAGAAATGTGTTTGCTAGGCTTTTATCCTCAAAGGGATAGAAATTTTCTGGTATTTTGTGCTTAAAAGGATGTAAGATTTCTTCAAAGCCAGAACACACAAACATATACATTCTCAGTCTGTTGCCTGGGACATTAGTCAGGCAACTCCTAATAAAGCTAAAGCCTAGCAATGTAAGATTAAAGTACATTAGTCGAGGATAAATTGTCTTGCAAAAAAACCATCTTATTATGCATAGGAAATGTGCCCTAAGCCCAGTACAATTCCCCATTACAATTCTTACTTATCAAAACCTTCACGATACTTAATGGGCTAACGTCAAGAATGTCAAAGGGTTTTATTGTATTTGTTTTAATTATTTGGAAATTGCTCTTCCTGACTCGAGCGACGGCTGGGATTCTTACGTGGCAGTTTCTGCTTGATTTCAAAACGTCTTGTCTGTCTGATGAGATGTGCGAGTGCCTGCGCTCCCTGTCATTTGTTTATAGCAACATCAGGGAACTGCTGGTGTGAAAACCCAGTGCGGACTGCAGCGGGACTCTAGTTCGTACCCCTGGGGAACAGCGTAGATGCATGTAGCAGAGCCGTGCTGTTTCCAGCCGCGGGGACAGAGGACGCGGCTGGCCGCACTCCCTAGGCTGCCGGCGGGGCCAGGACCGCATTAACACATCTTCGCTTTGCAGCGCAGAGTTCCAGCTTTCGAGGTGCTGTCCGCGCAGAGGTCGCAGCCCCGCGGGCTCCGCGCACCGGCGGCTCCCCGGGCGGGCCTGGGACACGGCGGGGCCGGCGGCGCCGGACGGGCCGCGCCCCCTCCCGGCCCGCGCTGCGCGGCGCGGCGCGGAGCGGCCCCGCGGAGCGAAGGGAGGCGCGGCCGCCGCAGGGCGCCGTCCCATTGGCCGCCGGGCGCGATGCTTTGCATCTCTCCGCCCCCTAGCCTTCCCATTGGCTGCGAACCGGCGCCGTTTTGCATGGCCCCGCCCCGCGCGCCCGCTGGCCGGCGCTGCGCTGCGGTGTCGGGCCGGCGGCGCGGCGCAGTGCAGGAGCCGGAGCCGGGCCGGGAGCAGGGTTGGCCGGCGGCAGCAGCAGGAGTAGGGCGCAGGCAACACCGCCGCTTCGCTGCCGTCTGGCGGAGCGGGGAGAAGCGAAGCGGCCGGCGGGTCACGCCGCGCCCCCTCGCTGCTCTCTCCCCCTGCGTTCCCGTGAGCCGCTCCCCGCCTGGGTCCCGCGGGTGCAGCATGAAGTGCGGCGATGGCCCGGAGAGGTAAGACGGCGGTGAGGACGCTGGAAGACCTGACGCTGGACTCCGGGTATGGTGGTGCGGCGGACTCGGTGCGCTCCTCCAACTTGTCGCTGTGCTGCTCGGATTCGCACCCCGCGTACCCCTATGGAGGAAGCTGCTGGCCGCACCTAACTGACTCCATGCACAGTCGGCACAACAGCTTCGACACCGTCAACACCGTCCTAGCGGAAGACTCCGAGGTGCTGGACTGCGCGGGGCAGCAGTGCTCCCGGCTCCTGCCCGACCTTGAGGAGGTCCCCTGGAGCCTGGAGGAGGTGGAGGCACTGCTGCTGCCGCCGCCGCCGCGCCGGGAGCCGCGGGCGCCGGGCGCCGCCAGCCCCGGGAGCCGGGATGCGGCGGCGCGGCTCTCGACGCTGGTGAGCCGGGCGCTGGTGCGCATCGCTCGGGAGGCGCAGCGACTGAGCCTCCGCTTCGCCAAGTGCACCAAGCACGAAGTGCGGAGCGCCATGGAGATCGTCCTGGGCTGGACGCTGGCGGCCCGCTGCACGGCAGCCGCCCTCGGCGCCCTCTCCCTCTACAACATGAGCAGCAGCGGCGGCGACCGCTTCAGCCGCGGCAAGTCGGCCCGCTGCGGACTGGCTTTCTCCGTGGGCAAGTTCTACCGCTGGATGGTGGACAGCCGCGTGGCCCTGCGCATCCACGAGCACGCCGCCATCTACCTCACCGCCGGCACCGAGAGCCTCTTCCGCGACATCCACGCGCGGGTGCTGGCCGGCCCCGCCGCCCCGCTCCCGCCGCCCGGCCGCCCCCCGGCCGCCGCCGCCGCCCCGGCCGAGAAAGAGAAGGAGAGCGGCGAGGCGCCCCGCTTCACCCTGGAGACGCTGGAGCAGACGGTCAACAACGACCCCGAGCTCTGGGGCTTGCTGCAGCCCTACCAGCACCTCATCTGCGGAAAGAACGCCAGCGGTAAGTGCGGCGGCCGGGCGGGACCGGGCGCCACCGACCACCTGTTGCGCCGGGCGGGCCCCCGTCCGCCTCCCCGGGCGCTGGGCGGGTCGCCGCCGCCGCACCTGCCGCCGGGGCCGGGGGGCCGGGGAGGGAGGAGCTGCGCGGCTGCCCCTGCACGGTGGTGCCCGGCCCGGGGCGTGGGGAGGGCTGGAGGGGAGCTGCCGAGCATCCCCCGCGCTGCTCTGCCGGGGCTGCCCGCCCGCCTGCCGCGGCGCGATGGGCGTGAATTGAGGGGCAGCTGGCTGGGTGTCGGCAGGGCTGGCTGAGAGACAGTGGTTCAGAGCTTCAGTTTTCCACAGGAAATGGCAGAAGCGCAGCTGAACGCTTGCAGGCGAGATCAAACTTTTGTTACATATGCAGTGGTTTGGCCAGCGATTGCGTGGTTGGCGCTGAAATGCAGTCTTTCTGGACAGATTTCATTCATGTTGGTGCATGTTTACCCAGAGCTTGACACAAATGCAACACCGTGATGCATCAACTTCCTGGCCATTTTTTCCCTTCGTTTTTAAAATCATGAATCTAATATTTTTACTAAGTAATCCTTCGGTAGAGTGGCATTCCAAAGTTGATGTTCCTTATTTCAGCTCCCTCTGTTTGCCAGGGAAGGGAAAATGGAACGAGAGGCGATTCGGGGAGGCAGAGTTAAAATAGGGTGGTGTTATTTCATACCTTCTCCTAAGCGTGCACAGACACATGCAAACACTTTTATTAAGCTTAAATTTAAAATACCTGTCAAGCTGAGATGCAAATATTTGGGGAGTGGGGGTATGGAAGAGGAAGGGAACTGGGAGAACAAGGTTAACTGGAAGCCTAGATCACGTCTCCAGATAAGCCTTGTTAAGTTGTTATAGCCACAGAGGATGCATTACAGCTAATTATCTATTGTCTTAAGGCACCTTCTATCCCATAGGAGACCTAAAGGAGGATGCTGAACGGGAGTAAAAGAAAGGGGCAGATACTCCTCCCTGCTGTAAATAGATATTGCTTGGTTCTGTTCCTCTGGTGCTTTTACTCCAGCAGAGGATGTCCTCCCCAGAGGCTTCACTGAACCACCCCTCAAAATGTATCTGCTCTTGGGGGCTTGTGTTGCAGGACCCTGGTGCATTATTCTAGTGCTGGTGCAGGCAGGCATGGCTTCCCCAGGAGTGCCACCGTTGTTTTTTTTCCTTGAGTCCTGATACGGTGCCTGTAGGTTTCAGATGGCACTGTGTTGCGTTTCTGACATTGCAGCACTGGCTGTGCAGGCTCCTACTGAGCCTTTCATTTTGTTTTGCGGCTCTCTCTAACTCCCTCTGTATCAGCTCAGTGGATTCAAATGAACTTCATTCTGACCCTCATTTATCTCCCTTCTAGGGACACAAAACAGTTTTCATCTCCATTTTATTGTAGTTTTAGCTGCCACAAATCTCCTTGGTATCTCTTGAGTTGAGCAAATGGCATTTTTCTAAGATGCTTGAATCAAACCCTAGCAAGTTGTCCATTTTGTTTTGCCTCTCTCTCTCTGTCTCCCTGCTTTCTATGCAAATGCCTATAATGTTGTTTTGCTTTTTAACATCTTATAATACATAGTTTAGGGTCCTGTTAAATATATTTAGAGTTACAGGTGCAAGCAAGAGCCAGGCCTCCTTGCCGTAAAAGCCATTTTTTACTGCTGTAAATGTTTATTTAGATTTAATCCAAGGGTGTGTTGCCTGCTTTTAAGTACTTTCAAGGCAACTAAACTAAGCATTAGAAACCATTAAACACATCAGTCTGTTTCTTTACCAGTGAGATATGTATTTGTTTATATAGACCTCACCGTTTTGATGTCTTGAGTGCTCCATGTTTGCTTGCAAATGTTTCCTTCTCAGGCACTTAAAACAGGTGGGTAAGTCTGATGTGAGAGATTATTTGACCAGCTCGAAACTGTTGGGGCAATCTGTGGCAGGAGGCTTGGGCTGCTGGAAGTTGCATCTCTATTTAGTGGCCTAGCCACAAGTTCATCCTTCCTCTGTCCTCAGTACTTGCAACACCATGATAGCACAACTTAACAGGCAGCAGACTTCTCACATCTCTTTGTACCTCTCCAGGAGAAGAGACAGGCCTTGTACTCTTGAGGTTCAATAAGTTGGGGGTCATTTCCCAGCTGGGTTGCAAGTGAACACACAAGCACTGGAATCGGTGGATTTGGTCCATCAGGTGTGGACAAGAAGCAGTGGTGGGGTCCTTTCTGGAGGTACCACGTCCAGTGTGATATGAGTGAAGTGGGTGATGGAAAGCAGTGCAAAAGCTGACTCTCTAGCAGTACCTTATCTGCAGGCAGGTTTTTGTGGGGAGAGGTGCCTCTCTCTGTGAGGCAAATATCAAACCTTTAAAAAAATTCAATGCAAAATTCAGCACCTTGAAGTTCATCCAGACTGTGAAACAGGCAACTTGTGAAGATCATGGGATGCAAGTATGTGAGGAACATGAGTTTGTGTCCGATACAGTCCAAGATTGCTCTGACAGAGTTTGTGAACACTAGTGTTGGGGAAGATGGTCTGAGGATCTGTGAGACACAAACCAGCCTTTCAGGGCTTCCTAGTAAGTTCTGCAGAGTGTTTAGTGGTTTCAGCTGAGGTTTTTTAGCCTGATGTCATACTCGGTCATCTTGGAAGCTGCTGAATAAGATCAGTATTGCAAGATAACCTTTTACTTCTTGTAAATGATGGTCATGTGCCTTCAGACAGAGATGCTTGAGCTGGTTCTTTCTGTGGGCTCTTGAGCCTACTGGGCTTCTTTTGGGTGTATTTGGCCTGAGCTCAGACAGCTGCTTTGTTGGGAGCCCCACTATACAACAGGAGCCTGTTCTGGCAGGGCTGAAAGCCCGTGGATGAAGGTAGTGGCAGTCCTTCATATGTTGCGGGCAGCAGGCCATGTGTTCTTGATAAGCCCCTCGATAACCTCTTCTGTGGGACAGGGCATCCATGACAAAAGCAAAGCAGGCAATGCCATTGGCAGCAGCTGCTGGCATATTGACTGAGCTTATCTTTTTGATTACTATATCAGAAAGAATAGACCTTAAAAGCACTCTGAGGTAGTAATTTCCACTCCCCCCAGAATTTTAACATCATGGCTGAATGAAAATTAAAAACTTTACATTTGGGATTTCACTGACGCTTAAATGTTTCAATTACGAGCTCTGTCTGAACAGCACAATGCACGTTTTACATCCTGTAACAGTTGCACGGAGTGTTATTTCCCTTGGAACAGTGGGAGAAAAATACTGTGTGCTCAATGAAAGGCAGTAAAAGCTGGCACCTCTGTGGTTTAAGCAATATTATTCTAGTTTCTTTATTGCTCATCAAACCCTTACTTTTAGGCCAGATCTGAGAAATGCTTTGAGATGAATGGGAAGTTTCCCCAGGTCTTGGATCAGTGCAGATCATTGGAGTAAATCCATGTATATTATTTAACCAGGGAAGCTTGGATGGCAGGTCCAAGTAGCTTAAATACTTGGTATTATGAAGGTCCTCTTTCACAGGGAGGAGGAATGGTATTAGACAACGCTTGAATTAATACAGAGTTAAGAAAATAGGTTTTTCCTGTTTCAGTCTTCGGGAGTTTCAATGTCTTGTCATGTGGCAGGACTTGTGTTTGGAGGGACACAGCTGGGGAACTGGGGGATCATAGAGTGGAGTTTTCTGTGGAGGAGTCAGCATGTACAACTCTGCCTTGTCTGTTTGTGTACAGCTTCTAAAAATAGTGATTTGGAACCCAACTGCATCCCTGTGGTTTCTTCCTCTTCTTAATATTATTCAGAGAAGAAAATCAAACTAGTTAGAAACCCAGGATTAGGTCAGGCTTGGCTGACCGGTGTCAGCTTACCTCAGTTTAACCTTAGCCTCTTCTCGTAATTCACATGAACTAGGGGGACTCCAAGCAAATGAGCAGTACCAATATATTAGCACAGCTTAACCAAATCAATAAATGCTTTTGAATTTCAATACATATGTATGCATACATGTGTGCATACAGAGACCATACCCTTCTTTTACTGGCGGGCATACTGTTATTTGTTACTTCTCTGCTTTTTGCTGTAATTGAACCATTCAGGATGCCATTATGGCCTTAGGGGCAGTGTAAAATCAATCTAAAACTTATTTCAGCTAAGATGATAGGGGAATATTTGGGCACAAAATGGGATTTTATGCTATTTTCTTGGCCTTATTTTAAACTGTAATTTCAAGAATATCCTTCCCTCTACCCCCCTGTTATGTCTCCGTTATATTTTTTGCTGGTTAAAAAACCCAAAAAGAATATACTTGAAGTTTCTTATATGTACTGGTGTTTTATACTTAAAGGTCTTCGTTGTTTTGTTTTTCCCATCTATTCAGGGCACTTTAGTCCCATGCCAAGAGGTTGACATGAGTGGTGGAGCAACAAATGATCTGTATTTTTGCTTGATTTTCTTAACTAACAACCTCCTGAGCAAACTTCCACACCCTCTTTGAACAAGTTGTGAATTTGTCCCCTCTCCATATGGGAGGGAGAAGGGGCCAAATTCCCAAAGGGCAGAAGATTTTGCCAGTTTGTGGCCAGTGATGCTGTTGGAAGCTGGGATGGCAGTGGGGAAACTGTGCTCCTTCTCTGTAGTGGGGTGGGTTGCTTTGGCACATGGTGCTGGCAGGACAGAAAGATAATCAGCATTTGTGTGCTTGTTGAAGACCACTGTTGCCTTGAGAGGATACCTTGAGAAGGGAGCAGTGGTGGGATTGGGAAGTAGGGACCCAGCAGGAGATTGAGGTTTGATTGACTAGCTGATGAACATTTGTTTCCCCTCTGGATGTTTTGATTCATGTAATTTGTTTCAGTTATGAGTCTAACATTAAAAAAACAAAAATCCCAGAAATAGTTATAGCAGAAGCACCCAGGATAATCATAAAGCTTATGTTTGCCAATATGATTATTCCTTTTGTCATGTTGGAAAGTACCTTAATAGCATTTATAACCTTGGCCACGCTAGGGAGTTTTCAGGCTGCATCTACATTACTTAGTTTCTAATGTAAATGAGGCTTTGGAATGATGATTGGGGAAATGTGATTGTGTATACAAGGAGCATGTTAGGGGAGAATAACAGTATATTTTTAGCAGTTTATTGGGTTCCTGGCTTTTTTTGCTGAGTGCTGACAAGCTTCATGCAGTTTTTCAGCCATCCTGTGAGCTGATGACATGAGGTGCAGGTGAACATTAGGGACAACTTTGTTCCTTTTCCTAATGCTGCTGTAAGTGCTTTCTCTTCTGCTGCTCAAAGTTAGTAAAAATGAAAAAGATACCGCTCTTAGTGTGTTGGTGTTTCTGCAGTGTGTGTCATACCAAGCAGTTGGTTGTCAGTCACAAACCTTCCACATTGTCCAGTGTAAATACTCAGTAGTGCAGTGGCTGGGAACATCTACAGCCCTTTCTCCCTTGTCCTGGTTAGGGCTTGAGTTCTCCTATCTCAGAAGTTAGAAAAAAAGCTTTATGGTCTTCCCCTCACCTTTCCCCTAATGCAGGTGTGAAAGAAGAAAGCCCTGCTCAGTGAGATGACACCAGAGGAGGAGAGAGCTGCTTCCTGTAGCACATGAGTGTTGAGAATTAAGTTTTCTGCCTGGAGTAATTTCCTCTGGCCAATGTATAGTGCAGAAAGAGCGGGGGGGCTCCTTGCAGGTGGTTTGGTGAAATTAGCAGCTTCCGTGCAAAATATTTTTGTTGCTGACCCAGCAAAGGATGTACAGGAGAAACAAGGAGGGGGTGGATGAGGGAGTTCATCACCAGGCTGTGTTTTCTTGCCCTGAGTATGATGAGCAGCAGCACTACCACCATTTGTGTCCCTGAGCAGGTTGGCGTGCTGCATACTCGTGAGGGCTGAAGTGGATGCTTGGTGGATGGTGGATCACATCAGTGCCTGTTCACTTTCCCACTCTATTCCCAGGCTCAAGATTCCTGCTGCCTCAGTCTGCCAGGCTGGGTTGTCATGTCCAGCTCTGGCAGTGGTGCCATCCTGCCAGTCCCTTTGCTCTGCAGGCTACTTTCCCATTATATAGGAGCCTTTAGCAAGGCGTAAGAAAGAAGTAGGGACTATTTTTTTTCTTTGCTCTTGTCCTTGTTTACTTGCTGGCTGAAAGCAACACACTGCACCATCTCTGTATAAATCTGTAATTACATTTATGTACCTGATAAGTAAAGATTTCAAAAGACATAAAGTGAAAATTACCCCAGAGCTTGTGTGGCCAGCTTATTAACCTCTGGTTACTTTGCCAGAACTGTTCAATTAGGCAGCCTGAAAAAAACACAGACATGGTGGAGGACTGTGCCAGCCAAATGGTCACATGTGTTTGGTTCTTGGGCTGCCCTTGCTTTCAGGAGTTTCCTACAACAAAGAGTTTCTATCAGTGGCCACATTTGTCTGGCAGTGCATAAGCTTTCTATTTTCCCAGAAGGTAACATAGTTATCCTGCTGTTAAAGTGAGAGGATATAATCTAATGTCTAGTCACTCCTTTTGCTTTTCATAGGGCTGCATTTCTCTCTTGCAAAAACAGAAGAGAGGAGGGCACTGGTCAGGTGAAGTGAGTCAGTGAGAAGGCAGCTGTTGGCTCATTTAGACAGCAGGAGTGAGGGCCATGTTCCTGGGAGCAGCTGAAGAAGAAGGAGCCACTGTCGGTGTGGATCAGTTCAGCAGCGTGGATGGAGCACAGGCATGCTGACACCTTGCTGAGGCTTGTCTCAGTTACTTGAATTAATTGAACTTGATGTGCTGATGCTTTTGGATCATCACACTTCCTTACTCTGGCAGTTTGTGGCTAAGGAGAAAGTTCTACAGCATGGCTTATGGGACATGACCATTTTCTTGGGCTCCACTGAAGAGGTGCCTGTCATCTTGATGGTATTTTATCCTCTTCCTTGATTCCTAGGCTGAGTTTATAGTAAGCAGTACCCTTTTTTGGTGTAATTGTTCCTGAAAACAAGCCAAGGGGTTTTATAGTATGGTAAGAGGGTATCTGGTGGTAAATATGTGGACCAGCTTGGAGGCTGAAAAGGTGGTCAAGAGACTTGAAGTTTCCCACAGGGGCTCTCTTGGCCCATCACTGATAAGGAAAAGAAATATTCTTTCACTTGTTTTAAACAATACTGGATTACTAATGTGGAATAGGAAGAGACCAAGGGACAGGTGATTGTGTGAGGGTCTCTTGTACCAGGAGACCTCAGGGCAGGTGACTGTGTGCCTGATGAATCAAGTTGGCAGGGGTGGATAAGGGAAGAAGGACTTGTTCACCCCAGTTGGTTCCAGGCCATTTAAAAGCACGGTGTTAGACCTGGTGTAAATCCCTGTGGGAAGTGGTGTGTGCCTGACTGATGTTGGTGCTTGGTGGGAGCTTGGCTGGCGTGACACTTGGGGACTGGGCTCCTCCTGCCCTGATGCTTCAGGCAGTAATGGATGTTGATACTGGGATCTTCCAAAAGATACATGGCAGCACAGGAGACAGGTAGAGCTCTTTCTGTGGTGGTTTAAGGCAGCTGAAAGCAAAAGTGCAGGGAGGGATCAGTGCTGCAGGATGTGTGAGAGGCGTTGGGATGCTCGCCAGGAGATAGGAGCACATGGAGGCGTTGCAGCTGAGGGACTGGTAAGACTTCTGGGTCAGCAAATTCACAGCCTTACGTGGCTTTTCCAGAGCTCTTATGTTCATAGACCTTGCTCTTGTGAGCAGCACATGTACTTCACACAGCTAATAAAGGTCTTGGGACAGGCTGGTGAGTGAGCAGGTGAACAGGAACCCCTGAGAAGATTAGAGGAGAGGCCTCTTCAAGGACTGGATTTCTGTCCTCAAGTGCTGTGGAGTAGCATCTGGACCTGCAAGAGTCTGAGGCTTTAAAATTCATAAAATCATCCTGGTTTTAAATTGCACTGCTATGAAATATTGCTCCCAGGTGGAGGAAGTGAGCGGGGCTGGGGTTGCAGCAGAGTATATTGAATGTATTTGCATTTTTGAGGCAGTCAAATAATTGAAGGAAACTGCATCCTGCAGTGTTTTGCAGTTTCTCTGGCCCCGTGGTAGTTTTGGATAAACACTGTTGGCTGTAGTGCCTTTGCTTATGTGTTGTGTTTGGCTGTGATTGAGTTGCTACAATCAGGGAGGGTTGGCTTTTTCTTGCAAAGAGCTAAGCAAGTCTTGCAAGCCTCTCTGGGATGTTATCCAGTAGGGATTTGGAAAAAGAGAGATTATGGTGCCGTGGGCCATATGTACTCCCCAGACTGTGGGTCCTTCACCCCAGATGAAGCATCTTCACTTCTCTGTCACCTCTAAGCAGTGAATATGGCCAACAGCAGGGCAAGCTTCCACTGGGGAGGTGGGCCAGATGCCTGGGGATCAGTGCTGGACTCCCAGAACTTGAGTGGGAAGTGCTGCCAGCAGAAATGAGAGAGATTTCAGAAGTCAGAGTCATTTTGGCTGAGATGATTTTTTTTTTTTTGTGGAGAATGCTAAGAAGATTTTTTTTCTCTGATATGGGGTCATTTCTTTGTATGTTTCAATGAATCATTGACTGAAAATCTGGGTAGGTAGATTATTTTGCTCTGGGTTGTCAAATACCAAAGACAACTGCTAGGGGCTAGATGCAGGTACTTCTGATGCTGTTATTTCCCTAGATGCTTATAAAATAAGGATCATAAAACTCAGTACTATGGATAAAGTATCCCTGTGCTACTTGTGTTATTTAACTTCTCTAGTGCATGTCTTGTGCAGGGTGCTATGTGATACAAGCTGTTTCAAAGGACCCAATCCTGTAGTCCTTGTTTGGGCAACATTCCCACTAATTTTGGTGTTAAGGACAGTCTGTCAAACACCAAGAAAAGCTCTTGAATTTGATAACAAATTAATTGAAAATTGAAGATATTTTCAACTGAGTCAAAGCTGTAGGCCCAGATTTAGGTTTGCCTAATATAACCTTTTCCAAAACTGAAGATGAGTATTAGTACCTCACTGCAGATACTTATTCCTAATTTGAAAGGAATTTTTTCCCATTGTTTCACTGATTAATGGTGTTCAGCTTAAAGATTGCTCGATGCAGCCTGTGAGGCCTTGTGCTACCTGGCTCTAGCCTATTTCTGCTGGCCCACATAAGAAAAATTCCAAAAATAGTCCAGCAGTGTAGGTTTTCAAAAGTAAATTAGATTTTAAAAATAAGAGGTTCAGTTTAATTATCTGGCATGCTCTCAGTAAGGAGGAGGAAGAAGAGTTTCAAAGTATGTGGTTCCTCTAACACAGAAAAACCCCAGGCATGTCCATCCCTCAGTAGTGAGGACCTGCTCTTGCTTTGCTGTTGTGCTTTACCTGTTAACTAGTTCTTCATTATACCAGTGTGCTCACAAAAGAATTGTCTTCTGTTTCTGGAGAATGAAAACAGTTTTGCAAGCTGGCTGAATGTGGGGACACACACCAGCAATGTGCAGACTCTTTTTAATGAAAAATATGTGCCTGTGGGAATGCATATGATACCTTGCTTCCATCTTAAAGAGCATATTTGGTAGATGATGGGTAAGACGAGGAGTAGTTTGAAATATTTTACAGCTTTGAATGTAGGATTGACATAAACACCTATGTAATGCAAAGGATGCTGAACTTGGGTATCAGTGTTCTTGCAGCAGAATGCTGGGAGCCAAGATAAGTAAGTTGGTGATGCTGTCTGTCTGACGCACATCAGCAGTTAGACTGTGGTGGCTGAACGCTTCTAAAGCAAGATTAAATACAACAGGAGAAAAGCACCCTGGCCAAAATTCATTCCTCCTTGAGTGTACATATATTCTAATGATCTTCAGGAAGGATATATGGGCTGTCACCTCTATTCAGCACACAGAAACTGCCTATGCATGGGATAATTGGCAGGTTTTATAAGGAGACCTGTGGTCATGAGAGCCCTCAAACCACCAGAGCAGATGGGGATGCTGATGTCTGCCCACTCTGCTTCCTCTGACCAGGGACGTCATGGGGAGAAAAAGGCATGAGATGGAGTTTGACGTTATGGAGGGACTCGAGTTATCAGATGGGTGGGAGAACACTGCCTTATCAAGGCTGGTGAGGTTCTAATTACAGGCTGTGTGAGGCAGGAGCTGGTGAGTCACAAAATGTTTTCTAAGGTTTGGGGCTGGATGCTCAGGTGTCAGCCCCTATTGCAGGTGACTTCTTCCACTGAGTGAGGAGACAAGGCAAGGTTTTCCTTTGGATGGGACCCTGTCTGCCACCTCTGTCAGCCTAAGATTAGATGGCTCTGATTTGCCCAACCTAGGGCTATGTTTTGCGACTCCCTGGAAGTTTACCTAGAACCAGACTGCTGCCTGCTTAATAGGTGCTTCTCATGCAAGCAGTGCAAACACACCCCGACTGCAAAACTGGCTGCAAAGCTGGCTGCTGAGCAGATTTAAACCTGTACCATTGACTGCTTGTGCAATCCATGTTGCATATTTCTGACAGTGCTGGTAAGACGTTCCTGTCTGGATTGAGAGGGTGGAGTGCAGACACTGGTGACTTTAGTGTTGGGATTTACACATTTTCTGGTCTGGTAGGGTCTGAGTTAGGTGAGTCCCTGGGAAACATCTTTTTCTGGGGGCAAAGACAGCAAGTAGAGGGAAGAGATGTTAAGAAAATGAGGACTTGTAAGTTTACTTCTCCTCTTGACTTGAGAAGCATCATCGGGGTGAGTTCTGATCTTTCTTCTTTTAGAGGTTTCCAGTGCTGTTGGTATTGCACTAATACACAAAAAAAGCTGTTGATATTTAAACACAAATGTTGACCGTGGCATAAGGAAAAATTAAAACAATTCAGCACCCACATAAAACATTTTCTGAGACTGGAGTAATTAGTTCAGTTTCGTAGCCTGATTTCCAGAAGGAGAAAGAACCAAACAAACAGAAGAAAAGATAATGAAATTTGGTGGGGGGGAGGGGGGGGCATGGGGATTGTTTCTGTGCAGTGATAGTCAACCACAGTGGTGTCATTTGGTCCAGAAAGAAGGCACCTGGGGATTCTGTGATTGCACCATGCAAGGGACTGAGTGGTAAAGTAGGAACTTGAGCAACTACTGAATTTTTTGCAGCGAGCCAAGATGCAAGACTGAAAGAGTAAATTTAAAGTTAATCTGAAGAGCCTTCTCCTTTTCCCAACATGGTGTGGGTTTGTGGAACTGTATAATTGCAAAGGAGTGGCTGGGAAACAATGTGCTGGGGTTAAGCACATGGAGACTGTTTCTAAAGATTATATTAATCCTATATTAATAATTGCAGAGGAAGTACTGGTTTGTGTTTTAGCCAAAGCTTTGCTTGGACAGCCTTTGAGGCCATTGCACAAGATGTGGTGGGTATTGCTGGTGTTTGTGCAGCAGAGCCACTCGCTGCTGATGGGCACTGCAAACTGAGGCTGCTTCCTGCAGTAGCACACGAATAACCTTTATTGCTTTCAGTAGACCTGTGAATGAGTAAGAGCCTCAGGACCGAATGTTCTACTGTTCTGAGCTCCTTTAGTGATCATGAGGTTTTCTTTTGCCACTTTGACATGGGCAACTCTTCCTTCCATGAGTTTCATATGTGCTCTCTCTGTTAGGAGTGGTGACCTTCTGGATACTGCTCCTTTTCTTTCCCCTTAAGTTTAAAGAAGTTCACTATTTACATAAGCAGCTTGCTTGCTATTTTACTGCTTTCTGGCATAATCTCTCTCAAATGCCTTTCTGAAAATAGTCTGTCCAAGTAAAAATATGAAGTAAAAATACTCACTGTTGAAGCAGAGTATTTAGAAATAGCTTTAATTTTGAGTTGTATCAAATAGAAATCCGAGCCTTTGCAGTTGATTAGGGACAGGTGTTTTAACTTCTTCTGCAGCTGTTTTTTAGGTTGTTAACTGCAATTTTTGACCTACTGGAAAAAACAAAACAACCCTCACTAAATTTGGTATCAGGGCTGTAGCACTGTGAACTTGGTGTAAAGCAGAAAGAAGAACGCAAAGCACCACTTCATTACACTGGATTGTTGCATCAATAATGTAGTAATGTAATTTCTTGGAGGGAAAAATAATGGGCTCTAATGATGTGACCACTGTGTTTACTGATACTATAGCACAATTAATTGTGGCTTTTTTGCAATTAAGTGCTGCTAACAATTTCTGCTAAAAGTGGATGCAGGGCATTTGAGCTCAACTTCCTCCACCCAAGGAGTTTGTCCCCACTCTTTTGGGATTATCTGCAGAAAAATTAAAAGAATGTATCTCATGATGGGAGTGGTTTCCCCTGTTCATCATGTAGTGGTGTGCCAGAGGCTGCTGCTCTGCTCTCTTACACCCATGTTTTGTGACAACCATGGGAACTGACCTGGGGGAAAAGTGCCATGGAGGGGCTGTGGACTTCAAGGCTTTGCCTGGATGTGTTTCCCCATGGGATTGTGGATAGCAGGACTGAGGTCTAGATGGAGGTCTGTCATCTTTCTGACATCACTGGATTTGTCTGAGAGGCCAGTGGTACTTGGCTGAGTGCTGTACCGTCAGGGAAAAGCAGCTGGTGGCCCCTTTTGTGATATCCAGGCATGGTGTGGGAAGGAGACCCTGGGGAAAGGCAGGGCAAGCCGTGAGGCAGGGTGGGCTGCTCAGTGAATAGTCTCCATATTTTATTAAATTGTGGCCAAAACCCAGGAGTGGAGAGTGGCTACATGTTTGGGTTGGGTTGATGAATACTGTTTCTATCTTTTTCTCATTCGATACTTCTGTGTTATTTCTCCAATGCCTGACAAAAGTTCAGCTTGCTGCCAGCCTTCTCTTACACGGAGGAAAATGATGTAATCTTTCCTAAATCTCTGGTTTCCATAACACTTGGAGTTATCCCAGTGTCCATAACAGTGGCTGTCCCTCAGTGTTGTCGCTGTCCAGAGGGGATGGAAATCTGCCCCTGGGCTGGAAGGTGCTGAGATATGGTGGAGGAACTGGCAGGCATGTGCCACCATGTAAAACTAATTTTCTTAAAAATGAGGTAAGAAATGCAACTTCCCATTTTGCTAGGATTTTGATAAATGCGTCTGCATGTGCTCATTCATATTTCTTGTAAACTCCCTGAACAGTCACACTTGTGTCACGTACAGAAGACAGAGGCTTACAGGAACTGCAGCTCTGGCTCCTGACAGGGTGGGTTATAGGCACTGCCAAGGATCCTGGTGTCTTTGGCAGGCAAAGTTCTGGCAGGTTTTGTATTGGTGGATTCCAAGGTCTTTTCCTGCTTTCTTTGCTATGTGCTATGGGTGGGAGGGGGGATCGAGAATTTTATTGCCTGTATTCTCTAAGTACTTCATAATGCACTTTTGTCCCCCACTTTGAAACTGAATACAATGCTTATGAAAAGATTTTAAGTGACAGTTTTCTGTTGGAAGATTTATTTAGTGATATGAAATAAAAGAATTCTTCAGTCTCATCTTTTAATTTGTTATTAAGCAGCCAAAATGATACATTTAATCATTTTCTAACCACACACTTTCGAAACTGTGTTTATCTGATCTTTTTACCACAAAGGATAATTGGCTTATACAAAACTAAGTATTTTTTCTGGTTACTTGCTTTTAAATATGTATATAGTAGCTTTTCCTTTAAAAAGACTGTGCCAGGGAGAGGTCATATTTCAGTTCGTACAAGTGACAGCAAATGTATAAAAAATGGGACACTGCAAGTAGCTGAGAGAAACAGTTATAGATATCTGTGTGGTGTGAGCTTGGGACTGGGACTAACTGGGAAGATTTCCCATTTATTTACCTGAAAAGAGGAACTCAGCCTTTCACGGGGATTTGCAGGAATTTTGCTGGTAGCACTTTCTGTTAATAAACACTTGGCTCTACCTGGAGGTGCTATGTACAGACAGACCTTTAGTGTACTGTAGTCTACCTGTAGATGTAAGTCCCCTAGGGAATGGCAAACTAATGGTGATGGTGAGGCTTCCTCCCTGGGAACAAGGGGGAGCTTCTTATGTGCTTGGGCCATGGGCCAGGCTTATTTTTTCTTGGATTTGCTACATGAATTTGGTGTCAGCTTTCTTCCAAAGAGCACAAAATTGTAATTTATTTTATTTATAGAGCTGTGTGATTTATACCCTGAGATATGTCTCAGTGGTTTCAAATTACAGAGAAGGATGGAAATACTGGTTGATTTTTCCCTTACCCTGTCTGTAGATTTTGAGCAGCAGGTCCAAGCCTAAAACTCCACAGCTGGTAAGGAAAGCACAGTTTAGTTTCATGTTTTCAGGCCTCAAGTATTACTGTAAATCTTCCTGACATTTTTGCTTCTAATACCTGGTGATGTGCTACAATGATCTTTCTTAGTCTTATCATTAGTGTGAGAGAAAGTGTCTTCAGTTTCATTTAGGTAAATACATCACCAGGCAGATCCAGTGGTTGAAGAGTGGGAAAGATCCATTGAAGTCAATAAAACTGTGTTTTAAAAAAAAGAGAAAAGAAAGAACTCATCCACCAAATGAGTCTGTGACCTGGTCTCTGCTCGAGTTATTGAGGGCTGACCTAGATGTACGTAGTTGTGTTAATCATCATGTTTTACTGCGGTTTCTATTCCTGAAGTGTGCTTGTTGGAGAAAAACATCTTTTATTTGAACTTTTGTACGGTACTTTCCTCCTTAGACAATTTTCAGTGATACCAGCCTTTGTTTCTAAAGCACTGCTGTTGATGGAAACTGTTGATGGAAGCTGTCTGTAACACACATACTTGAAATGAGTGGCTGGTGGGGACATAAGCACACACTATGTCACTGCTTTGGTGTGCTACCCATTTTTGAGGGTAGCTTAAGGATGGTGTCCAGATATAGCAAATACTCTCGGTCTGTTGCCATCAGGTTACCAAATGTCTTCTCCTGGTGAATGCAAGCGATTTTCTGATGGAGTCATTTGAGGCAGTCCTACTGCCTCAGGGTGCTGGATAAGCTGTCAGCTAGTGCCAATTTGCCTCTGTTTTACATGTGTAAATGTAGTGTTGGGAAACACCACCTCCCTTGAGCATGTACAACCTTGTACTTGTGCAGCGAGTTCAGTCTGGGGATGTTGAGGCTTGCTGTCACCTCACTGCTTACGCAGGAGAGCACCAGTGGCAAGTGCAGCTGTAACTATCTAGGGAGGGAGTTTGATGCCTCTCGTTTTGGTGCAGCAAGAGCTGCCTAACTGTGGGAGCTTCTTCTCTGACTCTTAGGAAGTTGGAAGAGATGTAAAGTAGGGGTAGGTACTGCCTTTGCATATGGAAATGGTACATCTCCTGACATGCCCAACCTGGCTCAGTGCCCTGCGCCACCCCTGGGCTCTGCCAGGTGGAAACCATGCAGGGATTCTGGGGAGTTGGGATCTCTGTGCCCCCTTTTTTCTTAGCTGTGAGTCTGAGATGCCAATGGGCTGCTAAGGAGGTGCTCTGCTGGTATGTAGCTCTCTGTCTCTGTGAGCAGGATGCCCGGTTTTGATATTTTCAAAGATGGTCTCATGGAAGCCTAGTAGAAACCAAAAGCTTAAGTGCTTTGACTTCTTGATCTCCATTGCAGAGCCAGGCCACTCCCTTCAGCCCTGTGCACCGTGTAGACAGTCGGCTCTGAAGCTTAGTTGCTTCCAAAGAGCCGGGGCCAAGAGGAGGGTCTTGGGAAGCCTCTTTGCTCAGAGGTGACCCTTTCTGCCAGCACCAGCAGCAAGGTGTGTCCCCCAGCTCGGCAGTGCCGGGAGGCTGGCAGCATCCCGGGGGAGGTTCTTAGGAGGTCTGTGAACTCTGGAAGTTTTCCAAGGCTATAGCAGGGCCTCTGTGCAGCAGCTGGTCACATTTGGAAACTCTGCACCTTTTTACGGCAGCAGAGGGAACCAGAAGGCTTAACGAGTCCTGTTGGCTTCTCCAGAGAAGGAAGGAGGGATTTATGGTCTTTAAATAAAAGTAGTAAAAGGCCAAGTATGTTTTCTGACTTGTGTGAAGTCAATGCCTAAGCTTGGAGGAAACTGAGGGGAGATTTATGCATGGTGTGTTGTCCTGCACGCATGTGAGTGATTACTTGAGAGAAAGTAAGAGTTAAGGGAAGTGGCAAAGAAGGGTGGATCCCTGCAGGAATAGCAATTACCATATGTGGTAACAGGGGACACTGCCCCTTCTGTTCTTGCATACATGCACTGAACCTCAAAAGATACCTGGAATTCGAACAACATTTCAGGCCAAGACATCTATCCAGAAAAAAAATACATGGAGAAGGGAAATACCCTTGCTTTCCTGAGATGATGCTATTTGGGTGTCAGGATCCATACCTGAAGCAACACAGACAGGCAGACTCTTCCCTTGCAAGGTATCATCATGCCTCCCTGGAAAGTGTGTGTGCCTGGATGAAGGGTACATATGTTTGCATTGCAAGGATGTGAATTTGACTGAAATTTAAATGCCCACATTTGTATTTGATTGCTTGCTATCTGCTAGCCAGCAGCACTGTGGAAATTAAGAGATCTGTTTGACGAACTAAATTGAATTTCAGTTTTGGTTGCTCAGGAACACTGCTGCGAGTGGCTTTCATACTGACTCAGCACCCCCCCCCCCCCAAAATGTGGGTAGCAGATGTCTTAGATCACTTCTTCAGTGGGGCCAGCTGTTGATGTGCCTCAAAGGAAAATACACAGTTGTTCATTGCATGGGTTTGGCAAATGATACTGTGCTGCCCGCATTTGAAAACCTGGCTCAGCATCCGCCTCCATGGTTTGTTTGCAAGGTGTTGATGGTACCTGAGGCAATGCTGCTCCACCCCCTTGCAGGGTGTGAGCTGGTACAGAGTCAGGCCTGTAGCAAGTACAATTGTCAGCAAGCAGTGAGGGTGCACTGTGAATTTGGACTAGTTCTGTCCTTGCAGTATTTCAGTGACGTGCCCATAATTGCTTCTTTAGTTGTTGTAGATGTTGGGTTTGTAATCTGTAACAAAAGACAAGGGAAGCAGGAAGGAATGAGTAATGTTCTTGTGACAAAAGCAATGGCTGAATTCCTGTGTGTGGAGTGAGTTCTGGAGGCTCCTTCCAGTCCTTCCCTTCTGTCACCCTGCACCAGCTGAACTCTGTCTTGCTCTTCCTCAAGTAGGGGCTGCATCTTGAGTCAGGTAATCCCATGTTTCTTGATAGGATGGTGATGGCTACAAGTCTCTGTGGTTGCGGTTACAGCAGGTGATATGACATTAGGTGGTGCCCTCTGCCACGTTCACTCCTCTCTTTGCTCATCTGTAAGTCAGGGCTAGTTGAATTTGAGATTGAAACACAGAATGGGGGGGGATAAAACCCTTCCACCCACATGTAATGTAATGTATCTGGGGAGCAGTGTAGTCAAACCCCACAGTGTATCTGCTGCATGGCTCTCCTCCCATTCCTTTAAGGGCGGATGGAGACAAGGACCAGCTTTGCATGGTGCCCAAGGAGGTTGCAGCAGATCCATTCAGTGTTTGAGAGTTTCAACAGTTTTTGAGGCCGACAGCTTATTTTTACCCATGTACGAGCTGCAGGAAAGCTAAAAGGTTGGCTTCTGAAAGGCAGGCATTTCTACAGGCACATTGCCTTCCCAACACCTCTCTATTGCTTCAAAGTGTAAACAATGGAGGCAAGAGCAGAGTCAGGAAGCTATCAGTGAGTCCAGAGAACATGCCAGAGTGCTTCACACTGTACTCAGTAACGAGAGCTGCTGCACATTTGACTGGAAGCGATAGCAGAGCTGCCTCTCCCAGTGCTCCCGTGCCCATGTCCCTTCTGCAGTCATTCCTCCAAGGCACTCTGGGACACAGCCTTTTGCCTGCATCACTGCTGTACACCTTCCTAGTGAAGTCCAAGGCAGCACTCCCAAGCTCTCCCAGGGAGCAGCCTCTTCACAAGGTTTCTGCTTCACTTCTAATTTTGGATTGTATGGCTTCATTTAAAATCCACAGGCCATGGAAAGTAGTGGGGCTGATTTGGGATTTTTGCCTGAGGCATAACATCCAGCCTGGATGTTCTTTGACTGTCACTGTGATGCATCCCTCGAATAAATTTCTTAAACTGAAACTTTTTGTGTGTTGGGAAGTCTAACCCAGTGCCTGTTTCACCAAACAGGAGGTTGCTCGAGTGATGGTGTCATGTACCATGTGTGGTGCAGTGTGTTACTAATTATTGTACATTGTACATGCCATATATTCTGACTTGCATTTATTACTAATTAGGAATTACTGTAGTGCTGATGGTCTCTGGTGTTCCCTATGTATCATCCATAGGGTAAGCATCTGCCAGAAGGCGATGTTTTTCCCAAAGAAGATCTAAGTAGCCATCTCCCCCAACCTCCCTGCAATTCTCCCAAAGTTTCAGACTTTCCTGGCTTCAATGTGAAATGCCTACAGGTATAGCTGTGAAGAGTTGCAGGCAGCCAGCATTGCTGTGGATCATGACCTATTGCAAAGGAAAGTTTGGAATGCCAGGTGGTGCAGTCCAATCTTATCAAGAATTAAAAGAAGTTTTGAAAATAGAAAGCAAGTGTGGGTTAAAATGGTGAATTTTTCAGTGTGACCCGTAAGTGCTGTAAAAATAGAGTTGTCCCTTTAACAATGTGCAAGTAGCAACAGGAAAGGGAGCATTTAGCCATGAACTTAATTTATTTCTTTAAACCTCTGAAGGTGTTGGAAGCAGCAGTAGTGGGCTGTCCCCACCATGCTGTGGTGTCCTGGGATGCCGTGATGTCCCTGGTACCCTGCTGGGTGATTGATCTACCCCATACAGGTCCTGTGTGGTGGTGATAGTGTATTATGAAGTGGCACAGCTTAGCATGGGCGATGATAATGCTATTTCATGTCCTTTTGAGATAATATTTATCGAAATGTTTTTAGAAATTGTAAAAAAGTGTTGCTCTTTCTGAGCAGTATTTTTCCACCCTTTTTCCAGTGTGTGGAGAGGTGAACTGAGTGGAGATGATTGTTGTAGCTGTATGGGCCTGCAGACCAAGTGGATGCACTCCATAGTCTGGTTTTCCAGTTTTTTAATTTGTATCAGTGCTGCTGAAAATAGCTTTTTCTTTAGATGCTCTTGCTTCTGCTGCTTTGGGATGACACAAAATGTGTCCATAGCATTTAGTAATTTTTAACTTTTGTAGTTTGGCTTCTGATGGTTGAGTTGCCTTAATTTTCTCTTGATATCACTCTGTCTCGTCCTTCAAATAGAATGAAACTTGAAGCACATGGGGAGAGCCAAAAAGTTCATTCCTAACAGTGGCCACAAAACTTCTGATTAGTTAGACCTGCTGAGTATGATCTTATGGGTTAGATATAAACTTTTAACATATCTAACATCTGACTAGGCTTGGGAAGGGAAGAAGCAGATCACCGCTATAGCACCAGTGGAGGGGGTGAAAATAGGATGAGTGAGTTTTGGCTTTACTTTTGTGCTTCATAAATGGTTGCTGAATATGTGTTGTGCATGAAGTTACCTGCAAAACCTCATAATACCATGCAGCTGGTTAAAAGAGCACAGTGACCATTGTGAAAGTCTGTGTACCGTCACTGGAAGATACATGCTGATACAGGCTCAAAGTTATTAAAACCATATTTCCCAAACACTTTCCCTTCCTCTTAGTGCTCTGCTTTCCCAGCCCTGTGACCTGCAAGAGCCCCTGGTGTTAACCAGAGCCATGGAAATTTGCAAAGCTGTAGGATGTAGGATGTCAAGACTGATGGGGTGGGGTACCCTCCTCCTGCAGCTCCTTTGGCGATGTGACTGAGGCTCCCTGCGACCAAAGGACCTGGATTTTGGCATCATAGTGTAGGGGTTTCTTGCCAGCATGTGGCCAGTGTCTCCCAGTGCATCACCGAGCATTGCTTCTAGCCCTGCATCATCCACCTCCTGGGAAAAACACTTGAAGGTTGCTCTTGGAGAAGCAGGAGTTCCAGGGACTTCACTGAGAGTGTGGAGAAAGGCAGCTAAAAAGAGACGTGGGGAACAGCCCAGCTTTTGATAATCCCTAATAAGCCACTTGGCACCAGGCTGATCCCCCAAGCTGCTGATACAACAGTTGGGAACAGCCTCTCAGGAAGGCCTGGGGCTTCCCAAGAAGTCACATTAAGGGTAGATGTGCTGCAGATACCCCCCCAGCTGTCACTATGGGAATGCCTGTCACCTCCAAGCACTGGGGTGAAGGATGGAGGTATTTTCATGAGGGCCATGAACTCTATAAAGAATGGGTGAGCCTGAATAAACTTGTTTTCCTGATCCTGCCTCGACAAGGTAAGCTCCCTTTTAAAAACACAAAGTACACGACAGGCACTTGTAGTTACTTCTCTGAGGAACAGAAATGACTCTGTTGTGGGCCCTTTGATCAGCAGCTGCTGTGGCAGCCCTGGCCTGGCTTTGAAATCCCCTGGAACTTGCCAGAGCTATTGAGCAGGTCACGCATTAGCTCTGGGAAAATGCCAGGCGTTGGCCTTGCTGTCACTGTGTCCCTTCAAAGCCAAGGGTGGGGTGGTGTCGAGGACCAGTCCCCTCCTGTGTGTGTAAGTCTCACTTGTGAGGCAGGAGGGATGTGCTGGGCATGATGGGCAGTTTTCTGAAATGAACACTTCTTAATTATAGAATTATAGGATGGTATGGGTTGGAAGGAACCTTAAAGAACATCTATTTTGACTGCCCTGCCATGGGCAGGGATAATAATAATGATGTTGCAAGGAGCTCTTGCTTGCTGGTGTGTTATTAGGGATGGTTTATTTACAAAGTACCTCTGCAGGCAGTGCAGACAATGTCAAATAAAAAGCAATTTTGAGGTAGAGTGCCAACAGAGGAGCTGTTTGGTTAAGCACAAGGAACTCTGCACCCTGATATGATTTTACCATAACCTATAGAAATCTTTATGTCTGCTTAGGACTTTTCATCTATGGTGTTTTATCTCCCCCTTCCCGCCTTGTTGCTAAATATTGCAATTTTCAATTATGTGTGAATTGTCTTCACTTCCTCTTCTATCCCTGAACTATAAACAGATTTCTCCAAAGACCCTGTGCTTCATGAACTTGCTGATCCTCTTGGTGGCATCTCCCCAGTTGTGCCTGTCTTCCTACTCCCATCCCCCTTATCCCCCTAAACCTGCAGCCTTTGACTCAAAATTTTGCTTTTGAGAGGTGTACGTGTCATCCTTGGCTTCTAGCTCCACTGAGCTAAATCCATGGCAGCAGGGGAATGTTATCCAGGTTTACACTGGTGTAGTTGAGCAGAGACTTCCCTATTCCCTCTGTTCTTGTGGGGTTACTGTTGAAATCTATCTATTCTTCCATCTATGTTTCTAATCCCATAAGAATAAGTAGTAAAAATTGCTTAATTAACCTAGGATTCATTCCCTCTAAGTTATGTTTATATTTGGAAGACGTTCAGGTTTTTCTGGGAAGAATCTGTCTTTATTGAGTTTTTCTTTTACTCATTGTGCTGGTTTATATTGTGAATTTTATTTCTTCTAATATAGCGGTTGATTGGAATTTCCTAACTCAGTATTTTAGCCCATCTCTGTGTCATAACCTCTTTTCTACAAACTGTTTGTCTCCAGACTGCTTATATCTTGCTGGTTCCATATGAGCTCCAAGACTACTCAACAGCAGTTTTATGGTCTTGCTGTATATTTAGTTTATTTAGATCCCTTCTGTGCATGTCATTTGGTCTTACTGAGTTGTAAAGTGGTAGGCTAAATTTATCCCTGAAGTCCATTGACTTCAGTAGATGTTTACTATAGAAGTAATTTGGCACATTGATTAAATGGATATACTTTTAAATTTTTTCTTTTTCTTTTCTTTAAAACTTTTTCCCAGGCTTCTCTAAATCATAAATTGTATCTCTTGTTAAATACATTTGTGTCCTTCATACCGAACATATAGGGAAATAACTACTGAGTGCTTCATCCATCTGGATTCTTGTTATGTGATCCCCCTGCCTTGTTGAACAATAGACCCATTCTCTCCCCTATATTTTCTTTGGTTATATTTATAAAAACATATACCTGTTTCCCATTACTCTTTCAAGCTAAAAGCAAAACAAAAACCCTACTGTTTGTTCCCTTAACATTATACCTTATAATGTTTTACCTCCAGCATATATCCAGACTTTTAACTTCTTTCCTTTCCTCTCTAATTTCTTTCCTCATTTGAGAAATGAGCTTGCTTCATACCAAGAGCCCGGGAAGCCATTTATTTTGACCCACTTGTTTCTCTCTAGCAATGGAATTGCTTTCACATGTATTTCTTCAGGTTAGCATTCAGGATATCCCATCCTCTCCGTTTTGAAATGCAGGTCACCGCTTTCTCAGTTTTTTTTAGTTGAAGATAAATCTGTTTTCCTGCAGAGATATTGTAAGTCCTTTCCTTAGTACTTGGTTCACGCAGAAGGGTCACCAAGATTTTTCTTCTAGATTTTTAGTAAACACTTTCCTTCTAGAACCAAATTTAGCATTACCTCATGTCTCATTGCATTTCCCATTGAAATGTGTTATCGTTACCTTCACAGTTCACAAAGTTCTCTGACCTATATATATTACAGAATGGCAGGTCTTTCCCAAGAGCTAGCTCAGCAATTAAAATTTCTCACTGGCACAGATGGTTATGATAATAAGACGTCATATATTTATATATAGAGAAAGTGAGAGAGGAGAGAGAGAGAATATTCCTGCATTTTTCAAAGCAGTGTACAGACATTAGCTAATTAACCCTAATAACAGCTCTGCAAGGAAATTAAAAGTGATTGTTCCCACTTTATAGATGGATAAACTCAAGAAAGTAAACTGAGATGCCAGAGGCCAGCACAAAATGTCATTAGTGGTGGGTGGGATGAGATTTGAGGACCAAGAACTATCCTGGGAAGTGTTCAGTACAGCAGGCTACTGAATGCCAGGTGAGATGTTTCCTGAGATCCAGCTGCTTGATACCTTTCGTGTGGTTTCAGATAGTCCCTGGTGTGCTCATTTATTTATGAGTTAAAATTATTATTTTCAAAGCTTGTCCTTTGCATGGCTTGCATTTGTCATCACGCTGAAGCCGGAAGAGGTGCTTGGTGCTGGAAGTTTTATTTTCTATCCACATTTTTTGGTGATGAAAACAAGCACATTTGTGTTGTGGCTGCACTGAGGATGTCCTTCTGGTTTCAGTGCAGGGAGCTCCAACATCATTTCCTACACGTGGCTGCTCTTGGAGTTGAAATGTAATCATTGAGGTTGTTGTTGGAGGCTTCAACCGCCTGGGAAAAAAAGTAGTTGAGTACTGACTTTCTTCTGTCATCTTGTCCACCCATGTGGAGGGGTGTGTGTCCTAGTCTCATGGATTTGGTCTATATAATGAAATAAAATGTGTCATCCAGTATCACTTTTAAAATCTTTTCTTAACTTGCCTGTGAGTTTTGCTTTGTGAGAACTGGACAGAAGTGTTACATTGTGTTGTCAGCTGCTCTTTTTAACCTCTGCAAGCAGAGCTTGTAGAGTAACCTGTACATTTGACCCCATTCCTGGAATGTCTGTTTTTCAAATAACCTTCATCTCAAGAAGCATATGCAAAATCAGATGCAGAGGTCACGAGCATTTTGGGAAAAGATGGTGGAATTTTGAATGTTGGTTGCTTTTTAATTCCAGGTAGGCATCTGGCTGAACACCTAAAAGCGGGATAATACAGTGTTTACCCTCATGTTATCAATCTCCAGCAACAGCAATAGTGAAACTTCTCCTTGGGGAGTAGTTCTGGTGAGGGCATAGCAGGATCATTTGAATTGGAAATGGTTGTGCTAGCTGAATTTTTCTGTGCCTAATGGAAACTATAACAGGAAGCTGAAGGAATAAAAAACAACCCACCTTTCTTTCTCTGCAATGCCACTGTCATAACTTATAATGTCATGCGGCCCAGTTTATCCTTTGTTGGCCTTCCACCCAGAAAACAGGGAAGTAGTGCAAAGCTGTGCTGGCTGATGAAGGGTTTTTACTCACCGTCCCACTCTCTGCACAATAAAAATGTGTTCTCAGCAGCAGGCATCTGCAAAACCCAAATCCCTCCTAATGTGAGCACTGCTCCCATGCCTGGGAGCTGGACCTGTGTGTGGCCACCTATGCCTGGGAGATGTCCAAGGGTTTCCCCTTGGTCCCTGCTGCTGGGGGAGACCTGTCTTGCCTTCTTGCCATTGCTCTGCAAGTGTGTGAAGCTTTGTTGTTCCTGTGCTTTAGAAGGAGGGGAATGTTCCTAAGAGTCTGGGGGAGTGAAACATTGGTGGATGCCCTGGGAGACTGTGCTCACTGTGAGCTTGGGAGAGGGTAAGGGGCTGAAACTGCTGTCTGGGAGAACTGCCTGGAGCCCTGCCCAGGCTCTGGGTGGCTGCAGCCAACAAGGGAGGAGTCAGAAAGCAGGGAGCTGGTGAACTTCAGGATTTTATGTCACAGACCCAAGCAAGAGATGTGAGCATGCAGTGCTGTCTCCCCTGAGCAACCATGGTCTCATCACCCTATGGGTGCTGGCAGGGAGGAGGATCCTGCTGGGAGTGCTGCCATCCTGTAGCAGTGGTTTCTGTCTCCATCCACCCTGGGCTTACTGCATTCAAGAGGAAACTCCATGTTGTATTAATTATCCTAGGTTTGCACTCAGCTCTATTGTTTGAATGGGGTATTTGGCATAGGTGTAGAATTGGACTTGGTAAGGCTGAACATGGATTTGGTTCATGAAGGAACATAAATCCAACAGTGCTGCTTTTGGAGGAGCCTCTTTTTGGAAAGAGATTTCATTACATCAGACTGGTTTAGTCTGTTTGGTTTTTTATTTCCCAAAACTCAGCATCTGTGAAGTTACTTACATGCATTGGGGACTATACTATGTCTCTGCTGGTTGGTAGCAAGATCCTAGAGTGATCCACCCCTCTAGGTGGGCTGGACCTGCGAGATGGGTGCATCACCTGAGCCAAGTTGTTTTCTGAGAGCAGCGTCATGTGCTGCTGCCCCAAATCCCTGCTTTACCACTGGTTTTGGTACATGCCCTACAGCTTCCTATGTGCCTGACTCTTGGGGAGCTGAACATCTGGCTGGGATTGTTTCAGCGTGCTGCAGCAAATGGATGAGCAAAGGCTGTGAAAAAGCAACGTGCTATGAAGCGGCATCACAAGGATATGTGGGATTTGAAATGGTCTCTGGAGTTGCTGCTTATACGCAGAGTCAAATTAAGGTTTCTGAAATTTGGAGTCAGGAGGGAAAGGGGTTTACTGGAAGGTGTAGCTCACAAGAGCTCATTACAGAAGCCTGAGTAAAAAGGCTCTTAGGAATCTGGTGGAGTGGTTATATGAAATACTGAGGAAAACTAGCCTATTCCAAATTTTGCCCTTAAATATGCTCCTGTCTTCATTGAAGCCAGCAGCAACCTTGCATATACATCTGAGGTCAGGGTTTTGCATATTAAAAGAAGCAGGCTTAGGGTGTTTATTGTTGGTGTGCAGAATTGACTCTGCAAGGAATAAGTGCAGTTTACTTTCCTCTGGTCTAACATAAGAATGCTTCAAGTAATTGCATGTTCTAGCAGGGGCTTAAAGCAAAATCTGAAAAAATTCATACTTAAAAAATTAAAGTACAAATAATAACTTTATTTCAAGGTTAGCATTATATTTTCCATTCTGCAGAAAATTAAGATTAAAAGATTGCTTTTTCTATGGGACTAATGGATTGGTTACATAATTTGAGCAGATCTATGCTCAAGCTGTGAAAAATCTTGAGATGTGGCTGTACTGTGTGAAAGAATATTGACGGTGTCTCTGTGGAGTTTTCTATGCATTAACAAGCAGCCTGGGTGAAGCAAGAGTAAGGTGTATAATACCCAGTTATCTGAAGATGGCAAACTGGGCATGCTTTTCACATGGCAGCAGCAGCTGTGAGATGGAAGACCAGGACAGTGAAGAAGAATGGGCAGTTCCTTGCAGTGCTGGAATTAGCATAGGTGTGTGGAGATACTAATACACTTGGGGTGAAAATAACTATCAGACAGAAATTAAAAAGAGATTATTAAAATGCAGAGGAGCAGAGAAAGCCTGAGGATACCTCCCATAACTAGCTAATCAAATGTGAGTATTCAGTTTGATGTGCTGCAGAAAGCAAATGTTATTTGCCTTCCAGGACTGCAAGAGAATATGACCAAGAGCAAATAATGCATTCTTAAGTGGACCTGCTTAGCATTCCTGTATGATGGGGTAAAATAAGATGGTTTGTACTTGAGGCAGCATGAGAAAGGACCTGAATTTCTTTCTAGATGTTGGTTATGCCAATGAGAAGAAGCTTTGGCTGAAAGTCACACTTAAACTTGTAGGTTCTTCTGTCATGGAAGCAGCATAAAACTAAAATCACTTTGGCAGTGGTATTTTTCTTAATTATCTGCTGCATTTCAAAGCACCTGGGAAAGAGGAAGTGATGTTTGATACCTTGTTTCTTGGCTGAGGAGTCACCCTGCTGATCCGTTCTTTTGGTGCTTGGGTGCACTCCCAGCTTTAACAGACCCTTCTGAACCCATTCCCAATGCTGTCATGGATGGGTTAATTCTTGCTGCCTGTGTGACTGTGTGGCATGAATGACCTAACAAGTGAAGCTTTGCTGCTTTTTTTTTCCTGCTATGCTCACAAGGCAAAAAAGATAAAAGGTTTTCTTATCTACTCACCCATGGCATGGAGAGACAAGTGCTAAGCCCACAAGGTGTAGGGCTTTTGAGGGTTTCGAAGGTGCCAGCAAAGACTTGCTCTTCTCTTTTCAAATTACCTTGTATGTCAGGTGCATTTGCTGATAACATGTGCCTTTTGGCCCCTCCAGTTATTCCTGTGTGCTTGGATCCTGGAAAGGTTACATCTCCTGTTCCTAGGTGTTCAGAGCTGGTGAAAATTAAGTGATGACTGAGTTCTTCTTGGAGAAGTTATTACAAGTAGTCATTTCCAACAGGGTAACTCAAGATAAGCATGGATTAACTGAGTTAGTAGGCTCCTGAATTGAATCTGGTTTACTGTGGTTTTATTCACCATATACAGCAGCCCATACCCTTGGTTTTTGTCTTATGCTGGAAACTAAAAGCCAGTGGTGCTTCTAAGAGGCTCCTGTAAATACAGGTCGATAGTGTGAGACTTTTCTTCCATATTTATCTATGATACTGCAAAATGTTTTGTATCAAATACCATTGAAGGCATTAGTAAACACCTGTAACACTGTTGCTTTGTTGGTTTGCAGTTATCCAATTATTCCAGCAAACCCACTGACTATAAGGAGGTTTTTGACTCAAAAAGCAGTTTGATGAATGTGTAAACAAGGGAGTGAGATGCCAATCAGATGTGATTTGTATCCTTCTCTGTCATCAGCCCATTTTGCCAGAATTGCCCTCTGTGAGCACTGGGCAGCCTATTGGGTGTGACACCAGGGAATTTGCTGGTGCCCAGGAGCAAGAGAGACCATTGCTTTGTCCCTGGTAGTACCGGGAGGTAACCTTCAGCTGTGTGAGGCAAACAGTTACTGTGAGACTGTCTTTTTGTTTAGTCTCTTTTAACACCCCCCACTCCTCCAAAAAAAAAAAAAAAAAGAAAACAAAAGACCCCATCAGCAGCACCTGAAGTTCTTCAAATCAGCTGTGGGTTTTTCTTCTGCTGCAAGATAGACTTTCTTGCTGGGCAGTTTTTGTCCTGCACCTTGAAACTCTTTTAGGTTGACCTGGTGCTTGGGGCTGACTCCTTTAGCCAGTCTCCATGCTATATTGCTTTCCAACGTTTTCTGCAATTGTCATGAATATTTCTGTTATCTTTCTAAGCTCCTTGATCTTATCTTCAAGCAAAGCATAGGACTGCCATCTCAGTTAGACTGAATGTTTTTGTAGGACAACTTGAAGATTTTCCTGGGATACCGAGGCCTGATGCAGTCACAGAGCACTCTTAATGTTTTAAGCCATTGAGAGCAGGCTTGGTGACTGCATCTTGCAGGACATTTCGGTGATGGAGCACCCACCTTGAGTTCCTCAGGGCTCAAACACTGGAAATTGCATTTTATTTTCCTTGTAGTCGGGTGCTCCTCTCCTTCCTCCTGAGTTTAAATCCTGCCCTTGGAGCCTCCTGCAGTGACAACAGCTGAAACATAATGAAAGAATATTTATTCATTCAGGGAGCCTTTCAGGGACACAGAAAAACATTTGAGGTGACTCCCTTCCTTTTTAATAATTATGTGTGAGTGTTTTCACGTGTATTGAGGAATGCTCTCTGCAAGAGGCTGAAACCACTGCTGACAGCTCTATCCTCTGTATTCTGATGCAGTATTCAGATAACTCCCTCTACTTTGAGCCAGATTGCATCCCGAGAGAAAATCTCTCTGGGAATGAAATTGGGCAGCTTGACTGTATCATTTTATATTGTCATTTGAAAGAATCATTTCTCTGCAGCTGGGACTGTGCCTCTGAAAGTAGTGAAGGTTATAATTTACTTAGCTCCAGCAGGGCAGGGGATGCTGCTCAGCCACACGCACAGTCTTATTGTTTTCACAGCACTGAGCAGCACCATATTCTCAGACTTGGAGCCTAGGGTTTAATACAGCTTATGAGAAATGGCAGCTTTGGCAAGAAAATAGAATTAAAGTGTTAATATGCAATACCTTCTTAATTCCCACATGAAGTGAAAATTAGCCTCCTTCCACTTCACAGGAAAAATTTACCAAGAGCAAATCCAAAGAAAAGTTAGCTTCATTTTTTACTTAATGTACTGTATTGCATTTACCTCCTTATCAGCAACTGAAACCGAACCTCAGTTGTCAAAACAGACAAAGCATATTTTGGATATGTAAGGAAGGGGGGGGTCTCTGTGTCTTGAGTCAATACTTGATCCTGGATGGTCACCACTGACCTACCAAATGTCCACCTATTCTTCTGCCTCTAGGGATGGCATTTGTGGTCACTTGTGATCCGAGCCAGCTCCCAGGTATGTCAGTGGAAAAGCTCTTGTTGACTTAATTTGGAGCTGGCTTGGGCCCTGCACTTGAGGATGCTGCAGGGTTGCTTGTGTGTGGGGAGGGATGGGATCTAGTACTCCACCCTGAAATGAACTATTTTAGCTTGACATCCAATGCCGTGTTGCACGCTTCATTCTTGAGGGTGATGGGAAGTATTCTCTCACTCACAGTGTGCTGGGGCCAGGGAAACATTCCTGCCCTTCCTGCAACAACTGGCAGGGGAAAGCACCTGCTGGGGGATCCCATTGCCTGGTGTGCTGTTACTTGTGCTTTAGTCTGTCAGCTGTTGTGGCAGAAGTTACAATTACTGGCTGTTGATGCTGTGGGATAGGATCAAATTCCTCCTTATGGGTTGGAAGACTTGAATGCATTGGTAGATGCTCCCATATATAGTGTGCTCTCTGCTTGATACCTAAGTGTCCCAGCAAGCTTACCAAAATAGTGCAGGAGTGGAAGGTACGCAACCAACTGCTTTCTCCATCCCAGTGTGGAATGTGATGGTTCTGGAGATGATCACAGCCATGCCCGGCTGGAAAAGTCAATTAGAGGTCAAGAGGGAAGGACCCAGGTATGGAGAGCTGAGAATGTATGCCGTGCTGCAGCTCTGCAGAAAAGGCCTCTGGGCCAGTGAAGTGGTTTTTGATGGACACATGGAGAGGATGTGGCTTGGCAGAAGTCAGGCAATGAATCAGATGAACCCCAGAGGTCTAATCTCTGAGGAGCATTCTGTGGCCATTGGCAGACTCCTTCTCCTCGCAGAACCAAGGACAACAGATTAAGAACTACAGATAATACTTTGAGTTCCAAAAAAACGGATTTTATACAGACTTGCATTCAGCAGGCCAATACGCTTGGAACTTGATTGCAAACAATTTTTTTTGCACTGAAAAATGAAATGTTGTGATGTGATTTTTTTTTTTCTTTTTTCTTCCTGTTTGGCAGAAGTTGGTTTTTGTATGAAATGACTGGGGGAATTGCAAAGGTTTTGAATATGCAGGTATGGGTGGTCATGAGCATCCCTAAAGTTCTTACATTAAAAATACAGTACATACACATGCATGCATTAAAATATGAACAGCAACACATGTATTTATGCCAGTTTAGCAAATTGTGACACTAAATTATTTGCATTATTAAAAAGAAAAAAAAAAGCCCATGTTGTTTCCACTTCCAGCTGGCTAAATGTGGGTTTATTTCTTTTCTGGCTAGACTGCTCTGGAAACTTAACTCCAATATTTACACGCACTGCTCGTGCTAGAAGTGATATAATCCTATTTTAGAGCAGTTTAGTCATTTATACTAGTGTAGGTTCACAGAGGTTAGATGATGCAAACATAAATCAGCAGAAGCTAGGTTCTAGTGAGAGTTTAAGTTTCCAGAGCCCTGGAAGGCACTGGCAGTCATCTTAATGTGGAAAACTAACACACAGACCATAAATATGCTGAGTGCAGTGCTTTCTGTGGCCATGAGCAAAGCATATATTTCTTTCCTTTTAGAAAAGAGCTATTTGTATATGTTTGTGCAGCATTTTATGTTGTCACTGCCAACCTAACTTCCCTCTGTCCCCTTTCTGAGCTGTAATGAATATATCCACCTCTCTGCTCCCCCATCCTCCCACTTACTCTTTTTCTTATCATCGTACTGTGCTTAGTGGGGGTAAATACCTATTTCAAAACAAAGCAGCAGCTTAGGAGACATGTCATGCCATTCTGCTGCAGCTTGTATGATGCACTCTCATGTTCTTCTGAGCATAGTTTTGTCCCACCTCTCCAGCTTGCTTTTTTTGTAGCCTTCCTGCCCTCCAGCAGATCAACACTCCTGCACAACTAAGGATGTCTGGAAACTTAACCTTAGTCATAGTTCTATGCTGCTTGAACCATTGTCTTTGGTTGCACTTGCAGAGCCTCGCATCTGTTATGCCAGGGCACCTTGGAAAGTAGGGTAATCACAGAGATGTGCCTGTTATGCTGGTTAGGTAACTGTAGTTGTGCCCTTTCCCTTAAGCCTCTGTGTCCAGGTGTTTATCCTTGCCTTCTAGTGGTTTTTTTTCCTATTTCAAAGCCTTCTGAATGGATCCTGACTGCTGCTCCTGTATGGGACCATGAAGGTCGGTCTATGTGGTGCTCATCATGGTACTTAATGTCCTATCTGTCTTTAATTCAGGACTAAAATCATTGCATTCATCAGGCTTAGCCTTTGGCTACTGAAGCAGCAGACCCCTGTGTTAAAAAACTGGAAAGAGAAGTACAGCCATGAAACTGTAATGCTGTGTTGTACTTACACCCCATGGCACTCCAAGGAAATCAGTGTAAGAGCACAAACTGGAGTCTGTGTCATAAAGGGATGTTTTGGAGACAAGCTTATAAGGTGGGCAAAATGATCCTTCTCTCTCTTCTGCTTTGTTTGTTGTTATTTTTTTCCCTGAAAAGTTGCTAAAGTAGCAGCATGTTTGTAGGGCTTTTAAAATGCCAGTACTTGTGAGCCAAGAGAAAACATGATGTGGTGTGCTTCAGTAATAAGTAGCTCCAACAGAAGGATGTAATTGTGCTGCTGCTTCTAGTGACCTCATGAACCGCATGGGTGGGCTTGGGCTGGCTTCTCACTGCATCCCTCAGATGGGAGGTGCTTCAATTGCACAGTTGTATTTGAAAATTACACCAACAGTATTTTGATCGCTTCAGCTCTTCAGTTTCTGCGCTTCTTACTTGCAGCTGTCTCAAACCCTCCCCTTCTTCCATCCAAGAGTGATTTGAAACTGTGCTGTATTTCAGTATAGTGTGGGTCTTCAGCTATTGTGTTTTTTGTCATGATGGCTTCTCTTGGTTTCCTCACCAAGCCCCCTGTCTGGTGTCCCTGTGCTTCCAGTTAAACGTCTTCCCACTGCTCACCCCCTCTAGCAGCTCCTGCCTGTGCTTCAGCCTTCAGAACTGAAAATGCTGATTTTTGTTCTGACTGGTTGTTTGTGAACATACTTGTGTAAAATATGGTACTGCCTAGTGGTGCAAATTGCCCAATCTGTGTTCAGTGATGACTTTGCAAAATTCAGCCTCCAGTGCAGCAGTACTTGTGCATTCATGATCGTATGTCACAGCACACAGATACTGGGGACAGGCTGCTCTTGGTGCTGTATACGGAGGGTAGGCCATGAGCAGCAGCTGCCAGTAAGGGTGCAGGGCTGTCACTGGATCCTGTCACAGGAAGATCCCTTTATTTCAGAGCAGTTGGTGAGGAGCTGTTGCAGCTCAAAACAGGGTGACATCTCAGATGCAGGAAACAGCTGGAGAAACACTGCAGCTGAAACTAGAGGTCTTCATCTGGGGTCTTCATCTTCTTCTTCTTCTGGGGTTGGTTGGTGGCACCCGCAGCAGTTTGTGGCTTCATGTCCCTTCCTTCAGTAGCTTTTCTTCCCACTCACCCATCCTCCTCCTCCAACCCCAAGACCTTGCTTCCATCCCAAATTGCTGCAGAGAGGGCCAGAAGGGAAAGAGCCCTCTTCCCATGGTCAGGACACTTGGCTCTCAGGCTGCTGCTGCTGGGAGCATTTCCACCACTCTACCCTCAAATTGCTCTGCCAGCATCCTTTGACACTTTGATCTTGTGAGTGACAAATAAGGTTAGTTTTCTTATTTGACTCTTGGGGGAGAGCCAATGAATGGCTGCCATTGAGAGAAAAAGAGACCATGACATGAGCTTGCACCACAGCTCTAATCAATAGGAACCCTTTCTTTGGCTACTAGGTGCTAGAAATGTGAATTTATGCTCTGGTTGCATAGCAAGCCTCTGCTGTTACCTGCAGATGGATTGGGTCGGGGTAGCAGTAACTTGGCTGGAAGTGGTCCCACACGTGGGACTTATCCAGGGCCAGGGTTTGGCTGCTGGGCTTCTGTGTGAGATTTCCACGAAGGTCAGTGGGATTGTTTGGGTGCCTAGGTGGGAGCTGGTTCCTAATCCAGGTTACATTTGATTGACCAAAAGCATGAATTCAAACCAGTTAAGTTTTCGTGTAAGTATTGCTGGGCTGCCTGGGCCAGGAGATTTGCATCAGCTGAGCTAGGGTTGTTCCTTTTGCTGGCTTCCTTGAATTGGGACACAAATTATGTATAAATCTAGTGATAGGAATGCATATGGGGGATTATGGCCAATTTCCACGGGACTTCCATGGAGTTCAGTTCACTGAACAGTGGGTTGGGCATGGCTTTTGTATTGTACTTAACAGAGCTGATAGCACTGATTGCCCTCACTTCTTTGGGAAAGAGAGCTTATTTAGAGGGAGGTACAGCAACTGTGAGCTGGTATATATTGCTTGATAAATAGCAAATACTGGTCCACATACAATCTGTGCTTTGTTCCTTGGTTCAAAATCTCCATTTTTTTTCTTGGGGGTTTGCTGATTTTTAATGTGAGGTGTGACCCTTACTGTAAGCTGCCTCCCTGTCAGGAAAAAGCCCTGAGAAGCAGATGCCTGCCTCTCTCAGCTCCACCAGCTGTTGTGCAGACTGACAGCTAAGACTGTGTTTTGCATCTTCCATGGGGAGCACTTCATGTTAGGGAGTAATTAGCATTAATAATAATTAAAGTTGGATAAAGATAGTTTATACATCTACAATGCATTTATTTTGAGAGTCTTGAAAGCACATAGTTGTGGGCTAGCAACCTGGAATAAATCTTGATTCAGCTGGAGTTGATGGCTTTAATCCCACTGCTCCCTAATAAAAGGTGTGTGAAAGCTGGAAATAAAAGCTTGGCAATTTTGCTTCTTGGCAATAGCAAGTTATGGGTAGCACCCCTTCTACCCGCACAAGGCTGCTTGTTGTGGATCTTATTTGATATCTATTGCAGTAGCTCTTGCACGGGTCAGCAGAGATCCATTGCTTTTCTCACGGAGCACAGCCCAGGTGGGACGTGCTGGCTGTCCCAGGCAGCCCCGCTCCCCAGCAGCAGCGATGTGAGGCTGCCCTGGTGTGCAGCCCTGGCAGCAGCCATTGCTGGCACCCCGCAGAATTTGGGTGCTCTTTGGTGGGGCAGCAGTGGGAGGGGTGGGAGCAAGTGAGGGGCAATAGGGGACTGCTCAGGAAGGGGGACATGGTGGAGATGGTGCCAAAGAAGGGACAAAGCTGGTGTGCTCAGCCTCATTTGTGCCACAGGCTGTGGGTTGTGAGCTTGTGGAGAGTACCCGGAGCAAAGCTCTCAACAGCCTCATTTTATTTAATGAGCAAATCCTTGTGAAGGAAAAGATTCTTTTATTGGATCTGTTCCCTGTGTTTTTTCCTAGCGCTTAGCTGTGCTTTACGTGTTACTTGGAAGGCTGAAAAGCAGGATCATGTCTATTTATTAATCTTTGCCTAATAAAGATGACTACCAGATATGTTCTTTGGCCTTAACAAAGAGGTATAATTAGTGATGAGATTAGACATGACCCGAGAGGAGGTGCTTTGCTTAGGAAAATATTCAGCGATGGCATATAATACAGTCTGTCTGAGGCACCACATCCTCCCTGGGGGCCTTGTCTCGAGCTGAGCAGTGACCCTTCCCAGCACTTTGGTGCCGTAGGAAACACAGGAAGAATATTAATGATAAGGGGATACACAAAGCAAGCTTTGCCTCAGTCAAACAACGCACCGCCAACCTAAAATTATTCAGCAGAACTTTAGTTGGCAAAGTTAATAATTTATGGCTCTGGCTGATAGCACCCCATGCAATAGCAGTGTGTTCAGCAGCCCCAGACCTGATTAAATATGCATGGACTCATTGGATGCAATTTCAGTGCAATTAGTGTATGAAGGAAGAAGGAGCTCTATCATTTCTGGAATTGTACTAAAAGGCTCTGGTAGTTTTTTCATTAAAACATTTTACAGGATAGTAGTTGTTCCACATCAGCTGTATTTAAGTACAGTGGTTTAAGGAGTGGCTGCCTACTGTGTTATGTGCCATAGGAGAAGACAAGTACTCTGCGTGTCTCTAGGCACAGAGACTGGAAATACTAAACTAGTTCAGGGCTAGAGAAAGTTTGTTGAAGTAGATTTTCCAGCTTCAGGTGCATGGGATTTGTGTGTGCCAGCAGTGAGGAACACAGCCCGAGGAAAGGTTAGATCAAGAAAGATCATCCATGTAAATTTTTTTCCCCTTTCTTTGCTGTAAAAACCCATGTATTGTGCTCATCACAGGCTTCTGGATGCAGGCAGTTAGATACTTGTTGAAACTTAAATAAGAAAGGGGAGAAAACGGCACTGGATCTTCTGCAGTCAGCGTTGTCAGCATCTGGGTGTGTGCTGGCAAAACAGCAGGTGCCCCAACAGCTTTCCTTCCTAGAGCCACATCACCAGTAGCTGAGTTTCACCCATCCCCAGCATGGCTAGCTCTGCAGATGGAGACACGTCTGACCAGTTTGCACCAGTTGCCAATCTGGCTTATTCTGTTGAGTGATCAGGGAAAATCCTCACTCTTCTCCACAGCTTTCTTTGTTCCTTTCCCTTTTCTTTCCTTCTGATTTATTGTTGTTCCCCCTTCTCAGCACTGGCTCTGTTTGCCTTCCTTCTAGCTGAATGCTCTTCAGTTTGCTGCCTGCTTGTGAGCCATGTTGCCTGAAGCTATTCCAGCTTCCTGTGTTTGTGGCCTGTGTCCTATTGTTCTCCAAAATACATAATTTTGCTAGCTTTTCACCTGGTGGTGGTTTAAGACAGACCTCAAAAGGGCTGGATTGCCTTCAGATGTGGTTCCCCCCCATGCAGAATCACCTGCATGAGTGGTACCCTGTAGTGGGTTAAAGGGGCTTCAAGGCCAGAAGGGAGGTGTGGGCTATGGACGTTTGCATGGTTTGTAGCACTGCACTCTGAGCCTTACAAATCACCAGTGCCAAAAGTGCTCCAGTGTCATGGCAGAGAGAGACTGAGAAGGACTGGGGCTTGAACAGACTGCTGGAGAGCATCTAGTCCAACACCTGGCTCGAGGCAATACCAACTTCAAATTTAGGTCACTTTGCTCAAGGGCTATCCAGTCAAGTGTGTTAAATTGAAAGAGCAAGAAAAAGAACCTGTGTTCCTGATCTGCAAATAAATATGTAATTCAGCTGTTTTGGCCAGCATAGGTGAATTTTTCAGGCCATGAGAAGAGCTGTCATATTTTTGCTTTGGTTAAAATTCTGAAGATGTGCAACCTGTATTTACTGGTATGAGTTCAGACAAGTGTCTGCTCACCTGGTTGTTTGATCTTGGTGCCTTGTTGTGTCTGTCCAGCAGAGGCCTGGGTTTGTGTTATTTTTTTGCAGCTTGGTGGTGTGGAGGGGAGACAGCTGTTTGGCTTGAGCACAAGGTTGAGGCTGGGGGCTGCTCATTCGAAAGTGTGGTCCTTGGATCCCTGTGCCTACATACACAGGTACCTAGAAATTAGGGGTAGCTGAAGGCCACCCTTAGTGCCTTTCAGTCCCCTTAAATATTCCAGCCTCCAGCTCCATCCCTTGGCGTCCCAGTCAGTAATTTGGGAATAACAGAGGTGTCTGCTTCTCAGAAGTGCTGGCAGGATTAATGGATGAGTGTTTGGGCAGCGCTTTGAAGAGGGATGAATGTGTGTGCTGGTGGTGTTGCAGGGTGACAGCTGGTGCTTGCTTTGCATGTGCAGTGGGGAGGATGACTTGAGCCAGCTATGGCAAAACTGCAATCCCACTCATGTTTGTAGCACGTACAGAATAGTTTGTTCCACCTCAAAATAAGCACATGCCCCGTTTTCCACGCCTTGCAGATGCAAACACTGCTCTGCTTGCACAAGTTACTTCTCTGCCTGTGATGGCCTTCTAATGGGTTGCAGGCACCAAGAATGGGTTCAGGAATGGTATGTGTGCCAAACTGGCGTTCAGTCCAGGTTTTGGAACCCAGGGAAGGCAGTGGCTGTGTGGTAGTGCTGGAGTTTAAAATACGGTGTCTAAGCTGGCTGTTACACCTGCAAGAGCCCAAGAAGTCTCTGTGTTTTCTGGTGCTTTGGAGAAAGGTCATGCAAATAGCTTGCTCACCATGGGTACAGTGACATTGACCTTCATCAAGCATTTAGTGCTTTCCATCATAGTAGATACTATTCTTAGCTGCAAAATAACCTCTTGAAAGAGGGAGGTGTTGTTAAGAAGCTGCAGAGCTCAGGCACCAGCCAGTCCATCAGGAATTGTGTGGAAAAACCTGTAGGTGGGCAGTGCTTGAAGCTAATCCAATGTGTCTGCCTGCTGGGCTCACCTTCATTTCTCCCTTTGTCCTTGGGCTCTGTTAAGAGACTGAAAACTGAGTGATAACTTGAGTCTGTCCATTCTGGGTTGACTTTCAAGGTACAATGATGGAGTTATAGGTAGGTGGTACACCTATCTCCTTTGATAACAAAGGAGAAGTCTGGAGCACAGAAAGGGGGATGAGGAGGCAGCCAAGGGAAGGCAGAAAGGACCAGGGATTGATGGTGCAGGCCTGAATGACTTCTTGCTCATTTGTGTCAGAGTCACCCTTTTAAATCCATGTGGCAGGATGTTGGCTGCCACTTCCACAATGGTTCTGTGAGGAGAGTCTTAAGGAAGAAGGTAGAAGGAAATGCATGGCCTGATGGGGAGAAAGAGTAAGAGAATTTGTTGGTGCAAAAAAAGTAAAAAAAGCACATCTTAAAAGTTTGGGCTAGAACATTTGAAGCACATAGAAATTTTCATGTATGCATCAACTTTTTTAAAAAAAAAATCTAATAATTGGCTTTTGCTATCTTAAAAAATGTCATTTTGATTCAATTTATGTTTTCAACTACGTGTGTATTTTGTTTACAATCTGAAAAACAATTTAAAACAGTACATTATGAAAAACAACTAGATTCAACTTTGCATCTGTCTGTCAATTATTTATTTTTTCTCTTCCCCTAGGAAAGGGTTTCCCATACTTTATTTTTTCATGCTGCTACTTCTAGATGATCTGATCTTTTCAAAGAATTAGCTTTTGCACATCTGGCTTTCAGCAGTACTTTTGTGTTGTTGGATCCTTCCCCAACAAAGGAATTTCCTTGCGTTATAATCTAATAAAAGCAATGTGAGTTTAATGATCCTGAGTAGTCTATTGGTTGTTTTTCCTCTAAAACAGTACTTTAGATATTATATTTCCAGAGATGTCCTTCCTTGAAGGAAAAGTCATAAATAATAAGGTTTTCATGGATGTTGAATGGATTGAGACTCTTGAAGTACGGGGAAGCTCTTATAGAATTCTCTTTTTCCTCCTGTAGGAATAGGTTGCTTTCTTTTGCACGAAGGATGTGGAGGTTACAGAAATAGATTGCCCGAAAGGGTGGGCAGGGAGTTAGCTGTTCCATTGCTTTACAAGATATTTAATAGTGATTTGTACAGCTGAACAGTTCTTTGCAGAATTATGTGGTAAAATAGTCTGGTTTAAAAATAGCCTGATAGTTTTCCTGAACATTTTTATAAAAATTAATTATTGTGATTATTCGTTAGGCAAGGCATTCAATAACAGAATGAAGTGTGTATGCAGGGAATAGATTATTGCCTTTAAGGTAAAGATGCATTCACATTAAGTTTTGCATAAACATAAATTGATATATAATCAAATAGACCAGTTCTGTTGAGGCTCTGCATATTCAATAGCTCTGAAAGAGACACTGCTTCATATCTCCCATCAGTTTCCAACAATGGAAGCATGTAAATAATTTTCCCATGAAAATTAAAATTAGAGATGCAACATTATTAATCTGGCTACTTAAAACACTTTTCTCAAAAGCAAGGATAATCCAAGGAGCTATTAGTTAAATACTAGCCTGCAAAACCAAACCAAAACAAAAAGCAGAATTTTTCAGTGAAAAGTATTGGTTAGTTGGGACCATGGGAACTATTTTTTTAACGATGTAACTTTTAATACAGTGGCAGTTTAAAAGCATGGTGTAGGAACAATTTAAATACTTTTTTTTTAATTTCTAGAATATCAGCTAGTAACTTGACTATAAACAGGAAAATCCAAGTTCTTCAGCCACCCAAAGCACGGTGATACCATCATGTAACTAAAGTTGGGGTTAGTGCGGATGGCAAGCAGGAATACTAGACTCCAAGGGGGGGGAAAAAAATCAGTGTTTTTTTTATCCCAAACCACAGGGTGTTTTTGATTAACCAGTTATTCCTGGCGTCTCAAGAGAGAACTTGGAAATTCAGAGTAAGAAGAAATAACTAAACAGATGGAAGAGATTGACATTGTTCTGTTTCACATCAGCTCGAATGGTGTTGGGGACAGAACTGGTGTGATTGAAAATGTGACCACAAAGTCTGTCTTTGACTGTGGATTTTAAACCTGCTTCCTTTTCTGGCAGAAGAAGAAGCACTGAAAACATGCTGCTGTCGGTATATAACCTACAGGGTTTTTTCTTTTTCAGTGATGTTTGGTGATGACAATTGTAGACCACCAGTTCACTGAGGTGGTGCTTGAGACCATCTTGAACAGTGACACTAGTTCCAGCTTCTGTGATTTTATTGCTAGTGTTTTGGGGGCTGTTTCCTTACTCCCTCTAAAGTCCCAGCTACTTCTTGGAGATTTCAGAAGAATTCCTGTGCTCATTTAATTTTCTTCCTTTTCTAAAAATCCACCCCCCACCACACACATCAGTTTTTAACATGCTGTGGCTGTGCAAAAGATCTCAAAAATATGAAGCATGTGTGCTCCAGAGGCTCAGAAAGCTGACAGCAAATAAAAAGAATTATGGTTTGAAAATATATACACTGGGTTTTTTCAGCCGGTCACACATTAGGGGGGAAGAGGGTGGCTGGCAGATGAAATAGAAAACTTTGTGGTTGGCTGATCTGAGCCCCTGACCCCATGTACTGGTTATGCATGTCAAAGAAGCTTTAGCCAGGCAAGCACAGCACATTGGGAGAAGTGTTGGAGATCATGTTAAACGTGAATGCATTTTACATTTTGTTATAAATTAAGTTTAAACAGTCTTTTATTTAAATAATTAACCTTAGCATCCTAATGCTGGTGCCACAGTTTCCTCTAAGACCTAAGCTTTGCCCAAAGAGTAACTGATCCAAGATGTAATGGAGTGTCATCTAATTAATTTGTGTGGGTCCTCCAGGTCATAGAGAAAATACATGGGGGGATATAGCAGGACTTTTCTGCCCATGCTGTAACTGCTGAGTGGATTTTACATTGGTCTCAGCCTGGAGAGGCTGCCAAGACCTGGCTGTCTTGGGTGTGCTCAGGACCAGACCTGTGCAGAAGCTTTTTTTGCCACATTGCCCAAGGATGTGAGCACCCATAGACCCGTGTTTCCCCCATATGTCAGTGCTAAATTCATGCAGGTGGTGACAGCTGACAGAAGGATTAATGTGCTCTTTAAGCTCTTATTTGAAATAGCAAAACATAACTTGATCTTCTTGATATATATGGCTGCATTTGTTACTGACTCCCCTTTTCTCCCAAATCCTTATTAAGTGAGAAGCAGCAGTAGCTGGTAATCAAAAATATGAAATAGATTTATTCTTTTAAGACTAACAACATGCTGTACAAACCCATGTCTTGGCCCTCAGGGAGAGGACTGAGGCTTGAACCTCCATCTCCACCTGTGAGAAGTCTGCTTAAAATAACCAGATGGGTTTGTTTTGTTTTGTGTTTTTTTTTTTAATTGCTTTTATTTCAGAGATGATCCTTGATACTGGGTATTTTTTTTGAGTAAAAAACACCCTGTGCTTCTGGGAGGTGACAAATTGTGCTTTTTGAAAGCCAAACGTCTCCCAGTTCCCTTGGAATTGACATCCAAAGTCTCTGGTCTCTAGTGAGTGGCGGGCATGTCTGATGCAAAGCAGGGTAATTTATTATGCTTTGCTTTCAGTGCTGCTTCCTGTGCTGGATTAACTTTTGGGTACTATTGTTAATCTAAATGGATATTCTAGAAAATAGTCAGAGGGGATCAACAAAAGAAACCATAAAAACATTTGGAAGCAGAAAACATGTAATAAAAAAGGCTGAGGATGAGCTCTGTGCAAAGATTCGACTGAGGAGACACAATATCTACAAGTACATAAAGAATAGTTTCAGAGCAGGCAGGGATCAATTATTTCCAGTCAGTTGGGATATAAATAGTGATGAATGAAGCAGCAGGGGAAAAAATAGGTGGAATGAATAGCAAAAAGATGAAGATTGCTTCAAGAGGGGCCACAGAGCCTCCACTGCAGATGCTGCAGGCTTCTGGAGGCAGGGATTGCCTGTTGTGGGGCACAGCCAGTGGGTACCACCATCGGTGGCCCAGGGGCTAGAAATTATTTTAAACCCAGATCCTGGTATTTAGGAAACACTCGAGCACCTGATGGATTTGAGGTGCCTGCTGGAGTCCTGCCAGTGGCAGCAGGAGCTCAGTACCTGCTTTCCTGAGTCATGGCCCAGGTGACATTCACCCAGAAATGTAACTCTTCAGTTTTCATAAGTTGAGATAATTTCAAAGTGAGTTTTTAAATGGTAAAATGAACCCAGAGCACTGAAGCAGAAGTTTCCAGTGGCAACCTGAGCCTGAGGCATTGGTTCCAGGTCAGGAACTGTGTATTTAAAGCCCCTCAAGCTGGAATGACCTGTGTGAGTTGTTTGCAAGAGGTGGAAGTTACTTCTGATGTCTTTGGAATTAATCCTTGGGTGCCATGGATATATAAATAGATTGAGATGTTAACTTGGTCGATGGTGACAAAATTGCTAGTGATAGAAATGAATGGTTCAATTTAAACTTTGTTGAGCATTTCTTCTTTTTCTGCAAGTGTAGCTCCACACATGCCATCATCTGAATGAGCTAAAGAGGTCTCATATGGGCCTGGGACCAGATGTTGTTCACTTGAAACTAGTTGTACTAAGCTCTGGTAAGATCAGGCCTTTGGTAAGGATAGTTTTTAAGTAGACATCTGACTTGAAAAGGTGTTCACTGTTATCCTAAATATGCGTTTGCTTGCTGGGATAGACTTTATTTTGTTGGTACCTGCCATGCTAAAAGCCCAGTTTGGTTGTGGAAGAGTTGGAGCTTGTCCAGTGCTGTGGGGTCAGTTTGTGTTTTCCTGAGGAACGTGCCTTTAAGTATATGTAGCCATGCATGTTTGAACAACCCAGCCCTGTTTTGACAAAGGTGTTCCTTTGCATGCTGCTCCTTCTGGGGAGAGAATGAATGGGTGAGAGATGGCAGTAATTCAGCTTCAGCAAACATAAGAGGAGAGCACCTCGTGTCAGAAACCATATAGATTGGTGTGTTTATCACTATTGACCCAGTGTGCTCACAGCTGCACCAGACTTCATACCTGTGGCAATTACCATCCATCTCACCTTTCTCTTCAGTTTCATTTTAAGCTGCAAAGAACCAAGACTCAATTACCTGATCACTGCTGTAGAAGGCAAGCTCTTAATCTTTAGCATTTCTCATCCAAATGCAGTTATTCTGATTGCTACATTTCAAGCCCTACTACAGGTGTTAACCCTCTCTTACCATATTTTTATTCCTCCTCTGCAGAGCTTTTAAATCCCCATCCCTTGCTGTGGCTCATGGTCCTATGGTAGTTCTTTGGTTTTGAATTTTTCTCATCAAAAGGAATCCCTGGACTGAGTGAAGGTCTTTCAGAGGCTATTCAAACTTATGTATATGCTTTTGTCCCATTGACTTCTGTATAGCATGAAATCACATGTTTTGACTCCCAGGAAGACCCAGTCCTTCCTTTTGTGAAGCATAGTCTGGAGATGATAGAGCTCAGGAAAATGGAAATTATAGCACCCATGCTGCTTTAATTCCTTTTCTTCTGTATCTATTTTCCTTGGCACTAAAAATATACAATACTTCATTGTCTTGGAAACAAAAACAAAACAACCTTTCTTTATTCATGAACTGATGTCTGTTTTGAAATCTCATCAGGATGGGAGGAGAAAAAAAACCCAGACCCTTCAGTTTCTTTATTTTCCTATTGGGTTGTTTTTCACCACTGGGTGTTGCTGGTAGAAATCCTGCAATAGGCATTGTAAGGGAAAACACATTTCGGGAGACTTCCCAATTTAGCCCTGTGATTCATCAGGATCCTAAAGAAGAAACCTTGGTGCGTGGTGGAATTATGAGCTAAAATCAGGCAGAGGGGAAAAAAAACCCAGCAGAGCCTCAGATGGAAAATGAGTAATTTTTGTTTTGTTCTTAAAAACGGCTTTCTCAATGAATTTGCGCATGCCTGTGTTACCCAAGCACAGAAATCCTAAATCTCTCCTTGACAAGCCCCCCATGTCCCCTGTTTGTCCCTGTGTCCCTAGGCTCCATCCAGCCCTCTCCCGTCCCCCACGCTGCAGGCAGATGACAAGCAGGGAGCCCTCTGGCTTCTTCTGACCCTGTGTCTCATTGTCAATTTTCATTCATTTTGGAGAGTCTCGACATTTTGGAAACCTTGTTCTCTCCCTCAGACAGGAGTGAGAGTGGTCATGGGTTCAGAAAGGACCCCAGGGGAGCCAGGAGGCATGAGACTCCCTGCCCTGCTCTTGAGGGGCACAGGGGAAGAATATAGGGAAATTTCTGTGTGGATGGAGAGGCAATGATTGAGCTAATGCAGTCAGCTAACTATATTATATTTATGAGAAAAAGGTGGAAAATTAAATCCATGAGCTTTTCTAGAGGAAATAATGTATGGTGAAATGTGGTAGAGATTTATAAATTATGTTTCACTTTAGGTGGGAGATTTGACTTATCAATGCTGTTAATTTTTTCATTTTCTATTCCCCTGAAACTTATGTCTAATAACATTTTAATTACTTTTTCAGTATTGTTCTTTATCATAATGGTTTTACTTTTTGAGACCATTCTGTGTTTTCCAGTTAAAAATTAATCTTTTCCTTAAGTTTCCTCTCTCCTTTCATGTTTACTAGGTGCTGTCGAGCCAAGCATCAAAACTACTTATTTATTTATTTATGCATGTATTTATAGAGCTTATATAATTTTATGTCAGATACTCTGTTATTCATATGAAAATAGAACTAAAGAAGTTTTATCCTTCAGGACATAGCTGCTTGTCTGGGGATGAGGAGAGACAGTTTGTTGCATTGCACAGTGGCCTGGGTGCCTTGGTCCTGCAAATGGCCAAGGAAGCCTGAACATCCTTGGGTGCCCTGTGAAGGCTGGCACCAGTTTTACAGGATTGCTCAGGACCTGGCAGCACAGGAGCCTGAGACTGTCCCTGTTTGCTGTAAGTGTCAGGTATTGCTCACTGCTGGAGGGAGAAGTGTCAACCCAGTGACCTGCTGTGTTAAAGTGAAACACAAACTTCTCTTTGTCCACTAGACGCTTCTTACATATCCCATAATAGGGATCCTGTCTCTGCCTCTGTAATTTTAAAATGGAGCATGCAGTGCAGGTAGCAAACTCTGCAAAGTCCTTTGACTGACTTCTTGCACTTTGGGACTTTGGCAACTCGCAAACAGATTACAAAGTGTAAATCTCTGCACTGACATTTCCAAGAAGGTCAGCCAAAGTGATGCTTTTGCATATTTTATTTATTTTGGAATGGGAGGGAATTACATCCAAAATGGCCTAGGTATTTCCAAGAGTGAGATTAAGAGGAAATAAGTTGCCTGGTTCAGGTGAGATATTTGTGGGAGTAAGGATTTGGAGTCCAGCAGAGAAGCTGCCTGGTGGCAGGCACACTTCCTCCCTGTCCTCCCAAAGATCTGCACAAAGGAGATGCAAAGGAAGTGCAAAGCCTTGGAAAAATGTCATGCTGGGATTAGACCAGATTGGGCTGCTAGCTTCTCCCTTCCCTCCGTCCTGCTGAGCAGTGGCCATCCCTGCTGGGGCAGCCCTTGCTGCTGGACTCGTGGTGCCTGGGGCAGGCAGGTGCCCTTGCCTTGCTCCCTCAGCTGCCCCTGTCACAGCATTGCTGGAGTGGTGTCATGGCTGTGGTGGAGCTGCCCCTCATGGCATTACCTGGCTGCTACGTGATGCTCCCCTTCTCCCTGAACTCTCCTAGGTTTAGCAGATGCATGAAGTAACACACAGATGTTGTGTGTCTCTTTGAGACAAATAAGTCCTTGCTTGGATAATCTGGGAAAGCCATAATTTATATCCACAACCCCTTCATGCATTTCCTGGCCTCAGTGCATTTCTCAGTTCAGAGCTTTTATTGGGCTCAGGTGCCTGGGGTTCCCTGCTGGCTGTTGCAGTCATGGCCGGTGGGTCTCATCCCATTCCCAAGCAGCTCACTTTTCCCTTGGCTGGGCTCCCAATCAAACAGCAGTTCTGCCTGCTAAGAAGGGATGTTTTCTATTTGCAGCCTCCTTGTGCAGCCTGCTCTCATAGCTGCCCTATAGTCTCCGAGCAGAGTGTGATCAGCAAATTGATCAACTCCTTGCCAGGGCTGTGCTTTTCCCAGTTACCGCAGATTCCAACACAGTGGTGGCTCTGCTGGATTAACTTCCTTCCTTCAAGAGAGATTTTTGATAGGTGTCTGCTGCTATTTCACGGTCTTGTTCTCTTGTGCTTCAGTTCAGAAGAGCAGATATTTTGCTTCTGCTCTTTTCTAATAACTGAGCAATAGTTTACATTTGCTCTGCAATAAATTTAATTTTCAGTGGATTGGCCTAGTTACATAAGTGATCCCAATTCCTCTGGATCTCTGTTGTACTTGCTTTGTATTTACTACTCCCTTCAGTTTCATGTCACTGGCAATTTAGCAATTTTACAGTTGGTTTCTCCAGGTAATTTATAGACACTATCAAGAGTGGAATAGATAGTGAAAATTTTCTACATAGATCCCACTCTACTTTTGCAGGAGCAGGAGTTGTTGTCTGGGAGGTGATGGCAAATACTCCCATCTCAGGCAACATGTACATGCTGATAATCGGGAGGTAGTCAGCCATAAATTTTAGTGCCAGCATTGGGGAGTTTAGTATTGATGCCTCTTGACTGTTTCCAGCTAGGTACCTATGCTGATATATATTTCAGCTTTTGCAGCTGCATTAACTGCAGACACCATTGTTAGCATCACCTTGTAGGATGCTTGCAGTGAGATGCTCAGTTAAGTCCTTCCCTTGGAGATAGAGGCACTTTTTCTGCTGCTTCCTTAGAAAGGAGTGCCTAAGGCAAGAGTGCTATATCTCTGTGTTCTCCACAAAATAAGGAAAGGAGCAGAGATCATAAGGACCATCACATAGCTGAAAGTCTTCAGTTTGGCAACATGAGGAGCTAAATAAGAAGTAGGGGGATGTTTGTATGGAACTGCTTGGACATGTCTCCTGTAACCATAGCTGTGAAGAGCAGAAACTGCTGAGGACTGGGCTGTTCTTCCCTTCCAGAGGGTGCCATAGCTGCTGCCCCCTTAGTGTGTATAGCAGGAACAGGGTCACACCCCCAGGAAACTCCACCCCTGAGGCGTTCTGCATCATTGTGTGTAAAACCCACGACATTGCTGACTTCAGGGCTGTGATGGTGGATGTGAAACTGGGGAGATGACTCACTCCAGCTGGCAATCCAGGCTGAAAGATGGGGTTCCCCAACCTTCCTTTGATATTTAAGAGGTGTCCCCTTTCCTCTCTGAAGAAAAGTTAAACCCAGAGTGCCCCAGCAATAGTCTCACTATTGCTCTGTCGTGTCAAGGACATTCTTTATGATCACAGGCACTGAGGGATAAGTTAAAACAGTAAAATTAAAGCTGATGGTGGAAAACAGTGGGGAGGGCAGGTAACTGCCCAGCTGGCTCACTCTTCCTCTTCATGGGGGGCGACCTGTGCTTAGAGGGATTTTACTGCAAACATTTATTCTGAAGGGCAGCAAAAACAGATCTGTTCTTGTGCAGAAAATTAAACGTTGACATTAAGTAATAATTTAACGGATGTTAAAAGTTTTTAGTGAATAATACATGGGCTTCCCCAGTGAGCCTCAGATTATCTAGGAAAAAACTCTCTCACCTCTTATCTAGGTGAGAGCAAGATGCATCGTGGCATCCTGGGTGCTGCATACATCAGTAGAAATCCACTGGGTACATGCTCTGTTTCCAGTGGGAAAGCATTACAAGCATCACAAAAATTTGTTCTGAACGTTGCCAAAATTTGCCCCCATTTCAAAAGAAGGAAAAAAAAAATCAAACAAACTAGCCCTTTGAAAGTAGTGGGGCTATTAGATAGGTCTAACTGCTTTTCTCTGCAGTTTGAGATCAGTGTCCTCCCTGCCAAACACACCTGTTATCACTGGTATTTTTCTTTTTTCTTATCTGTGCATAACTGTGCCATATTTTCCTGGTGACATTTCATACCTGGTTTTGAGACTCTTTGTTTTGCTGCTTATGCTTTGCTTCTCAAAAGGGATGAGAAAATTCAACCTTCCAAGGTACAAATAAGCCTCTTAGCATCATAGTATCAAAAGAGTGATTAAAGGAGAATTTCAGGTCCTTTTTCAGGTTGATTTTCAGGTCATATTCCAGTTTTCCATTTGCCTAAGTAATTCCTCGATCCCAGAGTTAACTTTCTTGATTTCGCAACTGATTGGAGCATTGCTGAAACAAAGAGCAAGACTGGCAAAATGGGTGTGTGAAAAAGCATCCCGGTAATTTAATAGATAGCACAAACTGAATGTTATTTAAAACCCCACACACATTCAGTTCCTCGTAGGTTTCCAACAGCCATCGGTGGCAGTTTCTGCCATTTAGTCAGGGAAATTCAGGCACGTGTACTAGCTAATGATAGCAGTGAAGAAAATGTCTATAAATGTATAAAAAGACATTTAAGTACTGGTCCCAGTACTATTTAGCCTGTAAATGTCTAATTTCTGAGGTTTCCCTTCGAAGTGCAGGCTCAATAGCCTGCCTTGTCGGGCATGTGCAGTTTTCTTTGTCCTACATTCATTACTTCATCCTGCCAGTTGTTAATGGGTCACCTTGGAGGTGCTGGAATGTCCTGCCTGAAAACCATTAGTGAGGAGCACAGATGCCTCTCAGCACCACGCACCTGCTTCTGCCCAAAGGCCTGCACCCATCAGACATCAAGCATTAATGTGGGACTTGTTTGTCCCATATTAGAAGCCCTGCACCTCTCGTAGGTTTCCCTCCCACCTCCTGCTCCCCCCTTAGTTCTATATGACCTGGGGGAGGCTGAATGCAAACAGGACCAGACCTGCCAAGGGTCAAAAAACGAGGCAATCAAGAAGGCAGACTTTTCCCAAGGGGGGGGTCGGACTTGCTGGCTGACAGCCAGGATAATGAACCTGCTGGGGAGAAATGTCAGCTTAAATGAGAATGTGCAAAAAGCCATTTATTGCAGCAGGACTAGTGGGCCATAGTCCACCAAACACGCTGGTTTGGTTTCGCCAGTGGTTAGTTTGCAATGGTTACAAGGATGATTGCTTGCCAGTGTAAATAGCTGGATAAACAAACGTACAGGAGAGTAACTGTGGTTGTGAAAACCCCACTCTTTATTTAGAGGATGTGAGAAAATGTGTAACTCTAATCACATTTGCTGGGGAAGTGACTGCGGGGGAGATCTGGGTGTGATGAGGAAATGGAAATGTTTGCCTGGAGGAGAAGAGCAGCTGAGCACCGTGGCATGGGAGCCAGAGACCCTTGCCAGAGGGTAGCGCCTTGATCTGTGGGGCTGAAAGGCTTTGGGGCAGTTGTAACTGTGTCACAGGGCTGAGGCTGTGGAGGCAGAGCAATGATTTTCGTGGCTGCAGGCAGCCCTGGGGACCCAGCTGGTGAATGAGGGGAGGGGGTGTTTTTTTTCCCTTTCCTTCCCTCAGCAGCCTGGCCAGCCTTTGCACCGAGCTGCTGGGGTTGTGTGCTCCTCTTATTGCCTTTCCCTCCAGTTGCCCACAAGGGTGATGTGGGATGAAGCATCCTTTCCCCTTTGGGTTGGGATGCTTCTCTGCAAGACTGGTTGAAAATCAAGGGCAGGCTGAAGCTCAGCCAAACCCTTAACAGTTGTGTGCTAAATTTGTAACCACCAGGAGTAAGGGTGCTTTAATTCAGTGAGTCATTGCTTGTTTTTATTAAAGAGTCTGTGGGGACAGCTTTCCTGGCACGCGTGGCAGGGTTGAGGTGCAAAGGGGAGCTGCTGTGGTCTGTAGCCAGAGAACTGGTCCCAAAGGCATTAAAGTGGCTGGAGGAGCTTATAAAGGCATTTTCTCTCAAGAGTACATTGATAGCCCGGGACTAAACAGGAGAGAACATGCCAGGAACGTTGTTGTCGTCTCAGGAAGGTCCTCTCTGCAGGCTGGAGCAGAGCCATCCTGCCTGGGCACCCTGTGGGACAGGAGCTGGGGTGCCCCAGCTGTGGAATGTGGGAACAGGGGCAGGATGAATGTGCTGATGGCTGTGTGTTTTTCTCCTTCAATTTCCTGTGTTAAGACAGGAAAATAGAGGTTTTTAAATCAGAGCGTGCTTTCAGTCATCTTTTTTTGCCCCCTGCTGTGGCAAGCAGAAGCTGGTAATTTACTTTCTAGAGTTGGTCCCCAAGTGTTTATAAATAGATGATGTCTGAAGGGAAGGGCTTTAGAGAATGGTGATGTTAGGCTGTGCTTTTTGAGAATTTAGCTACTGTTGAAGTACCTGGTACTACCTTACTATAGTTAAAGTTTTTAAGGTAGGTAATATTCTCTAGACTGTGGAATAAGCAGTAAGGTGTGCTATGGGTCATGTTGCCAGTTTCTTGCTGGTAGTGGTTTAGTGTGTGACATTGCAGAGAAACCGTGTTGAAGTTGAGGTGCAATTCCGTAACGTTCAGTGCAAGTGCAATACTCAACAGACCTTCTCCAAGTAGCTTATGCTGTTGATTTAATAAATTAATGATTCTCTTTTGGCCTGTTCTTAATGTAAGACCCATTGCATTGTTATGTTCTTTTAGGATCTGGGATCTTGTTGTCTATGTTGGTGATATTTTTTGTTTTGAGAGGGTAGCCAAGAAAATAAGAGAGAAAAGCCCATGAAAAATTGTTGTCATCTGGTTCTAGCCTGTATGTTAGTTAACTTTCTTCGGGTCTATAGGTTTGGTAGGAGACATCTTCAAATGAACATTTAACATAAATAGTTACATTCAAAATAATAAAGACTTGCCTGAACACTCAGTAAGTCTATGTTAGATGAGTGAAAAGCAAAGTGCAGTGCCCTGCAAGACAATAAAAAGGAGGTATTCATAGAGACTATCTTTTCATCCAGTAACGTTTTGTATGAAAATTAATTACATGTAAATACATAAAAAGCTAAACTGGTACTCGCCTAATCTTCATTGCTAATTGGTACTCCAAATAGCTGTATTATGTTTGATAACAGATTGATTGACCTGAACAAAGCTTGTATATCTCTAGGATAGAGACAATTGAATTGTCATTCAGAAAAATGCCATGATGATTATATCATATTCTGTAGTTCAGAGATGCTTTCTTCAGTATATTGCCTTTAGTTTTCAATAGGTAGCAGTGGGCTTAGTATTAATGCTGTCATAGTTAAAATACAGCCTTTATGTGGGTGTAGGAATAGGTTCAGGAGTCACTGCATTCTGTACTGCAAGTCAGACTTGAAGGCCTGATCCACTCCATCAGAATGGATGATGAAAACTAAAATTAAATAAGCTGTCAGCATATTTTCTCTTTTTAATGTTGGGTGGATATTTAAAACCGGCACACATAACAGCAGCATCCTTAAGAAGATGAGCAAGAAATATGGAAAACACAAACTTGTACATAAATTTCTTGGATTCAGTGTATGCACACAACTGAGAGGAAGTGAAAAGCCACAGGGCACAGAGTGCCACATCTTTGTAGGTGGTCCAGAGCTTCAGTATTCAGACAGGCACTTAGGTGTTTTTTTGTTATTCATTTTCCTATAGAGAAATTTAAAGATTTCAGTTATGTGGAGTACAGAGCTTTGGAAGTTCCTCAGCAAAGGCAGCAGCAAGAGGATAAAAGGACTGAGTCTAATTGGAATATTTTTGGCACGTCTCTAAATAATTAACAGTGCTTAAGCTGAGCCATTTTGCTGAGATGTTTTTGTCTCAGGAGCATTATATTAAATTCTGAGATTCAGGATGCCTTCCTCATCGTCTACCACCCCATCACTTCCAAAGAGGTGTGGTAAGAGATGTATTGGGGTGAGGAAGGAAGGGAAAGGGGAGAGAAATAGAAAACCTGTTCCATACACTTTGTTGTGTCCTATGCTATTTCCCTGATGCTAGTTGTGCCCGTAAAGCTTCCAACTTACCAGGCACAGAGAGATCCCAAAGAGGTAAACTAAATCTAATTCTCATCTTGAGAAAGTATTTTTCCTGGGAAAAAAAAATTCTAATGAGCAGCTGCTCCTTCTTAGGCAGCTTGGAAACTTTGGGACTTGCCCTGAAGGATAATATTGGCGTATCCATATTCAGTGGTTTGACAGGAAAATGTCTTTTACCATGTGGGCAGGAGTAATCCCGTGGGTGAGAAGAAGAAATCTAAAAGAAGTCCTTATTTTGTGGCTGTATCATACTAAATGCAGCACATAGTAAAATCTTACTAGATTGGAGGAGGTTTTAGATAAATATGTTGTTGTCAAATAACTCCAGCAGCTAAAACAGATAGGAAAATAACAGCTCTGTAAGCCATCTAGCAATTGAAATATATTGAAGATGTCCTCAGATGGCTAATCTGAAGATCTAATGGGCCTTCTTATAAATAAAGACATCAGAGGCCAAGCCTTCAGGGATTTAAAATGAGGCAGAAATCTGTCTTCATTTGAGAGCCTACTGCTGAGAGCTGGTGCCAAGGAGTGAAATGCCAGCCTTGAAAGGTGGTTGCCTACAAGGATGGTGGTCATGTTGCACGCAGAGACTTGGATGGGTTGGCTGAATGAAAGTTTGCTGGTGGGTGGCAGGACCCCAAGAACCGAGATCCTGCCAAAGTCTGTGTTCAGCACTATATAGTAAAGTGGTACCCAGTGTAAGTGATGTCTCCCAGAAAAATCCTTGAGCTGAGCATCACTGCACAAGGCATGTTGCCAAGCCCTTCTCTCTTTGACAAACCTAATGCACTGGTTCTGTTTCTTCGGCACAGTGTACATAAAGCTTCTCCTGACAAGGCTCCTACATTGGATCATCTGAAAAGTGTCCTCATAAGCAGGAAGCCACATATGACAATGAGTGTCCTTGGCTGCTTATGATGGTGGGCTTTCAAAAGTTCTTTTTTTAGGTGTTGATAGTATGGAAGGAGTGATTTTGCTTTTTTTAGTCCAACATATTTCATGAACTTGGAGATGAGACTCCAAGAACAAATTTCTTTTTGACCGCTGTCCAGGAGTTTCAATAGTTTGTTTATCATATCTGTACCAGCTCTTCAGAGAGCCTGAGAAATGATGGTTTGGGACGTTATCTCCTTTCCCAAGCCTCCCTTTGCACTGAAGCAGTATTGTCTTGTTCCCTTGGGACAGCAAACAATGCAAGCAGAGCAGATGCTACTGCAAAGGTAACTGTGCTGTCATTCCTTTCACCTGGAAGTGTACTTGTAATTTTAGGATTACATTTGGGTGAAATGTTACTTGATGTTTATAAATACACCTACATGCCAAATTTGATTTTTTTTTTAATAAATGTCCTCTAATATGAAACAGAGGGCAGAGAGAGGTAGCTGTAAGTTGCTCATATTATCTCGTAGTCAAAAAGAACTATCTTCAGTTCCCATGTTCATCAGCGATGGCTTTCTAATCTTCTAAGCATGCATTTTTAGTGGAAAAAACGAAGACACAGACATATGGATCTGGAAGCTAATGCAGTTCCAGAGCCTGCTGAGATCCTGGCAGCCACCTCTTTCAAATAATTTCAGACCCATGCTTTAGCCCAATGAGTTACTTCTCAATCCTCTGGAGTCCCTGCCATTTTTCAGTTTAGATAAGATGGTCTGTGACCTCAGGTAGTCATTAAGAAGTCAGTGGGTTTCTATGAGCTGGAAATCTCCTGGCAGTTAAAATAGTGCTGGGAGGAAGGGAAAATTGTGAGCACTTTGTCTGGGGTGTCTGACTGGAGATGGAAAACCAAGCTCTGTCTGTCTTACCTCTCTTTGTAAAGTGGGGATGTCACTGCCCTGAGTGGGAGGCTGGTTGATGTGCTTTGGGTCCTGAGGCATGAGGATTTATGAGTTATTGTCAGTGTATTTGTTAAAACCTTTTTTGTATTCTTTCACCAGCGATTCTGTGTTTAGCACTAAACAAGCAGTGCATATATATTATGTCTTAACCATTTATGTGATAACAGAGTCATTACTTCACCATTTTGAGCTTAAGCAATACCAGCCAATGAAAATTTTGAAGGCAAATCTTGTTCCTTCCAACCTTCCATCACCATTGTCTTTCTTTCCTGTCCTCGCCCACAAATGGGAAGAGCTTTTCTGCTCTTGATAGTGACATTTGCCATTTCTCAGTCCAGGAATCTGTCATACACTCATAAGAATAGCTTGAGGAATTATTTCAGGAGTCTACCTCCTTGCACCCGCTAGACTATCTTTGCCATGTTTGGCAGAATTTGCGTATTCAGTTTGTAAAAGTCTAACATGGGAAATTCCCCAGGCTCCCTCAGCAAACCTGCCCAGGGTTATCTTTACCATTGGAAAAAAGCCTTCTCCAGTGCCTAAATTAGATCTTCCTTGCTGCAGTTTGAGTCCATAAGTTCCTGTTCTGCACACTGTCATTGTGGAGAACAAATCGGCTTGTTTCTATTTGTGGCAACCTTTGATGTGTTTGCTGACCTCAGAGCAAATCTGATCACTTCACCCATCTCTCACAGGTCTAGACCTTTGATTATTCTTCTCCTTGTCAAAGTGTTTCCTTTCGTTAGCTGATCTTTTGTTCCAAGTGCAGGTGGCACAGATTTGGGTTTTTTTTTGGTAACACTAGTTTTTTTAGATATGTATGAGTTCTATTTGGTTGACTGAAGCAGCTCTTGAGTCTTGAAAACTATCTTTTATAGACTTGGTTCTTTCAGTCATGTTGCCATTCTATTAATTGCTTATGTCCTTGTTTCACAGTCTTGCTGCCCTAAGAAATCAAGCTCTTACTTTTGAAGGTCAAGGCTTCTAGGAATATTCTGATCACTTGTTTCCTTTTGGATAAATGCTGTATTTTCTTTCCGGTTACAGATGACAGCAGTTGATTAGCAAGTGCATCACAGTATTCATGCATAAAAATGATGGGCAAGTGAGGGGGGAAACAGTCTAAACAATAAGACTTCACATCACCCAATAAACTCTGGATTCTCCTTCAAAGTCTGTGGTAGTCAGATATTACCTGACCTGTTCCCTGCAATATTTACTTGAATGGTTGCTTTGCTTCCCAGCCCATTTGCACAGTAATTTCTGACCTCCATTTGTCACTTTATAGTGTATTACCTGTGAGGTCTCTGCAGATGCTCATTGTCATCAACTGAAGTGTGAATCTGTGGTGCAGCTAAAAAGCTTTCAGGAAGTGAAGAGTTTGAAACTACCCTTCTAATTGCTGCAAAAGCCCTTCCCTTTTCTAAAGTAAATAAATGTTGTTCATATTCTGTAGCTCTAAGCCCCTTTCCTGGAGAAGCACTTCTCTTCATCCTCAGAGTTTCATCAGAAAAAACATTTTTAGATATTTTGATTGTGATGTGCCAGTTGGGGTGACTACTGTTATTTAAATTCTTTGATGTTCAAAACAGACAACATCTGGTAACTTCGTTATTAGCTATTCATTAAATGGGGTAGTAAAGCCCAGATTATTTTGTGGGATAAGAATTTTTTTCTGAAGGGAATGTAGCCATAATTACAATTTTTTTCCTGTTTTTTTTTTTTTTTTTTCTCTTTTTAAAGTGGAGGATCTTTTAACATAAGCATACATTCAAAAATAACACCATGTGAAGAACACTAATATGTGTGTGGAGTTGCACCTAAATCATTTACCAGACTATGCAGGTTATAAATGACTCCCTGTCACTCTGAAAAGCTGCTTTTCTACATTCTACAATAAAATTATTCACAAGGTCGCAGAACACTTGCAAATACTTGCAGGGTACCATTCATACAGAATGGCAGGTGAAGAAGGAGTAATAAATAATTACAGGGTCTTTTCTTTGCCTTGGTGAGTTTGGGATTGGGACACAGCATCTACCTGGCAAATATAAACTGAGCTAAAAATATTTGCATAAACGATTTGTTTCATGGCCATGAAAGCTGAACACACTGGGAACCCGTACAGCCTCTTTGAAGATCATATGAAGCATATAAGGGTAAATATTTAGGTAAAAAATGTGCAGCCAGCAATTGGACAAGATTTAGATTTGCTGCTCTAAGAGGCAAGTGCTTAAGTCTTCTTGTAACGTGCAGGTGAAAAATCTTGACTTATTTGTCATACAAATTTTAAGAGAGGTGAGGAGGTTTGCTGAGCCTTTAGGAAGTCTTGTAAATGTCCTGTAACAGGGGGCTTGCCTCAACATTTATGAAAGACAGCAGCATGTCCAGGTGCATTTATGGAGTGCTTTTATAGGGAATTATAGGGAGTTCTCCCTTGGCAGAAATGAGGGGGGATTTACCTGGGCAGAGGATGCACAGTGTTGTCTCCCTGTCAAGACAGAAGTGATGTCAGAAGCACAACACAGTAAGCTTGAGGGTGTTCAAAACCCATTTGCATTTTCTGCATTTGCTTGCCTAATTTGGCTACAGGTATTGGTATTTTGGTGCTAGCACGGGAGAGATGGGGTCTCCCAGACAAGTGCAGGTTCCCACGCCATTCTTGGGGGTACAGCTGAATTTTGAGCATGATGGAAGCCCCAGGGCATGGCTCTCCTTGCATATGAGGTGGGGATGAGTTGGAAGGAGCTCCACACACATAGTGACACTCAAAACTAGACACTGCTGATTGGCAGTCAGCATTTATTTGCACACTGTAGAAAAACTCTGTTATTTATCCTGATTTTTTTTTTTTTTTTTTTTTTTTTTTTTTTTTTTTTTTTTTTTTTTTTTAATCCTGCTCTGGGAAGCTGATGGCTTTCAGGAGCAGTCAATAATAGCTGGATGCATTGGTTAGAGGGGTGTTTGATGTTTTTTAGGTGTGATGGGGAAAAATGGATGGATATGAAGAAAGCTGTCTGTAGAGAAACTTCAAAGTTTTCCTTTGTCAGAAGCAAATCTAAAAGTTGGTGCTGGAATTAATCAATGATTTTATTATTATTATTTTTACAGTTCTCATAAGCAGACTGTCTCTGGCATGCAAAAATGGCTTGGGCATTCTCTTGGGATGCTATTTTTATTGTTGTTTGGGAATTAGTTTCTGTACCTGTAACTCACTTCTAACTGTGTAATTTCAAAGAATACCATGAATTTCTTTGCCTGTTGGTATTGCAGGATTGAAGGAGGATTGAACGTGAAGTTTTATTAACTGGAGCCCTAGCAATTTCAAAGATACCAGTTATGCCAGAAGCTTTTCTGACAGGTCTTATTCATAATGGCCTGAATGTGTCCAAGACAGCGTGATCTATAGCTTTTAATCAGCTAATGGATTGAACTTTACAGTGAAACATGGCTATATTCAGACAGTTTAGAACAGAAAGGATTTTGCAATTTCACAATTTTCAGTCTGGGACAAGTTTCTGAGGAAAGCAGCAGCATCATTTCTGGCCACTGGTGAATGACAAAGCAATGTTATAACACAGAATAAAAGGTTGTGTTTAGTTCTGCTTCACCAAAGCAATTGTAGTGGTCTTTGCCCTTGTCCTGGTTTAGGATTTTGGATCTTTATATGGTTGTGTTTTGGTCGGGCTATGGGTAAGAGCAAGTAAGGCAGAGCAGAGGGAGATTACCACAATTAAGGGATAGATTTCCACTGTAAAGCTTCAATATCTGTGCTTTTCTCCCGGACTGAAAGTTCAAACAGGTGAAAAAGGCCATGTAGAGAAATAGGCAGTGAGTGGGATTGTCACATTTTGCCCTGGTTCTGCAGTGCCAGGGAAAATGTGCTGTCAGGGAGGTCCAGCTGTGGGAGGCATGGCCAGGAATGGCACCTTGGTGTTCGTGTGGAGTGTGGGCCCCCAAGACCACTCAGACAGATACACAAATACACAGCATGTCTGAGGCAATACACTGGAGTCTGTACAAGTCCCCTTGTCAGAACTTCTTCATGTCTGAGAGCTCTTCATATTGATTCGTGAAGGTTGCATGTTTCCATATTTAGTTCTTCTGTCAACTCTCTCCTTTTGTCTTTTCGTTCAAACTTCCAAGACCAGGGAAAACAAAAAATTAAAAAAAGAAAAAGAAAAATCAGACAGGTTGATTTAGGTCTTGAGGAGTAGGAGTTGCTGAGGGATAGAGAGGAGGAGTTATTCTGCTTTGAGCAGAGTGAGAAGATGAAAATTGTCCTGTAAATATGAATTCACTGACTTGAATATGTGTTGAAGGTTCCAAGCTCTGTGCCAGTAGTCACAAGGTAAGATGAACTTTTCTCTTTTTTACTTTGCTGCTCTCCCCTTGTTTCCAAAAAATAAGTAGGATACTGACCTCAGTATTGGCCAGCACTGGTGCAGGTGATGCCCTGGGTGCAGGTGATGCTGTTTGCAGCAACACTTGGGTGTAGATTGAAGCTGGCTTGCCCACCCTTCCAGATTCTGTGCTTGCAGGGGGACAGTCTCAGATTTCTTAAATGTTGTCTGATACTGAAAACTGTCATTGCACAATATTTTAGGGGTTGATTTGTTTGTTTGTTAAAAAAAATGAAGAGAGAAGTTGTATTCCTTGATAATACCTTTTTTTAGACTGGATTTTTTTTTTTTTTTTTAATAAGTAGTTCATTAGTCCCTGCAGAGTGGGGTGCTGAGCTGATTGTTACAAACATAGGCCTGTCAGGCTCCTGGATATCCCAGATCATGGGAATGGTGTGGTGTTGCTGGTGGTCCTGGGAGCATCCTGACTGCCTCCTGTTCCTGCCAGGAGCAAGGTGGCTCTGTGCAGGAGTCTTCTGTGGGGATGTTCCTCTCCTAACCCGTCACCATGTGCAAAGCAGGACTGAGGCTGCTGTGGCAGAGGTGAAGGAAGAAGAGTGGGTTCCCAGGGTCTCCCCTATACTCGGCGGGCTGTGGCAGCACAGGACAGTCCCTGGGATGAAACAGATTTGGGGACAGGGCCAGCCCGCTCCCAGCTCTGCCCCCCACCCCCCTCCATTTTGGCAGGGTGAAAGGCTTGGTGGGGAGCTGCAGTGGTGCAGAACCTCCTTGTCACTGTCCCACTGTTGCACTGGGGTAGGTACGTGAGTGGGTGTTATATGGGATTATTTTACAAGATGTTGCTATACAAGCTGGAACATGCTTGAGTCCTTAATTAAAATGCTCTAGTTAGGGGCTGTCTGCATAGAAACAGCCCCATTTTCCCACATAAGAAAGGCTCCTACTTGAGTTTTCAGGGAACCACCCAAAAAGACAGATTTTAAAGTGTCGTGGAGAAACTTGTCTTCACAGAGCATCGTCTGTGAGCCACGGTAATCTGTGCTTCAGGACTGGCCCTGCCAGCAACAGGGCTGTACTGAGCCTCGTGTATTATATGGAGAGGCTTTTTGAAATGTTGGGTGGAGAAGGAAAAAGAGCAGGAAAGAAGTCTTGTTCCACATGGGGCAGGAGTGAGTCACAGCCCCCCTTTGTTTCGGCTGTGACTGAGCATTTGCTTGGCCCAGGAGGTATGTGACAGTGAAGTCACTGCATCTGAGCATCAGGTACAGCAGGAAGGGAAAGAGAGTGGTGGGTGGTGGGGGGAAGGTGCTATTTCATGGCGTTGCAGATGTGAGACCCACGACCAGTGAGAGCACCAGTATCACACTCAAAGTCTGCAGCGGATCTGACATGAACCCCCTCTGCTGTCTGCAGAATTTGTCTGTGGAGGAGAAGCAGTGTTTGATGGCTCTTCGGTTTTAAATGAGAGTGAGGAAGAGTCTTTTATGGACAAATTAAAAAATTTTCTGATACCAAATTTCCTTTAGAGGAATGGATGTGTTGCACATTTTGATGCACTTTCATGGGAATAAGGTCTATTGCTGTTGGTGGAGTTAGTGATCTGTACTGATCTCCAACTTGATGTGGCACAAGGTGGAGTGGCCTGTTCACATCCCTTCTTCTGAGACAACTTCTATACCTGGGCTGTCTAGCCACTGTTTTTGTAGTAAGCCATATGTAGAAAAAGTTCTGAATATGTTTTGATTTTAGCTTATTATTGCTTGTCTCAGAAAACTGCATCAGAAGCTCTACAGTTTGGTGGTGATGGAATTAGGTTGTGCTTGGGGAACCTCTGCTGACAGGGAGGTAGTTGAGGACCAGCTCACATCTTGGGTCCAAGGAAGCCTGGTGTCCCCAGAGTGAGTGGATGCCAGGGGTGGGGCCAAACACAGCCACAGGCTGAGCCCAGTGTCCTGTAGTTTAGAGTGCAGCAGGTCTGGGTGGAGCCAGCCTGCTAAAATCCCATGCTGTGAGCTGCTGGAGCTGCTGCACTCACACCACATCAGCATGAAGGCCTGTCTGGGCACACAGATGCTCCCAGCATGCAGGCTCCAGCTCCTTGTTTGTAATTAGAAGGTTCCCCAACATCCCCTTGCTGGGTTCTTCCCAGCTCTGTGGGCTTCTTGGTGAGGTTATAACTTTCCCAGAGAACCGAGGAACAACATTGTAGTGGAGCAGAACGGGATGGAAAACTGCAAGAAGCTGCATGGGTGCAGGCTGAGCCCAGCAGATTTGTTGCTGGCCCTTTGGCAGTGTGGGGATCATCCATCAGGAGCAGGAGGGTGGGTGTCACCTGCAGGCACTGAGGCTGTTGCATATTGGGGTGCCTGTGTTGCCTGTCTTCTGTCACCTCTGTGCTGCAGGCAGGTAGATGGACAGTGAACCCTCATCCCTCAGGTGCAGCACTTCTTTCTTTGTGCACGGCACCTATGAGAGATTACACTGGCAGGCAGATGAATATTTGCACTTTGTGGGAGAGACTGGTCTGGAAAGTTTGTGTGTCCCCCCCAAGGTGTGTATTGAAGGGATTGCTCTTTTATAGGATGTTTCCACAAGTGGAGATTTCGGCAGACCCCTCTCATGGCTGGTCTCTCTTGGTTCCAGGTGTCCCCTTACCATAATCTTCAAAGGATAGTGGTCTGGGGAGGGGACAGAAAAACCAGTACAGTGGGAAGTTAGCAGGGGTGGGATTGCCAGGGTCAGGGCATGGCTGGACTTTTTTTTTTTTATCACTCCTGAAACTAATTTAACACCAGGTGCTTTCCCTCGTTGAGATTAATGAGATCTAGATGTATCTTTCCTAGCGTATGGAGGCCTCATAATTATCCTTGAGCAGCTGCAGGTCTGTGTTTGTGTGCCTGTGGTATGCTGACCATCTGCCAGCATGGCTGGGTTTGGGGGCACGAGGGAGGGGTTTTCAGTGGATTTTTCTGATCGATTCAGGTCACAGGTGTGTAATCCCCCAGCGTTTTTAATGGGAAGATGGTGCCTGAAATAGCTGTATGGAAACTGAACTGTAGGGTCAGGGAGTGCTGGGGAAGCCTCCAGGGAGGCACAGGAAAGCACCATGGGTGGTGAGCAGAGTTGAATGGTATGTCCCTTTGAAGCAGCAGGGTTCAAGCCTGTATCTGGAGATGGTTTTACCCAGCCTTTGTCCTGCCACAGAAGATGTCTCTTCCTCAGAAGATGCTCTCCAGGGAAACCACAGCTATGGTGGAGCAGGTGCCTTGGGCTCTGCCCTGCAAATGACAGAGGGACTGTGGTGGATGCGTTTTCAGGTTGCTCCCCTCCCTCGGAGCTTGGGAGGAAGATTGAAGCTTGAGCCTTGCAGAGGTAGGAGGAGCAATTATTGGAAGTACAGTTAATCTTTCTTTAATTAGAAGACATGCTAAATTAAAAGGCCCAGGAGTGATCTCACAGATGTCAGCTTACTGAGAGATAATAATTGGTGTGAGAATCAAATGTTTTGCTAAGCTTTGGATCTGCATTTGATAGTGTTGTTATGCTTTTACGTACTTAGTTTAAACTGAGAGAAACTTGACCCAAATAGAGAGCTCAAGCTTTGTGTTCTGTCTACTTTGGGACTCATTGGATAGGTTTACTTAAACATTAATGATAAAGTGATCATAACAAGAAGTAGTATCATGATCATCTGTTGTCTGTATGCTTGGAGAAAATACCAACTAGCTTTAGAAACTGCTGGAGAAGAAATCTCTCTCATGGCAACTGTGGGCTTAAACTTTTGACAGCAGCATTTCTGTGTAAATTTTGAGCAGGATAAATCCAGGCTGTGAGAGGCAGGATGTTGTTAGCACAGAGCAGACAGTCCTTTGCTTTGGGCATCAGACAGCAGAGATGCCCCAGCTCCACTCAGCAGCAGTCAGGGAAATCTGCCATCTCCTAAAAGTACATCAAGAAATTTTTCTCATTTTATTCTGGGGTGATTTAGAAAATTCCTCTGCTGCTTTGGAGGTGGGGACTGGCTGCTAAACCCAGGCTTTGTCAGTCCTGCAGGACAAGTCACTGTTGCAGTCCTTTTCCACACCCCTTGCTGCAGGACCCCAGGGTAGCTCTGAGCTTATCAGAATGTGGTGTGAGGCATCACCCTTCATGGGCACACAGCAAAAGGCAAGCACTGGGTTCTGGCTGGGGACTTTCCTTTTATACATAAAATTTAAGCCACCAATTTTTTGGGGGTGTGGAATAGTCCCTGTACTTTCCTTACAGTTAGTAGGAAACATCCACTCTTGCTTTATGGGATGTCAGTGTTGGTGAGGCTGTGCCTTAATCAGAAAAAAAAATCCTCTTTCATGCACAGAAGAGTTTCTGTGGCTATCCTTAGAGAAAACAGGAGAAGCACTTCCATTTCTGTTGAGGGAGAAGCACAAAGGTGGAGAGGATGATGATGTTCATGTTTGAAGATCACTCGGCGTGCTGGATGTGCCTTCAGCCTTCTGCTTCTGCAGAAGTAGAATTTGTGGCACATGAGAAGGAAGCTTGTGGATTTTTATGGGCCGTTGAATTTTGACGTGAAAGTGCTTTGTATTGTAGTCTGAGTCTGAGCAATGGCGTTCAAATGAAAAAAGACAATCATCAAAATTTTATTTATGGTAGACACAGTTACAAGGAAATAAGGACTGTTCTTTTCAAATCAGCTTTTCATATAGTAGCACATTCAACCTAGTGCTTTTCTGACTTAAACCAGTTTTATACTAATGTTTACACCAATTGTGATGGAGTTATTCCCAGTTTACTTTGGTAAGTGAGAGGAAAATCAATTGCAGTGTATCGACCTTGAAATGCACTAATTACTTTCTGTCTTGAGCTGGGTGTAGTGAAGAGTCGCTCTCTGTGTCCCACAGAACTTGCTTCTTTACCCCTCCTTCTTGCAGCAGCCATGGATATCTGTAGTTTAACTGCTAAACCAAAGTTTTCCTGCCCCTTCAGATGAAAGATCTTGACACAGAGCTTTTCTTTTGGCAGTCGGCATTGTGGAAAAGGGTAGTTGCTCTTTTCACAGGCATTTACATGGCCAGGTCCTGCATCCCAGGGAAAAGTCTGGGAGATGCTGTTGGCATCTTGAATTTGCCATGCAGCCTCCAAGAGGAGAGTCCCAGCAGAGCCCAGAGCCAGGGCAGGAGACTGGAGTGGGGCCTGACTGCTCCCACAGCTGCCACAAAGTGGGACTGGCAAACTGCGAGGTTCCCAGAGATGCATCCCGACCTCAGAAACACCAGCCAGTTGTTTGGCTCTGGCCAGCACATGCACATCCCTTGCTGTCCCCCCAGTCCAACTTTTTAGTTTTTCACAGGGAGAGAGAGAATATCTGACAGTTTAGGCTTTATTTATTTTGGAGCTGCTCTTAATCTCACACAAGTGTGAATGAAACCTGAAGTTGTAACCAATGTTACGTAAATAGTTAACCCCTCTCTCACATGCCTGTTTTTGTATATATCTTCAGGTCACAGAAGGGTGTTTTTTCTCTCCATGTTTAGCGTCTTATGGTCTGGCTCAGACATAGGATTAGATACAAGTAAAAAGAGATCAAAACATCAATCCAGTAAAGCACTTGCATTTAATCCTGTGCCTCCCCTTGACAATAACAGCAATTCTTGTGTTGTGACTGTTATCAATGTTTACTATCTGAAATGTAAGTGCATACTTCTGTGCTTGGCTGACTCAGTGCCCAATTTTTAATGTATGTAGTGGAAGGGAAGAGCAGTGCTGGCTGAAGAGCAAATATTGCAGACGCTCTCTTATCTCATCAGTGTGCTCACACAGCTTTACATCTGTGCAGTCGGGTGGCTCTGACAGCAGCACAGGACCCTGCTGGGGGTCGGTGGGTTTGGGGGTGCTCTGTTGGCTGGTGGGAGCCATGCACCTTGCCAAGATGGTTGCTTGCAGAACTGGTTTGCATTTGCTTTTGCATTGGCCCATGCTGTGGTGACAGATCTGATGTGCCTTGAAAGACTATTCCGATGAATAAATGGCAGCTTCTTTTAAAAGCCTTCAAGGAAAACTGTTATAGGTAATGGTACAGCCTCTAGAACAAGAGCCACATTCACCTTGTGTTTACAGCAAAGGCTCCTTGGCTATCTGGAAAGCGTGTCTTTCCTTTTCATCTCAAACACAAGGAAGTCCTTTTTGTGTGTCAGTTGAGAAAGAAAACCACAGAAGTTTCCTCTTCTTTCAATGTAGTCTGCCCAAAACACGCTTTCAGGAAATGCTTGTTCCTGCCTGAGAGAGTGCTGGAAGCTTTGCAGTTTGTAGCACAAAACACATGAGGCTAGATCATTTTGCAAGCTATCTTTATGCAACCTTCAGTAGTCCTAAAATAAGGCTAAATATTGCCAAGTAGCTGACAATAGTAATTTAAAGAAGACATGCCAATAAGCAAGTTTTTCATCAAACTAATTAAGCTCATTAAATATTGTTAGTCCTGCTACTTTTAGATATGACAGCTTGCAACTTCTGACTACTTGTGTAATTTGTACAGCCTTGTTGTATCCATTTAAAACATTTGTTACCTACATTTGTGTTTACTGCTTTTTCTTTGCATTTCCTTGGGAGGACAGTTCAGGCTTTGAAGAAAAGAATTAGCTGGTGAATCAGTCTATTTTCTCTAGTGGTCAGAAACCATTTGTCTGGCTTTTGACTAGAGTTCTGACTCTCCATCAGTTTTATTTTAAAGTCTTCCAGCATTTCTCATTCAGTGAGAAGTATTGTATTAAGTAACATAAACCAGACATCTCCTTTTGCAGTCAGCCATGGAATCCGATTGATTGTTTGTATAAGTTTTGTGCAAATGTCAACATTACGCTTTCCTTGTCCATGACCGATGATGATTGATGTGTTTTGGCACACTGTGTTTGTTCATAATTCATGAACTTGCCTTTCTGCCTGGGTGCATAAGTGGCCAGAGTTTGCAGCTGTATAAATCGAGGTGGCACTTGAGCAGTCGCGATCCCTGTTGACCTGAGACTCCTTTTGATAAAGACGAGTTAAAATTGTCTCATCTCATTTACAGATATGGTGTTAGCATTGCTGTGGGGCAGAAAAAGATGCTTGTGGTGGAGATGTGGTTTGAATTTGTACCCAGCTCAAGTGGCAGGGCAGTTGAAGCTGGGGTTGAGTGTGGGTGCTAACAGGCAGCGTTCTGCCAGCCTCTGCTTTCCAACAGATCCACAGCATGTTTTATACACAGGCTATACACAGGGAGGCTCAGCAGTGAAAGAAAGAAATGTTTCTGCATTGCACAGCTAATTTCTGCTCTCATTTTCATTGATGATGAAAATGATGATGGTAAGCGCTGTTTTTTGCAGTTTTCTTGCTTTTAACCCAGCTAGTGACCTTCAGAGTGCCCTAATCTACACAGTATGGTCTCTGGACAATATTTTGGTCAAATTACTCATCACGGTGGTACAGTCCCCAAAAGGCTTTAAATGATGCATTAAGCAATGCAGTAGCATCTGCCACATGTGGTTCCTCCTCTCGGGGATGTTTGTGTACGGACAGCTCTGTGTTTTGCTTTGTGCTTTGGAGGGATGGGAATGAGTGTGTGCCTGTGAGTGAGAGAGAAGTGCACATCACCTGTGTGCACATGGCTGGTCATAAAGAGGTGCACTGTCAGAGCTGCAGCTTGACCTGCCAAAGACTTCAAACCCACACAGTGTGAACAGCAGCAGGGGTTTCAAGGAGGCACCTGAAGTGTCTCCCTGGATGACAGCCTGATTACTCAGCATCTATTGAGTCTGAGCCCCAGGAGCACAGGTGAAGAGACAGTGGGTGCTGAAAGCAGTAGGAGTAAAGAAGTTGCTTGTGAAGCATCTGGCAATCAGTATATGTGACAAAGAGTCAGCAGACATTTGGAGCAAGGGCTCTGTTCTGTAGACGTTTAATGCTGTGGGCAGCCCTGCAGGAGCCTGTTGGGCTGCTCACTGGATGGGACCAGAGCAAGAGCAATCATCTGCAGTGGAGGGGGGAACAGAGCCTCACTTGCCTGTGCACCTGACCATGCAGCATGAGTCCCACATTTGGTATGTGACAGAGTTGGAAGAAAAAGGCTGCTGAAACTGTCCCAACTTTTGCTCTGGTGACATGTAGGAATGTTGATGTGACAGTGACAGCATGCATTACCCTCCTGGTTCATCTCCAGGGTGACCTCTCTGTGATGCTGTGAAGGCTGCACTGCCATTGCTAGACCACGTGAAGGGCTGCACAGTGCCCGGGGAGATGCGAGCGCTTGTGCTGTGCAGTGGAACCAGCTACACCTCTGCACAGACAACCTGCTATAAATACACAGTCTTGTCTTCAAACACCTCTTGAAGCACTGTTACCTTAATCATCAAGGAGGTTAATAGCACTGAGGATGCTTGGCCTGGAAGAAAAGGAAAAGTGCAATCTTCTATATATCAGTGAATTCATGCCAAAATTGCTGCAGAATTTAAATATCTCTTTAGTGACGGAGAGAGATTTGTGAGGATTAACATTTGCCTTAGCGAATTCACATCTGGAGCACAAGTGAACTTGAATTATACATGTTGGAGATGCTGGGTTAAATAGCTGGGGTTTGTCAAACTTGGGAGTCACAGAATGGTTTGGATTGGAAGGGACCTTAAAGATCATCTAGTTCCAATACACTTGCCATGGGCAGGGACACCTTCCACTAGACCAGGTTGCTCAGAGCTCCATACAACTTGGCCTTAAACTCATTTAGGCATCCACATTTCCTCTGGGTAACCAGTTCCAGTGTCTCACCAATAATACTGAAAATAGCCTGTATACCAACTGGGCCTTGGGGGTCGTGTGACTGTCACTGATTTTATTATATTATCCAGAAGGTCCTGCTGCTGCTGTTTGCATTATGGTAGGGACATCTCTTGCATTCAGAAAGACTCTCCTTTTCTTGCAAGCCCAGTGTCTTGTGGGCAGATGTGGGTGGGAGAAGATTAGAGGTTGGACATTCTCACAGCTGCTTTGTCTCAGGCCCCTTGAGGCGTAGGTAGAAGTGGACCCCAGTCTTTCTCATTTCAGGGTATGAATATGGAGGTGACATTTGTTAATGACAAAGCAGAATGTAATAGCTCAGGGAAAAGCACGACAGATGCATTGTAGCAGTTGTTGGGATCCAGGGTTAGGTATTTCCTTCAGTATAAAGAACCTGAGTGGATTCCTTGCTGGGATTAACACTTCTGAATCAAACCTGTGGACAGCAGGAAAAAATACAGATTGCCAATTATATTTGCTAAGATTAACACCTCCGAATCAACTTGGTGTACAGCAGGAAAAAGATACAAATATCCAATTATTCTAGAATGGAGAAAATATTTCAAATCCTATTTGGATTTGGAACAGCATCCAAATAATCAGCAGGGTGTTTCTGTCTCTACCACCCTCCTGAAGTGCAAGTAATAGCAAAACAACCCTGTGTCAAGGTTCAAGGTGGTACAAATCTCTGAATCAGTGAGTTTGACTGGCAGAAACCTGAGTTCAGCCCCAACTTCAGTAGCTGCAGTGCCAGCAGCAGTGGATACTGAGAAAGGCCTGTAAGGTGCTGCAGAAATGTCTAGCAGGGAGGGGGAAAAAAAAGAGCTGTATTTCTTGGGTTTTTGTAGCCAAGGGAGCTGAGAATTCTTTTATGAGGTTATGACATGCTCCCCAGTATTTGAGTTTCAGAAAATCATTAACCTCTTGAAAGAATACTCAAGGTAGCTCCCTGAAGAGCTGGAAGAGAAAAGACCAAAGAAAAAAAACTTGATCTAGAAGTGCAATTTTTGTCTGCAAGGGCCATCAGGATGGGCTGTCTCCCTTCTTTATCTCGATGATGTGGCTTTTTTTGAGCGCAGGTGGCATAACTGCTGAACTGCCTTCTCGGTATGTGTTCCTTTGTATTATCATAATCTTGAAAAAAGTGAAGAAGACAAGGCAAAACCTACTAGCAAACCCACACACAGTTAATGCAGTACCCTGGAATTTGTGTCAACAAGCTGAGTGATTCTGAGGTTAGGTTGTAGTCAGTTGTGGAGATATTTAAAACCCCATCAGTGGCAATGCTGGGAGAAATAAAGGGTTTAGAAAACAGAATATAGCTTCATTTGGCAAAGAGTAGGTGTGAGCCATATGGAGTCCAGATGTTCTTGATGCCTTCTGAAAAAGTAACAAATCCAGAGTCGCTGAAGGAGGAATTTCAGACTAAACAAATGAGAAAAATATGTGGCCGAACACAACAGAGCTTTTGAGCACGGCAGTCTCTCCTGCCTGTCTCACCTCTTCACCATCACCCTGTTTCGGTGCCTTCTGTGGGAATTTTTTAATATAATGTAAAGAAAAGCACATCTTGATAGGCAGAATAGTGTCTCAGCATCTGTCTGCAGTCTGAAGTTAGCAAACAAGGCGAGGTGCTCCATTTTGAGGGATAACAAAGAGAATAATGTTTAAGACGTGGAAATAAATAGAAAATGTAAAAGATTTTTAAAATTCTCTTATTTTCAGACTCAGGCCTCAGTATTTTCTCTTTATATCCTGGTGCTGAATGGTAACTTTTTATCAATAATGCGTGATTTGCATTTGCAGCACATCACCTCATTTGCATTTTACTTGTCAAGCAAGTTGAATACAAAGAGGTAGAGGCCCTAGCTCTGCAAACATCTATATGTATGAATAACAGTTCAATTAAGCAAAGATATACATATGCATGTGTTTTCAGAGTGGAAGACTCTGTGCTCCTCGTGAGGTTAATTTTGGAAGTTTAGGGCTTATTCAATTTGAGAATAGAGTCCATGTCTCCTGATAGGTAGAAAACTCCGAAAGCCATTCTTCTTTAAATGAGTGAACCTGCCTTGTGCTTTCATGGAAAACAGTTTTCCTGATAATTCTAGTTACTTTTCTGTGTATGAAGGAGAAAGACAGGATGATGGAAATACGTGTGACAGGTAGTGTTTAGGAATTCAGGACCATATTCCTTAAAAGCCTGCACCACAATTTCTTAGTCTTACATCAGCTGAATTTTTCTACTAAAATTACCAAATCCTTAAACTTCGTGTAACCTTCAGCTGAGATACCTGTGCCAGTAGAAGCCCCATGCCTAACTGCAGACATAAAGGCAAATTATGTCTGTTGTCAGATTAACTGTTTTGGCTTGGGTGTACAACAGGAAAACAGAGAGGTTGAAATGTAAAATTGTTCTCTGGTTGATAGAAATTTTATAAGTGTTAGGAAAAGCCCATTTCTGTAAGCTGTGTACTAGGAAGATGCCCCTGTTGCATACCTGTTCTAGGAGTGTGTCAGGTTTGGGATTGTGCTTTGTAGTATATCCTGCCTTTCCCTGACCTGCTTCTGAGGGATGAGTAAACCTAATCTGCTGGAAAATGACTGATGTCTACTGGAGTAGACTCCTTGTAAAAGTAGCAGCCCCAGGTTTGAAGTCAGCAGCCTCCACCTGCCCTAAGCTTGTATGTACAACAGACTAAGTATAACTGCAATATCTTCTTGTCAGGTTCACCTTGTCCAAATTAAGCTAGGAAATTGGTTTTCTTGAGGCATGCTCCCAGCATTTACTCTCATTAAGGCTTCCTGCTAATGTGAGAGCTCAGCAGTATTTTGCCTTTGCAGATTACAAAGCTAATGGGTGAAGGCTGCAGCTAATGAATGGCCTCCTCAGTATTCTGTGGGCTGAGAAAAAAACACCACTCATCTTGGAGGATTTGGCCTGACTTGTAACATTTTGCACTTGTAGATAGCTCATGAAGCACAGGTACCATGGTCCAGCTATTCCCCTGGGTTCATACCAGCTCCAGTCAGGAGAAAATGACCTTGGACCCCTGAATGCAGGTGGTCACAGCTGACATGGTGGCTACCTGCCAAGAGGTTCCACAGCCTGGCTGTTTGCATGGATGGGAGACTTTCTCCATCCCCATCCAGGAGCCACCATGAGCGATGGAGAAATGCTGGTTGGATTACTGAGGACACATCTGGAGCCAGGAAAGGACATGGTCTCAGAGGGAGGCATGGAGAACATCTGGGATATTCACTCTTGTGCACCGTTTAGATGCAACAAGACAATTGATGTGGGTAGTTCTCTCCAAGTCTGAGCCACTCATGTTCCTTTTGTTCCCTCTGAATGAAATAGAAAACAGCAAAACAAAGTACAGTGGCATAAGACATGAGGGTCAAAGTACATTTTTTCCAGAAAATAAAATAAAGTTTTGAAAGGGGTGTTTTCTAAGATTTAGAACATCATGCTTTTACATGTGTGCATGTTTCTTTATTAAGATGCTTTGAATCTCAGGCTGGAGTTTTTAAGTGCTTCTTCTTTTCTGTGCTTCTTTGTTTACTTAAGCAAGGTGTTGTTTTGTTCCTGCTTTCAAAGCTGTTGCTGTCAGGCTTGGTTTTTTTGATGTCCTGAAGCACGTGTGCCAGCATAGTGGCAGCATCCAGCTGCTGTTTCACTGGGAAACTGAACTGAATAAGGATCTCCTCCTTATTTCAAAACTTACATCAGCAGTTTGTCTGACATTTGGGGCTGTTTGTTTACTATGTGCATGTTCTAAATACATCCATAAAGGTCCATTGTGCTGTAAGCTGTCTTGAAACCTCCTTTTGGTCTGGAAGCATTTACCTTCTGAAGGTTATGAAACCCTAAACGTTCACTTGGTCTGCTGTCAATATTAGCTGAGAGTTCCTGAGCTTGGAACTACACAGAGAAATCTGTGGAAGGTGATCAGAAAGGCACTTCAATGTCTGTTGCCTTTGGAACTACAAGTAGGGTCCTGTTTTCTGTGTTAGTGGCATTCAGGAAGAGAAGTGCCATTAGGACATTTTGTTTACCCGTCTTGCATCTTCTCAGATTTTCTCAATTTATTCAGTAGCTGTTTTAGCAAAGTGAAGTTCATGCGAATGATCATGTAGGAAGGTGAGAGAGGATCATTAAATGACTGAAGAATTGCCATTGAGAGCACATATGTCAGTCTAGATTCAGTCACCCTTGCTTCTAACCTGAAATAAACGTGAGATTTGGGATGTATGGAGACATACATCTGTGGTTCTTCATTAAAAATATGATGGCTACACTGCTGTAATGACCATCATCCTGTTCTGTTGGTGAACCTCACCCTTGAAACAAGTGCTCTCTGTGCTGTGTAAAGGTCCTCTTAAATAACTTAGTAATACAAACATTTTTACCTGGAGTTAGAAGGAGTCAGCAAGCTCCTTAGGAAGATTTTAGCAGTAGAGCTGTGAGAGATGATCGAAGGAACTGAATTCATAGTCACCAGGAAGTGCTAATGATGCTGATAGTGAAAGACAGTGCTTCCCCCTTGGCGATTTAATGATGGAGAGAACAAACTGAAGGCTCCCAACCTCTTGGCGTCAGGGTCCTTAGAGACAGCAGACAAATCTTTGCTCAGTGCAGCAAAGAAAAAGCTCTTGGACATCAGCGGTCCCTGAATTCTCCGGGGTTTTGTGCTGCCTGTTAGAGCAGAGAACCTGCACAATGACCCAGATGGGCTGTGTAATGAGATGGTTCTCTAATGAGGGGATATCGTTTTAAAGCTGAGCAAATAAAGTGTGAGATGTAGTTTCAGATGCTTCCTTTTTTGGGTTTTACTGTGTGTTTGACTGTCCTACAGTCAAACAGGAAAAAAAATAATGTGAACAAAAACTCTGGCATTGCAAAGCAATATTTCACGAAAGCAGATTTGTCCTGTGTTTCCAGATTGCCTGGAATATTACCTGTTACAGATGGAAAATCTGTTAGTTTTTTATTATTTGTCCCAGGAGAAGGTACCACTCTGTAGCTGTTAAGCCAGAGAAAGGGTAGCCGAGTGTACATTACAGACACATCCATGTGAAACCATCTATCTTGGTGACAGGAGGACAAAGAAACACAGCGGGTGTTTTGGTTACTTTTTCTTTCTTTGTTATTGTTTTTCTCTAGAATGAAGGACTAATCACTGTAATCTCCTGTTATTTCTGCTTTTCTTCCAACTTTACAGTAGTTCTTGCAGGTCTCTCTCAGTTTTGTGGAAAAGCCCCAAAACTAACAAAACCAAAACCTGGCAGTGGAATAAAACCATGTGTGGCAAGGGTGCATGCTCAAGAGAACAAAATGATGATTGCAGTAGTAAATTTAATCTGGCAATTCTTAATTCTGAAATATATGACTTTGAGACTTCAGTTTTCCTTTGGTGTGGTTTGGGAATACAGTAACTAACTTGTTTCTATGTTATGGTTTCTGATTGAGCTGGGTGTGGAATTTCCTGTAAGTTTTGTGAGTTATCAACCCAAAAATATTGATTTGTTTCTTTAGTTTGCTACCTATATATTGATGAGTACAATCATTTTCCTGCATATGTGTGGCTGTTTCCAAGTTTTTAGGATTCTTTGGTTTGTATTTAGTGCATATCTTAAAATATATGCAATTTTTGTCAGCCATGTAATATTGGGCTGTGAAGTTTAATTTTAGTCCAGGTCATGCTCACACTGGTCAGTTAAACACTAGTGGATTGTTGGTAGATGCAGTATATTATAAGGTATAGTCTTCTTTTTACCATTTAGGGGGATGTACATTGCTTTTAAAAAATCAGTCTTTTTTTAAAATGAGCCTTTATATTTTACAGCTTTACAATAAAGACAGATAGTATATATGTGCAAAGTATCTATAGAAACATAAAATTGTAAGAACAGAAAAGAAGGCATCCCTTCACATCACATCTCATTTCTAGTTGGTAACTGCCTCATCTCTTCTGCAGCTCTATAAAATCTTTGAGTGAAGATCAGTTTCGTGGGGGGACAGATTTATTGCCATTCCCCCACGCATTGATTGTGGGCAGTTGTTTTAGGCATATTGTTTCCGAGGGTTGTATTTTGATGCGTGTGATGGCGCGGTGGCTGCCCGCGGTTGCTGGGGACAGGCGTGGGGAAGGCTGGATCTGTGCTGGTGTTGCCAAGTCCTGCTGGTGTGGCTGTCAGCTGGCAAAGCCTGACCAGCATCAAGCCCCGAGGGTAGATTCCATTACACGAGCAAAATTACAGCTTTTTGGTATTTCTGTATTGCTGTGACCGGGATCTAATGATGCAGCTTTTTATCTGCTTGTGTAGCTGAGGATTAGAAGGAACTGCTTCAAAAAGCCACCTGGGCTTGCAGAACTTCAGTATAATTTCCGTCTTTTCCAGGTTCCCCCTGCCTCCTTCTGCTTAATCCCCACTGCACTTGCTAAATGTTTCTACCCTCTTTTCTGGGTAGGCCTACAGATAAGAGCCAGCCTTTGGAGTAAATCCTTGTACCTCTTTATCGATTCATTTTATGCTATACCCATGTTTTTCTCATATATTTGCTTCTAACAGCATTGGTCTGTCTGTACTATTCACAGATTTACAGCTTTCTTGTCGATATATCAAGACAGGAATAACATTTTGAATTGAAGACTTGTAGTCTTCAAGAGTTTGAGGCATAGATATTCTTTTTTAAATTAGTGAATCCCGTTTAAGATGATAAGCAGAAATGCCTGCTTCTCAGTGGGTGAAATTTTTCCAGTTCACTGTGAATCACACACAATTACTTTATAAATTACTGGATCACTTCTAGGGTGGAAGTTGTGTTCTAATTACACTTTTCCCTCTGCAGCAGCCTGCTAACTTCACCGTCCTCCAGTGCTGGACCAAGCTGTTGGCCTTCATCAGTATTGCATGTTGGATAGGGTACACTTGGAGGACTTGGGGACAGGTGCAATAGCCAGATTTTAGAGACTGTTGTTAAACCTTAATTGTTACATTCATGTTTGTTTTCCTAATACAGTCAATTGCAGTGCCCACCTGTTTGCTGATCTAACATTAGCCTTTATGTTGAACCCTGTACTTAAATCTCCAAGTTTTCAAGCTGCAGCTTGGTATAAAGGCTTGATGATGTAATTATTTTTGTTGGCAAGCCTAACACTTTAAGATGTTCCAGAGTGAATAGTGATGGAGTCTGTCAAGTGCTTTCTTGAAATCTCTGAAGTTTATGATGAGTGAATTTTGCCATTTGGTGCTTTCCTCAGTGATTAGCCTTACAGTGTAAATCTGGTCAACATATGAGCTTTCAGGTCAAATTGTTCACTCCCTCTTTCAGATTTTCATGGATATTTTTCTTTCATGTTTTTTCTTAAAATCAGTTGAGTTCACTAAATAGAAGTTTATGGAACTTGATGCAAAGTTTACATAAAATGACAGAGAAAATAATTTTTGAAAAAAATTACCAGCAAACTACATTAAGTCTTGCCATCCTTTTGTGAGTACCCATCACTGAGGCTGGATATGGCTGCCAAATGTTGTTTCCAGAAAAGACTGACAAATCCCAGCTGAATTTTAGGTTAAATTACTTGTAAATACTTCTCTTTTACATGTGTTTTCAGCTGAGATGGTTAAACAAAGGCTTTGCAAAGATAAGTGTGTTCTTCCTCTTGTTTGGATGGGTTGCACACCTTCTGGATGGCTCTCTTGGCATCCTCTGCTTCCCATTGGGATTTTGAAAGTAAGTGATTAGCAAGCTGCTGGTGAGATCTAGTTATACCCAAAAAAGAAAGAGAGGACCAGATTTTCCCAAGTGTTTTGCTCAGTGGTCATTTCAGTAACTCTGTTGCTGTTGCTTCTCATTATTCACTGCAGTGATGGAGAACTTGAACTGGTTTTATTTTTATGGTAGGATTTTAAAAAGCCAAAAGCAGGTAAGTTGACAAATAAAAACGTCCCACTATTGCTAATCTTTATTGTGCTGATGATAAAATCAGTATTTGTTTTGCCTTGTCTGAAAGCTGTTTCCTGCAGGCTTCATCTGGTTTAGAATATTCTGCTGAATCTATGGTTGTGTTAAAGTCATTTATCACTGTCTCTTGGCAGTTTTTATTAAAAACGAAAGAGTGATGCATTTATGGTTTTAGGAAGAACTGAAGGCAAGGAAATGCTGTGGCATCCAAGCCAAAATTTTCAAATTGTATTATATTGAAAATCATTACGGTTTATACAATTACTAATTTCTCTTAAGTCGTTTGTGGCATGTGTGCATTCAAAGCGTGACATAGATGGGGGTTCTGCAAAGCACTTGGGCTCTCCAGTCCCACCAAGCAGCTCCAGCAGTGAGGGGTGGTGGGACCCTGCTCTGGCACTTGGCCCTCAGCTTCTGCCTCTCTCCCCAGACCTGCAGGGCTTTCTTCTGTTTTCATATTGCTGAAGCTCAAATGATAAGATTATGAAACAACTTGGAAGAAATGATCTCTTGTTTTGGGACTTTTGCATGAACTATATGTGTAGTACTCCATATTTTTATAAACTCTGTCAATACGATTCCCTTCTGTAGCAATGAATTATTTTCACTCTTCTCTTTCCCTAGCAGACAGCACAGGCTTTTCTTTGGCATTCTTCTAGATCTTCCCCTCCCCTACTCCCAAAAAAGATGAAAGAAAAGCAGAAAGCTTTGATAGATTTATTGCCTGTAAATCTATGAAAGGTGCTGCTAAAAATCTCAGACTGAATGTCTGAGATATCAGTGAGGATCCAGTTAAGAACCATGTCTGATGTGGTCAGTAAAGTTCTCTGCCTGTTTGATGGTTTTCCTAAAGCTCCAGCTCTCGGATTCCTGGGTTTTCTTGAGAACTTTTACTCTCATGTACAGGAGAATGGAATTTCTGTTTTTCTTGTTTGAAGAGATAAGTTTGACAACATGAGTAGAGCAGAGCATGTGCTGAAAGCTGTGGAAATAAAGCAGCAAAATGAAAGGACTCCAGTTTTACTCATAAAAAAAATAATTTATTTTTAGGCCAATTTTGGGGCTTTTTGGCATTTGGCTTTCCCAGTAATGAAATGTTTCATAGTATCTTTGAGACTGTTAAACAGTACAACTAAGCTACTTCATAACATTTTACTGCCCTTGAATATTTGCTCTGTATGATTTGAAATGTCTGTACTTTGGTTTTGGGGTTTTTCCCCCTTTCCTTTTACTCTCCCGACTAGGCTGTACAGTTTGGTGAGCACTTTAATGAATATAAAATGTGCTTTCGTCCTTGCATTTTTCTTTTGAATTTTGTTGTTTGGGTTTTTGTTTTTTTTTTTTTTTACAAGGCGCAGTTTTAAGAATTGAAATATTAGACATCTGGATTTATTAAAGTCACAGTGCTGGGTGAGGGGAGCATTTTATTTTAAGAGCACTTAATTTTCACCTCTGGATAGCCAAATAATCTTTGAAATGCTCCCGAGGAACATTCTGTGCCCTTCTGCTACCAAGGCCAAATCATCTGCACATGTTTAAATGAGCCGCCATGAAGCTCCCATTTTCCATTTTCAGAATTTCTTTTGAGAATGTTGACAAAACCTACTAAGGGAGCTGCTTATGTGGCGTAGTGTTTCTCAAGGTGCTTTCTAAATATCACTGAAACAAGCTTCTGTGGCATGACTAGTTTTACACAGGGATAAACAGGAGTGTGCATTGGTATTTTTGGAGGCCAGGCAGGGTTAGGCTCGTGGATTAAGACTTCTGAGCTCTGTTTTTGTTACAGGTACTGATACCTCTGCTCCTATTCAAGGCAGCAGATTTGAAGTAGTGCACCTTAATTGTGTAAACTGAGAGGTCTAACCATACCCAGTGGAGTCATGGAGGCCTGAGGAAAATGAATGCTCTAATATTAGTTAATTGCTTTGAAGATATATATTGAAAATAAGAGTTCTAAGTATCTTGGTAAATATTGTTTCCTTTATTGCAGCCATGTATCTCATTTTATGAGAGTCATTTGCAGTAGCACTCGGTTTGTGGTGCTAAAGCAAACCCATCAATGCGCTTTCCAGAGCTGAGGGCTGCTCTGTGCTGGTGGCTCCCCGAAGCCAGAGGATGCTCACCCACACGTGCAGCTGCACGAGCGGAAAACCGAGCCTGTTTCGGTGCCTGCCTGCAGCCACAGCCCGCAAACCACGCGGCACCTACGGATGTCCTGTACAGCACCCACCGATGTCCCGTGTGTCCCGCAGGGGGACAGCTCCTTCTCATGGGCTGGGCTGGCTGCAGAGCCCTCCCGCAGCAATGAGGAGCCGGCCCAGCTCAGGGCAGTGCTGGTTTCCCTTCCCTTGGGCCGCCAGCGGTGTGGCTGTGTCATCAGCTTCCCTGCTGTTCCCTGGCCACTCTCACAGATTCCTGGCTGTGGCATGTGGAGATTTGGTCAGCAGCCAAAAATAATAATGGAGGGAATTGAATAAAGAGCGGGTGTTGGCACAGGCACAGCTGCACCGGTGGGGAGCTGTCACTGGAACAGCATTTCCACAAGCAGCCAGTTCACTGGTGTTTGTCACCGAGTTCCAGCACAGCAGGCAGCTTGCACATCCAAAACTCTGGGGTCTGCCCAGCTTAGGGGCAGCTTTTCCAGTGTGTCCTGCGTGAATCTGCATTCAATATCAAACCAGGCTATTAGCCTAGTCTAGTATCTTGCACCTGAACTGCAAGGTAGGACACTATGGGGCTCGTAGTTCAGGGGGAAATGTGGCTTAGGTGCTTGGAGGGGTCTGTGTGGCTGAGATGATGGGCTGCACAAGCTGGGGCCTTGGCAGAGCCTGAAGGCTTCATGGTCAGTAGCTGAATTGCCATTACCTAGCTGAAAGTTGACAAAAGTATGTTTCCACCCAGTCTAGATTCATAGAATCACAGGATGGTTTGGGCTGGAAGGGACCTTTCAAGGCCATCTCTTCATACTCCCTACAATGAGCAGTGACATCTTCAACTCGATCAGAATTCTTGGAGCCCCATCCAGTCTGACCCTGAATGTTTCCATGGATGGGACATCCACCATCTTTCTGGGAAACCTGTGCCAGTGTTTTACCTCCCTCATTATAAACAAATTCTCCGTGTCTCATCAGAGCCTTCTCTTCTGCAGGTTGTACAATGCCAATTCTGTGTTTTCTTAGAGGTGTTCCAGCCCTCTTATCAGCTGTCACCTCCTCTGGACCTGTTTCTACAGGTCCATGTCTTTCGTGTGTTGAGGACTCCAGAGCTGGATGCACTTCATCTCTATTAATATATTTCTGGTCTTTGGATAAGACATTTCCTTAGTTGTCGTCCAGAATGTTGCTTTCATCCAAAGAAGATCTGGATGTTCTGGCTGTCCCCAGGATGCATAATCTGTCTCTGTGGTAGTATTACATATTTTGAATCTCTCTCCTTGCTTACTTCAGAGCGATTTCTTGGTCAGTCTGCTTTTGAAGTACCTAAATTAAGGCGTGCCACACAGTTAAAATGAAGTGCAAACTGGTGTTTGCTTCAACAGATCTATCCTTATATGTTGCTGCCACACGCCCCAGTAAGTTGCTGTTAACTCATGAAAGGCAAGAGGATGGTAGATCACATGAATGTTATCGCACACTCAGCTGTCAGTTCATTCCCCAGAAGCTTGCAGAGTGGCTTAGTGTAAGGATTATTTCCCATCATTTATGGTTTTATTGTTTTCCTTCTCTATTGCTGCTTGCATTAATCTTGTACGTCCTATCAGTAAACCACAGTTCACAAGCTCCTTATCTCTCTTTTTTACATCATATTGGTCTGTGCTGACTCTTGAGTTATGTGCCTAAGGACATTTTAATCATGCTTTTATGGCACATGAATGCCATTGCTTCATCCTGCTTATTTCCCATGATTCTGAAGTCATCACAAGAATATTTTGCTCATTTTCTTTTGAGATTTTCAAGCACTGTCTGTAACAGTCATATTTTATTTCACCCCCTGTCATGATATGCCAACCCTGGAATATATTGTTTGTTGTATGAACAATTCAGATTATGAAGATCATGAGAAACGACTTCTGGGCAGTTGGTGTCTACATCTGTATCTTTTTTCCCTATCTCAGAGTGTGCTGGGAAAAGTCATGCTACTGGACTTGCCCTTTCTGAGTCAGTTCTCTTCTGAAACTTTTTTTAGCTTAAGAACTCCAGTGGTGGAATTTCCAGATGACTGCTTTAAAAATCAATACATAGCCAAACCCAAAGGACAGTTCCTCTTTCCACCTCTCTCTGAAGAAGAAAAACTTGTCTCAAAATTTCCGGCTGTTCCCATTGTCATCAGGGCAAAGTACAGCCCAAATTACTTGGGGATCCTTAAATGTGAACTGGTAGAGTTTTAATCTTTATGGGGTTCAGTGTAGGGTAAAACCTGTCTTTCCAACCTATGTAATTTTGAGCACTGGTTTTGAAGCTTTCAAACTGTTACATTGTCATTGCTTTTGCCATAATTGTTACACTCATTGCTTTAAATCACTGACTTGGAGGTTTTTTCCTGTCGGTTGGCCATAAAGTTTGTTCTGAATTCAAAGTTTCAAGTAGTGGCTGCCTGAGCAGAGTGGGGAGGGAACCCATGGTCATGAGTCAATATGGGTGGTGTGTTCACACGATTCATTTCAGCAACCAGATAGAAATGTGTCCAATTCCGTAGCTAAGCTTGGTGGACAAAGCATACTGCCTGAGTGCTGAACAAAGGGGACACTGCCCAAGGAAAGAGCTTTAGATGTCTGAAGTGAAAAAGTTTCACTGCTTCCCTGTGCTATGGAAATGACAGGAACAATTTCTGTGTGGAAAAAGAAGAGATGCTCACCTTTTTTGTCAAAATTCCTCTGAATTAAATGCAGTCTTTCAGTTCCCATACCGAAGGCTTTGCCCACAGCAGCCATACTCACGGTGACCTGCATATTTTGGAATATTACCATTAAAGTACCATACCCTTCCACTGGTGGAACTGGGGAGGAGGGAGGTTGCTGCCATGTCTGCAAGGGTTAGAAGCCCCTGTTTTTACACAACAAACCATTCTGAGTGTCCACTAAATCCATTGTTAGTCATTTAGAGACATGATTAGCGTGAAGAATTTGGACAAAAGAACTTTGTCATTATGCAAACCTCACATCAGAAAAGATGACCCATGTGCCACTTATCTTTCACATGTTGCATCTGTGTAACTTACATCTGTAACAGTGCAAGAGAAAATTTTCTGTTTAGAATGAACAGTTTAGCTTTGCCTGTGCATTGACTAGTTAGTACATTTTTGTGTCTGAGTGCATTAAAACTTCATTTAAAAGACCATAGCAGTAAGAGAAATTGGATTGATGTACTTAATATGATATTTTCTTGCTGATGGGTTGGTGCTCTGGGCACTATGTTCAGAAGCTGTCAGATGCTTGTGTGGCAGCATCCTTAGCACTGTACTGTGGCTTAGCCTTTGCTTGAAATGCTTTGAGGAGAAGAGTCAGAACCTATTGCCTGTTAATTTTTGGAAGCACAGATAAGCAGGGGACAGGCATGGTAACTCCTTGTTTGCCTATTGTCTGTTGGCTCCAGCAAAGACCCACCAAGAGGGGTGTATGTGGAGGCCCTCCAAGCATCTCTCTGTACAGCCAAGTCTAACTCCTATTCCAACTCTTAGCATCAGGAATTACTTCCCTGGCTACATATTTCTGGGCAGATGAGCTCAAAGTGACAATTTTTCAACAGCGGGTACTTTCTGGGAAGTCTGGATACAAATGCCTGCCTTAATTTCACATTGTCTGTGCATACATACATATATATATTTAAATCTCTTAATGAAGCTCATAGATCACTCTTGGCCTTGTGTAGCAGTCCATGTGGCTAGGGTCAATGGCAGTGTGTTGTCTTCTCATGGCTGGAAACCACAAATCTGCAAATGATTTAAACTGCAGAGTTCTGCCTTTTCACTAAAATAGAATTAAAATAATTAATTATAAATTTGTTTTATTTTCAGACTGGAAATTTAGTCTATTTTTGTTCCTTTTCTTTCTGATGTGCAGCTGAGGCAATGAAAACTTGCTTGTAAGTCTTGTTGTGCATTGCAATTAAATTTCATGGTGTGCTTTTATGCTGCAAAATAGTAGTTCTCATTGAATCCATGTCTTTCCCAAATAAAATCGACTTCATAATTCTCTTTTAATTCCCTCTGTTTCATATAATTGTTAGTATTAAGAAATCTAAACCAGGGACCATTTTGTTATGTCTATCCATAGAAAATGTGATTGGAATAAGTACAACTTTAGTGAGTTTAGGAGCTATAACTACCTGCATGATGCCACAAACACACATCTGTTTGGAGGCTGTACCTGAGTGAAGGGAAATGGAGCTTATTGTTACTGGTTTATTATTTTGGGGTTTTCCTGTCTAAGCTTTTGACTTTAATCAGTTTGGAAGATAAATGTTCAATTTCTGTGTCCTTCATTGCATATAGGGCTGCTTAAGTCAGCCAATCAGTTATGTAATGCTGACCCACTGAAACCCTGCCTGGAAGTTTCCAAACACCATTTGGTTTCTTTCAGTCTGCTTAAAAATGAAGAGGCTAAATAAAATCAGCAGATGTGATGTCGCTGGCAAGGCAGTTACAGCTACCTGCTGTATTGTTATATGTCCCTGATTTCAGTTCCTTCTGATATAGTTCAGCAGTATTTAGCTTTTTCTAGGGCAGTCAGTTCCCCAAAATGATTTTAAAAGCCCCTTTTTTTTTTTTTTTTTTTTTTTTTTTTTGGTAGTGGTAGGCTTTTTTGTGTGTGGTGTAGGGTTTTTGTTTGTTTTTTCTTTTTTTTCCACAGAGTTGTCTCATCTGTTTCTAAAACCAAGGCTGTAGGGTCATAACTGCTGTGTGGTTTGTTCCTCAGCCTGGTTTTAGTGCCTGAGTGTTTGGTGGAGCTGTGGCTTGGAGGTGGCAGCTCCACAGGGCGGCCAAGGCACTGCTGAGGATTTGTCTCAGTCTCTGCAAGGGCACTAGTGGGAAGATGGGAGCCCACAGGGAATGGCATTTATTCAAAACAGAGGATGGATAAGATGAGGTCACGTCAAAGTCATGCTGGAAACCAAACTGAACTGCAAAGATAAAATAGTGAGCGTGTTTATTCATTAACTACTGTCTGTTCAGTGCTCTGGAGAAGGCTCTGAATAGAAATGGTCATATTCCTGTACTACAGGGTTTTTGGTGTTTGTTAGTCTCTGTTGATCTGTGAGTTCCTATGTGAAGCAGAGGAGAAAATTAATAATGCAAAGGTTCAAATCTTCAGATTATGCGTAAATGAAAACTGCTTTTGACCTTTAACCACTCTGAGAATAAATGTGCAGCCATTTCTCTCTGGGAAAAGTAATAGAGGGCATAATTTTAAAAAAAATGTATTAGATATTTTAGGAATAAAATCGTGTCTCTTCACGTAAAATCCAGAATGTATGAATGCATACTCTGCATGGATTAAAAAGAACTATTAGATATCTGTAAAATAAACTTAAGGTTTTTTTGTTTTTTTTAGATGAACAGGTAGCCATGTAATGAGCACATGCACATGATAACAGTTAATTTGTATTATAGCTGGGTAGGGAAGAGTGTGTCTATCAGCTCTATAAAACCTGAATTATTTGAAATGGGTTCAGCCAGGCAGTTTGTAGGGCAAGCGATCATAAATGTGTGCTAGCAGCATAGTCTAACCTCTCTTCTTGTAAATTTTTTTCATTGTCTGTAATGATTTTGTCATATATATATATGTATATAGGTTAACCTTTACTGGTCAGAAGTGATTTATGGTTGTGGGTGTCTATATATCAAAGGTCTGAATGGTAAAATACGTGCTATTAACAGGCGATTTCTATTTAGTAAGCCAAGAGGAATTTTGGAAGAATGTGAAGGTTACTTTTAGAAAGGACTGTCATCTGGCTGGCATCCAGGGTTTCCAGTCAGTGCAAGTTTTAGGTGAGTATTTGGCTTTAAATACATGGCAAAACCCCATTGAAGCACATGCTGAAGGTTTCTCCTTTCCTGAGGGAGGATGGGTACCTTGGTCCTATATGGGTCACAACTATCAGTCCCTGAGCTCAGGTGTTCACAGGTGGGGGCATCTCACCTGCTAGTGATACCCCAAGTGATGTACCAAACCACACAGAGACGTCCTGCTGAGGGCTTGTAGGCAGTTCAGGAGATTGCCATAATCCTGAACCGTAAGCTTTGTGGGTAGGTGGTTTTTATCCTGCTGTGATAATCTGTTTGCTTAGTGCATCCTTAGCAGGGTGGGAGGGAGTATAGTCAGTTCTTGGAGTGATGGAAAACTGCCCTAAAGCCAGTAAATAGCAGCTCGTGTTTCTAAACCATCTTATCATTCCTTACTTTCATTAAGCATGGGTTTTCATGGTGAGGGTGGAGTGGCTAATCTGATAGTTATCTATACAAGCAGGTGAAAGGAAATCCTAATTACTTACCCTTTCCTCTGGGCTCCACGCACTCCAGTTTACCTAAAACTTATTCCTTGGGGGCCTAACATCCTGACCCTAAGTCAGTGAGAGTTTTGTCACAGCTGCCTGCATTTTCTTGCTGAGGCATAGCAACATGCAGCAGCAGTGCAATTTTGTTCACATGTATTCGTAGGCTCAGGGCTTTCCTTGCAGCCCCTGTATGTCATGTGTTTTCGGGTTTGATGCCTTACCAGCTGCAGACTTAACTAATTTTACTTATTTTACATTTATTTCATTAAAACACATACCTAGTGCCTTCCCAGAAATATTTAGGCCTGTTGGTTTAGTTGTTCAAATTGAAGGATGGTGATGATTTTAGCAGCTTTATGATAGAATGTGTAGCATTGCCTGGGCCGGACTCCAAGGTTTTGGCATTTGTGGAAGGTGACTTAAAAAGCAAAGAGCAAGCCCCCAGCTCTGCAGGAAGTGGTGTCATTCTCCCATCAACCAGTTGCCTCACCCTTGTATTGTCAAGTATTTTCACCAGTTTGAGTTGCAAACCATCCTTACTCCTGTTGTATATGTCAGGTTTGTGTCAGCTTTTGCACCAGTCACTGGCTCCCAAGTGCAAGTGATTGCTCCATAGACCACAGGTGCTTTGTTACACTCCCCTCAATCCCAGCTGCTTCCTGGGGAATGGAAAAGGTACAGCTGGTACCTGCAATGGGAATGCACTCTGCTCCATCTCAGCACTGTGTTTATACTCTGCTGTGTGTTATTTACAGAGTTTTGTATAAACTGATGGTGTTCCAAAGTGAAAGGAGGGATTTTTGGCAAACAACTCCTTCTCCTGTAAAAAGCATAGTAATCTTTGCAAATATTGAAGCAAATGGAGGAGGTATTTTTTAGGGTTTTCAAAGTATTCTTGCCAAGTGAGTTGTAGAATATTAGTGCAACTGATCAGAAATGGAAGCACGTGGGTGTTTTTGAAATTATGTGTCTGACCCTTGAAGGCATCTGACACATGGTGCCTGTGCCAAAAGGATGGTGGCACACAGAGAAAGCAATGGAAAATATTCTCTTTTAGACGAGGCATTTTGTGCTGCTTTACTATACCTGGAACACAAGCCTATTTGGATTGTAGGTCTTGCAATAACAGAAGATTACATCCTTGTGTGGAGTTACTCATTTGCAGTCCGATACTCAGTCTCTCTTCTCAAGAAGCCCAAACCAGCATTCTTACAAGGAGCTCACTGCTCATACGTGACAGTGCCCAAAGAGCTTCTAGTGCCTTGTGTGTCAAACACTGGGGGAGACAGGGCTGGGTCAGGAGAGGTGCTCTGTCAGCACTCTGAGGCTTTTGGGCTGTGCCCACATCATGATTCTGAAGGGAGAAGGCTTCAGTCTGGGCTGGGCATTTCAGGGGGCCAGGTAATGAATAAAGGAAATTACAGGCTCTGGGAAAGCGTATTATGAGCTATGAATCACTGAATCCTTTCTCATTCTGCTGTTATCAGCTGACAGGTCTTTTTCTGTAAAATAAAACCCATTAGCGCATTCTTAGTCATTTTTGGTGACTCAAAGGCTTAGACCTTCTTTGAACTCTCAGTCTAAGAGGAACTTGGGTTTGTTTTTAGGCAAACCCGTTTTTGTATGAGCTAGTACTCCTGTGCATGCCCAGAGTCATATTTTTACCAGTGCACATCCTTTCCTCCTTGAGTCTTGGGTCTTGCTGCAAGAGGCACTCTAATGGTTCGACTGGGTGCCATCAAATCTGCGTTTCTCTGAACTTTCTCACTTGCTGGTACTGCCAACACATTCATCGTGATCTTTTCTTCCATCAGATTCCCTGTGATCTTTTCAGCTTCTTCTTGGGTCGCCACACTGAGGGCTGCATGTATTATGTTTATTTGCATGTCACAGAGAAGGAAGATGGCACTGGCATTTCTAATTGTTTTTCCCCTTTTTTTTTAATCTGAATGCCTCCTATGAAAGAATAAGACAAAACCTTTTTCCCACACATGGCGAGTTCTAGGGCAGCATAGCTTAGATCAGGATAATCTCAAGCTGATGGGTGCTCAGCATGAAATTAATGCACTATGTCAGCTCTAACATCTCCCTGCCAAAAAAATCACAACTCTCACTGAAACTTTTGTGGTCACTGTGACAGTGGAAAAGTGTGACTGAGCAGAGTGTGCTGTCGTGCGATTTTCCTGTTGCAGAGTTGATAAAATGCCCCTTTGTGGCCAACAGGGAGAGAGCTGTAGTGAAAATCACGGGGAGGTGAAGGCACAGGGTGCACATCAGTGCCCTCACTGTGGCATCAGCTGCCTCTCGCTTTGCTGTCATCCCATGTGCTGGCTGTCCAGCCCATGGATGCATGCTGGAAAAGAGCATCTTCAGCAGTACCACAAAGATCGCTTTAGAAAACTGGGGGCAAGACTTTGGGGATTAGTATGAGGTGATGGATCCCTGTTTCTTTTCTCGTGGACTGGCTTGCTCCATGTTCACTGCTTTTGTAGTTGTTTTTGTGATGGTTTTGAGGATTTTGAAGTTTAGCAATTCATTTTGGCAAGACTGAAGATTTTCTTTTCTCTACAGCCTAATAAAAATAAATATAAAGCTGTAGTTGGTGATTTGGGAGCTCAGCTTCTATGTTTAAGGGGATTTAATTTTCTTATTCTTCTTTGTTTTGTAATATATAGCCTGAGCAATCAAATCCATCCCGCGTTCCACTTGGTTGTGCACCACTTAACTGCTTGGTGCTAGCAGAATGTATCCCAATTTAGTTGAATTGTTGTTACTTGTATGCCATTTTAAGCAGCAGTGATTGCCACTCATTATCATTAGGTGAAAACTATTGCCTTTAGAGGGATCCTAATAGGGAGGACATCCCAGTTAAGTAGAAGATGCTGTGCTAAGAAACTTTGTTGCAAGCAAAGATGTCACAGTCGCAATTTGTAATATAATTCAATTATCTTGTGTTCCTGTAGCATCTGCTCTGATATCAGAGAGGTGCTTTCTGCTTTGAATGATTTAGTTAGGCTCTCAGTTCTGCAATTTTTAAGCATTATTCATTTACTCTTCTGGTTTTTCCAGGAGAGAAAGGGTGATCTCCTGTGGTTATAATGCGTAAGTAGAGGCCTTATGGTCTTTTCCTGGTTTTCTCTGACACTCTATTTCACCTTGAATCAGTTACTAAACTCTCCTATGCTTTACTTTAATTTTCTCTATGTATTAGGCATGAATATTACCGTACCTGCATAATGCCAGTGCCTTGAGGTGGAGTATAGTACAGCTTTGTAATGCCTTTTCTTGTGTTTGGGTACTGGCTATTAAAGACACACAAAAGCAGTGTCCCTTTAGTTTGCTGATTCCTGCGCCTGCTCCACCCGTCCTCCTTTGGGCTGCTCTGCCTACTGTAAGACTCCAATTCTGGAAACTTGATCTCACCACCTAGCTTTCCCAAGTGCTTTGCATTTTCTCCATGCAGAGCCACTCCTTGTTATTTAAGCGGGTTGGAATGTGTGGAAAGAAGACACTTTGCTCTTCTTGCCTTGAATGGTTTCCAGGTCCTCTGTTAGCTGAAAGCAGTGGCTGATATGATTAGCTTTAAAGTTTTCCCTGTGGTCTCATTTCTGTAAGGAGAATGTTTTCCATCTGCCTTGCCCATCAGGTGGACAGGCTGAGCCTGGGAGTGATGGCACAGGTTGTTTAAAACAATTGAGACCATAGGGTTTCTTTCCAGGTGTTAGCTTTGACTCAGTAGCAGTTTGTGTCACTTTACATTCACCAGCTCTTGTGCACCCGGTGTTAGGGTGCTGAGCTCAGGGTGCTGCTCATCCCATATCATCCCTCAAAAGCTGCTGAGCACCTGGATGGTATCCTTCTCATGTACTCATGATTGCCAAGACTGCAGAGTGTGGGGTCAGGAGAGTTTTTCTGTATGTTGGAATACCAACCATGAGGGGTTTGCACCTAGTCAAGTGTTTTGCTGTTTGCAAAGGCAGTTGCCAATACCTTTGACCCTTTTATTTTTTTTTTCCCATACAGCATTATATTGTAGATCTCAAGAATGCTCTCTGGTGCTGGAAAGTATTTTAGTACATGAGCTTGTGGCAGAAAAGGAGTTTTGTTTTCTTTTATTGGATGTTTTGTGAGCTCTTGAACTTCACATGATTATTTATGAGAGCAGGAGACTGGACTCTAAGACCTCCTAGTCCTGTGTTCCTATGTAATAAAATTTACAAATTGTGATGACTGAGGGGATTTCCTACTCCTGAAGGTAGTCCTCCTGGGGAAGGTTGGTATTTACTTGTGCAATGTGATACGTAACACTACTTATTGGGGACAACTCAGGGTTAACTACCATTTTCAGGCTCATTTTGTACAGTAATTTGCCTTATATCTATCCTGCACACTTAAATTCTATGAAATCTTAGTAGGATCCAGCTATTCCTTGCAGTGAGAGTATAAACTCTTTTCCAGATACATACATTTGCTTAAGATGTAATAGATAAAGAGGGAGGTCAAAGATTATTTGAATTACTTTCTCTTGAAAGTAGAGACACTTAAAGAAAAATAACAAGAGAGCAGCAAGTCATTCATGCTTCTATTCAGACTCTAAATTGGTATAAAGAAGTTGGCAATCTTTCCAAAGGAATGAATGGTGAAATGTGAAAAAGTATTTTATGGTATTTACAGCACTTGTATTTTTGGTGAAAGCAAACACATTTGTATTAGATTGCTAGATTCCTCAACTGTGGGTCAGTTTGAATCACATTGTTCAGTAGGCATTTTTGTTAATTTAATGTCTTTGGAAATTTGTTTTGTTTAGAGCATGGGATAAAGGAGGCAAAGAATTTGAAACGTGGGTGACACTAGATATTGCAGACCCATGCAGGCAGTGGACACTTCTTACTTGCCTTGGTTTATTGCTTTATATACAGATATACATATGTGTGTGTATTTATATATAAATTCAGCAATAGTTGAGGTATAGGCACGAGGTATGAGTTTGGGCACCATAGGTACCACCACTTCAGGAATTGTGTGTTTGGGCAAGAGCTGGTATATAAGTGCAGTTGTCTGTCTAAATTAAGAAGCAGTGAAGAAAGCTTAGATTTTTTTAAATTACTCCTCTGTATTTAGGTGAAATTTGATCTACAAACCTGTATTTCTCCTATTCTGAAAAGCTGTAAGAGGTCACACAATGGCTGCTGTGTCTTGTGTTGGAGTTGCTCTTTACTCTGAGGTCCTTCAGGCTTTTGCTGGGGAGGCACTGAGGAACACTTCTGGGAATGCTGCTGGGCACTGAATTTGGGATATTTGTGTAATGCACTCATGCTTGTTGTGCTGCAAGGGCAGCATTGGTCAGCTCTGTGGCAAGAAGCATGCAGGAAAGCATGCGATTTTGTGCCAAAATCTGCTTTGCAGTGAAGGATGGTACATCAGCTAAGCCCAAGAGGTGGGCATGTGCACAGGGAAGCTGGAAGGAAAAAGACTGTCTCTGGATGGGTTTGCATGATGGTTTAAAATAACTGCTCCTTTTGTAAGTTTGATCACCTTCACTTTGTTGTTTTGTGCAATACTTTGGTTTGGGATTTTTGAATGTTTAGGGATTGAGCTCTGGCTTGTGCTTTAGCTGAGCCCAGAAGGCAGGAAAATGTGAAATGGATTAATTGTGCCTCAGATTTTCTATGGTGTTGCTTTTGCTCTAGAGATTTGGTGGGCGGAGCATTAGGAGCTTATCACTGTGATTTTTTTTTTTTTTTTTTTTTTTTTTTTTTGCATCGTGCTGATTTTAAAACTTATGGATTTCTCTTCAGTCTTTTACCTATAGATTGCAGGGTACTCTGAGACCAAGGGCAACGTGAATACAGCAATGTTGGGTATGGCCCATTCTGGATGTGTCCATGTAATCAAGTCCTAGGCAGATCCATGCCCCAAGGAAGGTACAGAGATAAGGGGCAGCACCAAAAGCGGTGACAAAATGCAAATACCCGAGAGTGCTTAGGTTGTCCTGCCTTGCTCCAGCACTTCACAGCAGTTGGTTTGTGGCTGCTGCACTTTGCTGGGTGACACAGAGCAGACAGGGATGTTCTGATGGAGTCTGGCCCAGGATTCATCAGGCAACAGCTGACTGCTTGATTTCCACTCCAGTGAATCACAGGGAAGAAGGATGAAATAATGGGCAAAGAAGCCACAGGGTTGAGTAACCATGCAGAAAGGAAGGACATTGAACAGTTGAGAGAAAAGACAGGTATCACTGTTCATTTCTGAAGATACTGCACAGAAATCTTCGGTGTGGAATGGCAGATGGAATTGGTGGTGACAGCCAGAAAAGGAACAGGGGAAAACCTCCTGGTTTTCAGGCCTTTGGAAACTTGAGGTCCTCCCCTGTTTGTCAAGTTCAACACAAAAAGGCTGAAGAAGCAAGTGAATAATACCAATTGGCAGAGAATTAAAATAAGGAAGTTGAACTGTAGCCAAACCAGTGAAAGATGATGGTGGCTTTTTAGATGTTTCTATCTATAAAAAAGATATTTATAGTCACAAAATGCTTGTCTTTTCTCCCTCCCCTTCAGTTTCGTGTGCTTTCTTCTGTGCTGTAGCCTTTCATCAGAAAATTTGAGCTTTACATCAAACACTGATAAAGAGAGTGTGTTTTTCTTCTAAAAAACGTTTTAGTTGTTTGAATATTTTGGGGGGAAAGAGTTGAAGCTAGAAGATTGGCTTAGTTGCATGCCCAAGCCATAACATTCCTTTTCTCCATGCTTGTGAAAACCAGATTTGATCCAGCAAAATTATGAGTTACAAATAAATCTACCATCACCCCACTGGTCACTCACTGTGGTCAATTATAGTTCTGAAGCTGATATAAGAATCAGATGTTTGGCTATTGTGTGTCCCTGCTAATCTCCAACCCAAGTGTAACCCTTTGGCATGACACATCCTATAATTTGTTAAGTTTTCTAACAATGGCTCATTTTGCATTTCATTGGCGCTTTTCTCTCCAAGAGCCTAAGAATATGCTCCCCTCACTAAAGGCCAGAGTAATTAATCATCAGGGATGTTTGTAAGGAGAAGGCCGGGCTGTGGGAACAGAGTCATAGGCAAAGTAGAGAATAAAATTTTTATATCCCACTGCATAAATCACTTGGAGAAATATCTTCTGTACATAATTATCATTTTAAACCATTTGAATTTTATTTGTAAAGTTATCTTAAAACAGTATTTTTTTTCTGCACACTTAAGGTTTTCATAGCAAAATTGTCCAATTCATATTTTAAAGATGCCATAAAGCTGTTTGTGCTCTATTTCTTGTCTTTGAAATCTCTTAGATTATTAGATCATTTTTACATCTGTTTTCTGCAGGGAAGACTCTTCTAATTTTGTTGTAATTTCTATCCATTAAAATGATAAAGAAGAATCTAAAAAAAATGAGAGAGAATATTTACTAAAATATATGGGCAAGCCTGCATTTTGAATGCAGGTGTTGTACTTCCCGAGCTCTGTACATCCACAGAATATAAATGTTGATCAGTGCACCAAGTGTTTATGAGAGTCAGCCAGTGAGTGATGGCAGGAAAATTTGAAGAGCTTGTTTGATAAGCTGTTGTCGCTTTTCATTCCTTACCTCTCGGCTTTGAATTCTTCCCTCCCTGGTGCTGTGTCAGGTGTCCTGCTCTTTCTCTCCAGGGCATTTTCTTATGAGTTGTGTTACTCCCTCATGACCTTCTACACATTCATGGGGTTGTTACAAGCCTGGGACCAGAGCCAGGGGCTGGGAATTACATCTGTTCTTGCTCCTCCACCTCCAAGATTCAAACAGGCTATTGGGAGTTTTGTTCTGCTGCTGCTGCATGCAGAGGATAATCTTAGTTTAGATTGCTGCCTCATGGCCATGGGTCTTGCTTTTCCCAGTGTATACCCCTGCGTTTTTCTTTGGAATGGGCTCATTGAACCTGTGTCATCTCTCTCCTGTCAGGATGGATGTTTTTAGGTCTGTGCTACAAATATAACTTCCAGACTCAATTGGTTGCAGGGAGGAGATGGAGGTGAGGAGGGGAATCCAAGGCAGTTGGGTGAAGCTAACAAGATGCCTGAGAAGCATCTCCATTCAGGTGCATTTCCTACTCTTGCAGTGTTCCAAAGCAGTTGACAGTTCTATCAATCTACTGACAGAATTATTGGTCGGTAGAGTTAGATGTCATATATTTACTGAGCTGGAAAACTAAGCAAGTTGTTCCCTTGAAGAAAAACATTAAATATATACCTCTTCCTTAATGTGTTTTGCAAAGTCTGCTTCGCCTATAAGGGCAGACCCTACACTCTGTATTTAAAGGAAGGAGTAGTAAAAACTAATGGAAAAAAATGCATTTCTTACTCTGGCTTCTTTTCAAAGGTAATGTTTGGAGATAAGATTATATTTAGTCATCATAAAGAGGTACAGTTTCACTGCCTTCAGTGGCTCTCCACCTGTGTGTGTCCCAGAGGGATTGGAAAGGTGATGCTGTGAAAAGCAAAGCCATAGCTGACTGTACACAGAGCCTGGGAAGGGAGGAGAGCTTGCTCTCCAAGCTGGACCAATGCAGCTGTTGCTCAAGGCTAGTAATGCAGGGTTTGCTCTTGTAAATACGTTCTGATTTTTAGCATGACAATGATTTTGGTGAATAAATAGATGCCCTCCATCTATTCCTGAGGGTTTACATGTCATGGCAGAAAGTGACTTTTGTGCCTGAATGAATGTGTATGCAAATCATTTTATGTCAGTAGCTTTACTTTTGCCCTGCACCATAAAAATTCACTGCTCTAAGGGCTTCTGCATAATGGGCTTTTGGAGCCCAAGCAGTTCAATTGCTGGGAGCTGTATTTACAAAAGACGTCCAATCAGCCATCAATGACACTTACAGCATCTTGATGCTGTCCCTTATTTTGGCAATTGACAGTGAAATCCTCTTGCAGGAAAAACCTGTGAATGTGTTGCCTGTCTCATATATAATTTTAATGTCAATCTTTAGGAATTCTGAGATACCATTAGATACCATTTTCTAATAATTTTGTATAGGTTTTGGAGTAGTTTTTTGGGGGCTTCTTTGAAACCCTCTTGAACTCCTCCTTGAGCAATCCTCTTAGTTTTTTCTGTAAGAATTATCCTGAGATGACATCGTAATCAGCTTGAGAAGATACTCAGAAGGGCTAACAAGGGCCATTTCTGCATGGGTCATTTATGACATTGTGTTACAGACATTCGTTGTCTTCGAGCTCTGCACACGCAGACTGTGTCTTGGAATGTCCCTGAAATGATGTGGTGGTGGCAGCAAAGTTACCATACTGGCTGAAATGACATTGCACTTCTCCCTTCTTTTTATCCACTGTAGGTGTTCTCTGCCTGCCAGACAGCTTGAACCTTCACAAGGATCAGCAGAGGTCAAACAAGCCTGGGGAGGTGCAGATGTTCAGCCAGTCAGAGCTAAGGACCATCGAGCAGTCTCTACTTGCCACACGCGTGGGGAGCATTGCTGAGCTCAGTAAGTACCAGACTGTTGGTAACGTTTGGATTTCTGTCCTTGAGGTAAAGCAAAGCTAAGTGCACTGCCTGGTTTTGCTGAGGAAAGACAAGGGGGCTGTGGGATGTTGAAGGACGTGTTGAGCAGATCTAGTTGTGTTCATGCTACATTGTTAATTCTAAAGCTGAAGCTATAGGAGGAAAGAAGTGTTGTGCAGAGTCATAGCAATGCCTATGGCTTGTTTGCATACATTGCTCTCAGTTTTAAAGAGGAAAGATACTTTATTCCATCTTCCCTATGTTGTATTTGAAAGCCCCTCTCAGCCTGGCCAGATTTGCAAGTGTCTGTTGGTGTCCTGTCTCATTTCAGTGGAATGTGTGTTTTATGGCAGCAAGCTGAAGACTGCAATAAGTAAAGGGAATATTGTCACACATTTAAGGTGGAGCTACTTTGTCCTCTGTTGAGAAGATCCTTTACCTGCCTTTCCTTCTCCAGCCCTACAACTCAAACCTGCACCAGAGGAATTAACCCCTGAAAGATAAACTGTTTGCTGTTAATCAAAGCACTTTTTGAGAAATATGGGATTCTGTGATACTTGTCGAAATCTGAAAACTTGCTTTTGGCACTAATAAAAATAGGAGGCAAAGGCCATATGCATCCTTATGTGACATGGAGATAAAGTTACCAGAAGTGCTTCATTTAAACTTCTTTTTTCTTAAGAGAGGAGCATTCCAATCACATGTTTGTGGTCTAGTTGGATACAGGAAGTTATGTGTGGGAAAACAGAACCATTTAGACAAAAAATGTGGGTTTTTTTCTGAGGTTTGTGAGAAATACTGTCAAGTATTCTTTTCCTGAAATCTGTTATGAAATTTTGGAGAGAAATTAAAAATACTCAAATCCATTAAGATATAGGCTACCCAGCCTACTGCTGTTCTTATTAATGAGTTGTGTGCTACCAGCATCATAAAGAGCTCTTGTTCATTTTTTGGCACTTTCTGAAGCAATGGGAGTCTCTTCTGTAGCTCCATCCTATCATCGTGGTTCAGTTTCCTCCTGTTCATGAACCATGTGGGTGCACCAAGGATGTTTGTCTACAAGACACAAGATTAATTTCTGTTTTCAGCTTGCTAATTTTAATTTTCTCTAGTGCAGCATCAACAAGCCTTAGTGTGAAGTGTTGCTCCATCTCTGGAATCAGGTGTTCGGTGTTATTCAAATGAAGTAATTTATGCTCATTTATTTCACGCACATGAAACACACAACAGTACTGTCTGTGTGCCAACTAAATTATGCATGATACAGCTCTCTTTCTTACAGTTCATATGGTTGGGGTTTAATAAATAAGTAATTTGTGGGTACTTCAGGGTGGGTGGGGTTTTTATTCTGGATTTTTTTTTTTTTTTGGACTTTTGTACTCAACCCAAAAAAACAGAGTTCTTAGATGGAGCATCCCATCCCATTTTAAAGTTTGAACTCTGTCACCTCTAAGTGTCCTACCTTAGATTCAAATGCTTGGTTGGTAGGTTTGCTTTCTAACTGCAAACTTTTTTGTTTGCTTTGTGACTGCAAACACAGGCAAAACACTCTTCAGGGTGGCCATTTGGAAGAACAGAGCACGTCAGTGGGAGTTGGATGCAGCTGTTGGAGAGGCTGGCACATCCAGCAGGCTGGTAGCCCTCCAAAAAGCCCTGTGGCCAACTCGAGGGATCCTCCCTGGCCGCTGCAAGCAGATGCATGTCAGGGAAGCAGCAGTGGGAGGAGCAGTAACTGGCAAAGCTTGCAAGGCTTGATATGCTCAGCTGGGTAGAAATCTGTGCTGTGGAGCAGTGCCGGTGCAGAGTTCAAAACCGAGCTGTGAAATGTGGAAGGAGTCACAGTTGGTGGGCAAAACTCTCTGAGTTTGGAGGAAAAATCATGAAGTGGGAATAAAATGGAGCAGTGAGGGGATACGAGTGGGTTTGCTCTTTGTTCAGTGCTTGTGTGTCTGTCTCTGGCATCATCAGTGGGTGTGAGCCAGAGGTCACAGCAGAACCTCTGCCATGGAGGGTGGGTGGGGAACCACAGCGTGGGGCAGAAATGCAGAGCAGTGGGGAGAACACCTGGGGATCATAAAGGCACGAAGACAGAAGGCAGAGGAGGATTTGTTGTTGCCCTGGTGGTGTGAGGGGGACGGACATCTGGAGAAGGAGGATATGGCAAGCATTGCCATGGAGAAAGTGAGATATGAGGGAAGGATTGAATAGGGAAAAGCACCTGATTTTTGGGGTTAGGGTGAATAAAGGTGATGAGGGAGACTCTCTGGATGGGAGGGAATTAAGAGGATAGCACTTGAGAAGAGGATCATAAGGAGGAGGAGATGGCAACCAGAAGTGGATGATGAGGGCAGAAACTTGGTTTGTGGACCAGCAGAGCAAGCAGTCCCCAGGCATGTGCCTCCATTGTCCCATCAGCTTGCAATATCCCAGGAGCCAGGATTTAATTTCTGTTCTCTTCAAAAGAACACAGAAACAAGGGCAAAGACTGATCTTGCAATAAAGCAATTTAATTTTATCTCAGGAAAAAAAAGATATTTAAAAAAGCAATTCTAATTGAATGAGATTTCCTATAGTTTATTGACATGAATAATTAAAGCATTGTAAGTACACAGAATAACTGGAATTAACAAGTGTCTATGTGCGGAGGAAAGGCTTCCCCTGCTCTCAGTTCTACCCAGCATCCTTGCATGGAGCAGTGTGACCAAGCTGCTGAGCTGCTGAAGGCTTTGAGACCAGGGAATCAAATCCATCCAGCTTGCAAATGAGACCCGTGTTCTGCCCCAGCACCTGTATTTCAGCTCACATCTTCTTAATACCTTTACAGTCTGTCCTAGGGGAAGAAGAGATTCACAAGGTGAAAAGCCTTGTATCATGTGGTACCTTTACCTTGCCCTAACCTTTGTGTGTCTGCACCCTTTTTTTTTTTTTTTTTTTTTTTATGTATTGTCAGTGTATTAGAAAAGGCCATATGAGTAAGCTGTGTCTCCCTGGGTGTGACAGAAGGTTGGAGAAAACTGGGTAAAGGTGGAATGGCAGACATGACCAGAGGGGAAGGGCAGCACCATCTGGTGATGCTGCCATTGAGGAAGAGTTCTAGTCAGACAGGTGCAACTGGACCCATGGGTCCTGCCAAATCCTGCTTGCCTGGTGCTTCTGCTCTCATCTCCAGGCTCAGTAGGCACTGGTCCTCGCTGGGACAGGCCTGTCTGGCAGTGGCCAGGTGAGGCAGTGCCACTGGCCATGGGGTGCTCTCTAGAAAGCAGGAAGAAGAGGTGATGTTGCTGACTTAGGGGGGAAAAAAGGGAGTTTTTTTTTCTCCAGGACTTAGGAGGAGAATGTAAATAGACACCTAATTCTGCATCACAATTACAGCAGTAATGCATGATTGCAAGGCGAAGGCTTAAAAAATTAATGTGAAACCTTATTCATTAAAATATAATGAACATGGCAGAAAGTTAAGGAACAACAATAAATCTGGTCTATGTTATATTGGCATTTAGTATTCAGCAGTTGTAATTGCCTACTACAGTGTGTTTTAAAATAATGTAATTTCATTCAAAATGCTTATTATATAGAGAACATTGGGAAGAACCGAAGCACAGCAAAAATAATAGGATTTTAAACAGCAGCCTGACAGTATTTCACTGTTGAGTCTCAAAGAAAATATTTCACAGGGCTTTTTTTTTTCCTTTTTCGTCCCAGTTTTTTTCCTTGAAGTTTCCTGTATTTCTAGACCAGACATAGATGAGAAAGGGAGTAGATCTGTTTGGGTCTTTTTCAGAAAGTTTCTGGGATTCTCCTAGATTTCTAGTTCTTCTCTTTCATTTCTTCCCCTTTCAGATGGGAAAAAATATGTAGACTGAATAGAAAAAGACAGGAACACTAGGGAAAGCTTTTGCTCTGGAAAGATCCCATGATACTGCATTTTGACCTTTGAATGTTTTTCCTAACTTCTTTATATGCATGTTTGCAATCCACAAACATTTATGTTATATTTGACTGCATAATGCTTCGAAATGCCTATTCATCATCCATCTAAAAATACCACTGCTGGCTTGGAGACCAAATGCAGAAGGAATGAACTGAAGCTCAAAACTGAAGGTCATTGCTGTTTTTTGGGGTAAAGGAGGACCCTCTTTCTCTTGAGTGTGCATGTAGGTGGTGAGAAGGCAGAGCAGAGCCTTAAGGTGCACTGGGTACCAATCCTGGCACCAAGAAATATTCATCCCTCACTGGCTTGGGGTAAAGGCAGGTAAGGTGTCAGTGTCTGACATGGGACAACCACCCTGTGCTGACGTGTGTTCATAGGGCTGCAGAAGGCTGTGTGTCTCAAGCAGCATAGGGAGATAAACCGTGGCTTAGGGTGCCATCCAAAGTGTATGTCTTCAGATTAGAGCAAAAAACTGTGAGTGCAGAGATGGCCAGTCTCGTGTGGCTTTCCTGGGTGAGACGTTTGCCACCCACACTTGTGCAAACCGCAGTGACTGGTGCTGGTATCACTCTGAGTGTTAATCGCAGTGAGTAATCATTTGTATTTTAAACTCTGATAATCTGAAGATGTGATTTAACACTGCTGATATCAGAGGTGTTTTGCTTTTGAATGGTTTTTAACTTAGGGCAGTCCCCAGATGTGATGTTCGGGCTGGTATTTCCTCCTTGTCACCACTCAGGTCTCAAGCAAGGTTTTCCTTTTTGCCATTGGAAAAATGCCACCTTCCATCTCCTCTTTTCATTACACATCATCCTCTTCTGCATCCACAGTGCCGAATGTATATATTTCCAAAATAAAAGACTCCCAGTGGATCTTGGCACCCTTTTAGGGATGAAAGGAAGGGTTACTGCTCAAGTATAAGTAGGAATGTGATTGCACATACTGATACTTTTTCATTTCTCCTCGCAGCCCCAGCTGAGGAGATGATGAAAGTCTGCATCCCCTCCCTTGCCTTTTCATGTAGTCTCAATCCTCTGCAGCCAACAGGAAGGAGCGCTGCAGGAGCCATACAAATTGATTAATGTGCTCTAAATAAGAGGTTAAACCTAGGCTTAGAAGCAAATGCCAGCATAAAGGTACTTGCTAGAATGGTGGCATCTGAAGGAGTGGTGGTGTAAGTGCTCTGCTAATTCACTGCCAGAACAAAAGCCTTGTTTGTCAGATGTATTTCTCAGACTAAGCATCATCACAGAGTAAGACCAAGCTTATTCCCTGTGAACAATTTGGTTCCTGGAACTAAGCAGAGGTACTAGCCAAAACCTGCCATTCAGATGGAAGTGCTCCCTTCAGCACAGTGTTTGGCCATAGATTGACAGCCTGGGTATCACCTCTCCAGATACAGTGATGCTTTTCTGAGTTTTCAAGGGCCCTCCTCTGGGTTATTGCCCAAGGTCTCCAAGTCCTTGCTCACCCACTTTCTGGGTGTCTGATTTGCAGGTCCTCCTTGCTGATACCCACAGATCATCGTTACATTACATTACATTTTTGTAAAAGTTAGAAGCTGTTGAGATGCTCCTCAACAGAGAAAGCCCCCCCAGCAGAGATCAGAAGGCAGATGAATGCAGTGCTTAAATGGCAGGTATTTTCTTGCCTCTGTTAAGGGCTGGTTGCAGGCTTCCCTAGCTGCTACCCCATTCTCTGTGCTGCCCTCTCTGAGTGATGGACCACAGACTCCATTCACTGTCTGCATCTGTGCACAGGAAGGGTTGTGGGTTACTTCATAGTCCCAAACAACGTCTTGCTTTTCTTCTCTTCCCCCTGAGATATTCACTGTCATCAGCCATAAAACAACACATTTGTATATTAGGTGAAATGAAGCATGAGGGAGGATCATTTGAAAATACCGAGTTACGCCCTGCTCAGGCTTTATCTTCCCTTAGTCTGTCCTGTTGACCAAGGGGGTGGATTTCTGTCTTGGGTAACAAGAGCAGCTTCTCTTGTTGCTTGTCTGGGTCCTCAGTGCTCCTTTGGGGGCTCCCTGGCTGCCTCCATGGATGAGACTCATCCACCTTTGCCTTTCCTGGGGACACACCCAGAGTGGTTTTGTTCCTCCAGTGCTTCTACCTCCTGTGTTTTAGCTCACTCGGGTTTGATTGCTTAGAGGCAAAAGGCATCGCTGTGGTGGTTGGGGAGTGCTGGAGCTCCAACCTTCCACCAGCCTTCCCTGGTACACCAATGTGAACTCCCACAGCACTCAGAACTCCCCACTGTATGCCACATTTGAGGTACAGACTCCTGTTTCCTCTGATCCCCTGCACCACAACACACTTGGGATTCAAATGGTGTTTTCCTTTCCTTGCAGTCCTCCTCGTCCCACCTGCATAAAGCACAGGCAATTGGTCAGGCCAGGGTGAGCACTCTTAGCTGGCCTGCTCAGCCATGGGTGCTCTTAAATTCTGTTTGAGGACATGGGTCTATGTCAGGCCAAAGAAAACCTGGGAATCCATAAGGCAGTGGCGTTGCACAGAGTGAAGGCTCTGCATTAGGTCGGCACATGAATAGCTCATCTGAGTCAAAGCTTGTTTTGTTTGAAGTTGATGTGGCTTAAGGGGAATCAGACACAAACATCACGCTTGCCACATTGGATTGGAGAGTCTAAACGTGTAAGTGTTGTTATAATAGGTATGTGAACTTGAGAGGGTTTAATTATTATTGTGGCTTTTTTTATGGGATATATCCAATCCCTAATTTATCAGTCTTCAAAGGCTTTGCAAACACTAAATTGGATGCAAACACTTACTCTGTAATATAAATAGAAGGTTCTTGTGATGGTGGGGTAAGTGAAGATAAAAAGATTAAATGATCTGTGGGAGGCCACAGGGAAGCCACTGCCAGGAAATGGGCTGCTTGCTGGTCCTGTCTTCTCAATTCTGAATCTGGGACCACAGGTCCTTCTTTTGGTCTCGTGTGGAAGAGATTAATGGCTTTTAGGAGAAGAAAAGGTTGCCTGTGGTAGCAGATAGGGGCTCAGTGTGGGACAGCAGAGATGGCAGAGCTGAGGTTTCTGCAAGATGAGCTCAACAATGAATTTGTTGCACACTGGATGCCCCACTGACTGTGGATTATGGCACCTCAAGCACACCCACAGCCTGAGGCAGCTGGAGTAAAATCTGGAATATACTGTGCCAAGAACAATTTAACTTTTTTATGTTTGAAGATACTTTGTGCTAAGAGCATGCACACTGTGAAAAACATTATGCACACTTTCTAGTGTGCAGCTACCCTATTTTTGTGTACACTCCTTTCCTGGTGTAGATGAGTAGTGTTAACGATAGAAAACCTTACAATAAATCATTTGCGGACGGGTTTTGCTCAAGCGGTTTTGGCTCAGCTGACTTTTGAAACATGGAGATTGATGTACCACTGTGGAGGAATAGCACATCTGAAATCAAGAGTGTAAGGATGGCTTGGGTGGCTGAGGGTGACCTGGTATGGGAGCTCAGCTCAACTGCTCATATTCACCTGCAGTGGTGTGCTGACAAGTGTGTGCTGGGGCAAGCTGCACCAGTGTGTCACTTCGGTGCAGAAAGCAGAGGCAGCAGGAGGTAGAAAGGGAAAGAGACTTAGCTACACTTTGGGAAGGATGCAGAATGGCTGTGGCTACCAGCTAGCAGTCTGATTAAATAGACCATGGTTTATTGTCAGGTTTATAAATTCATGTTTTCAATACAGTCTCCCCAGAGCTGGTTGTAAGCAAAACCATAGATCCAAGACTTTTGTATTGAAGTGTGAAATGAATCTAGATCAAGAAAATGAGTTTTGCACCTGGCTCACATGCTTGTAGGGGGGAATCTACTGAGCATGACATGAAGTTGGCATCTAGAATGCAGCTCCCTCATGCATACTCCTCCTTTTCATGGTCTGGATAGGACACAGGAGGTTGTTAAGGGCTCTGAAAGACAGAGCCTATGGCTCTGGCCTGCTCTTTGCAGGAGGAAATATTCACCCAGGAAGCAGCAGCAATGCTGTTGCTATTAACATGCCTCACTGCAGGGCATGATTCCCAAGTGCAGACTACACACATAGGAGTCAAGGATAGCTGGAAGGCTGACCAGCCCAGCGTTATCAAACTGATGGGTGCTGCCTGCACAATGCTGTCGTGCTAAAAACATGGTCTCCTGCTGCTTCTCACAGTGCCCCAGCAGGGCACCAGGTGGGAAGACAGCTGCAGTGGAAACAGATGCTCCTCTCTCTCCCGTGGGTTTTGAAGGAAAAACACAGGTCAAAGAACAGAGTGGCTCATTCTCAGTGTGCAAAGACATCATTGCTAAGTTTTTCTGGTAGTTTTAGAACAAGAAAAATATGAGGTATGTGTCATAAGGAGCAGCTGCGTAAGGATCTGTCCATTTCATTCACGTCAGGGCTGTGGCTCTGCAGGCTTACACTCAGCTGAGTGGTTTTGGCTCTGCCAGTTGTTCGGTCTGAAAGGAGTTAGGCTGCTCCTAGGCAGGCAGGGTAGCATCATCAGGTCCATCACGATAGATTAGAAAATCCCACAGGAAGCTTCTCAGACATGGGCATTGGGTATCTGTAATTTTCTTTCTCTTCCTTCTTTTTTTGTCTCTGCCCCCTCCCCCCCACCAATACAAAATTGGAAACAGATGTGTTATTCTTTAAACACCAGGCTCTAACACAGTAAAAGCAGTGATAATAGCTTTTACTGAAGCCAAACACAGTTTAAAAAAAAAAAAGCTTCACTGGTCACTGCAGAGAGGGCTCAGGCTGAAGCTTGCATGTTGTATATTGTTGTTGTATATTGTATTGCACCCCTATGCAGATGGGAGCAGCTTTACTTTGCCTGTCACATCAAATATTCAGTGTTGCCTTAAACCAGGCCTGTGTCTCAACATGCGCATTACATAATATTTTCAATCTTTAAATCGAATGTATGTGGACCTTGTGTTCCCCGACTGTGCTGAGCTGACAGCAGCAGCAGCAATGGTGAACCCCACTTCAGTTATGGGAAGGGTGGAAGGCTGGCAGCTGCAGTGGCAGCTCTGCACACACTGCGGTGCAGAGGTGCTTTTGTGGGTTTTTGGTGGCTGGTGTGAGAGGCACAGGCCCTCTGATCTGACAAGCTCCAGTGTGGAGCCACATTCCTGGAGCCCTTCCCCATCCAGAATCAGGGCTGCAAGGCAGTGTCAGCCTGGGGCTTGCTGCTGCCTTTGCTTCCCTCTGGGAGCCTCTCCTCTAGTTGTGGCTTCCCAACTTTGGCAACAAAAATGTCCTGAAATGTCCCCCCACTTTGCTATTACTTTTCTTTTTTCTTCTGTTTAGCCTGTGCAATATGATGTTTTCATCTCCTTGGCTGTGCCTGCAAAGCAGTTTGTGCATTGGCTCACTTGGCTTATGTTGCATAAATTACGGAAGTTTTCATTGAGTTTAATTTTAAAATAAAATTGGCAAGCTCTCTTGTCAGGCAGATCAGCTCCCCAGTCTGTTCTTCAGGTGGTGGTACAGGGTGAGAATTTGATCAGTGGAGGGGAAGGCTGGGATCCCTGACAAGCCCCTTGGGTCATGGTGCCACAGCCACCAGGAACCTCATTCATGGAGTTACAAGGTCAATGCAGCTGTTGGGAGTTTTATTTTAGACGTGTTCTTTCTGGAAGTGATGCACTAAGGAATTTATCAGCCTTTCAGATGTGTTCAGCCAATACAGCTGAGACATATTTTCAGGGCCAAAAAGAAACAGAAAAGCCAGCAGTGCTGTGAGCAGGTAACCTGCCCTTGCAGAGCCTTTCTGTGCTGAGAGCAGCCCTGAAGAGCAGGGGTAGCTGACACTGATGAAGGGATAGCACAGACTTGTGAAGGGGGCTTATCCCTCTGTGCTTGGCCATAAATTCAAGGTTGCCCTCATTGTTCAGATGCAATACAGCTTTTACAGCTGGCAAGGAGAGCATGTGTCAATTTGGTTTCCCAGTTGAGACTGGAGTTGGCTGATTGCTGGAGAGCAGACCAGTGAACCCCATCATGGAGCTGACTTCACATCCGTGGACTTGGGGGTGCTTTGGAATCAAAGAGAGTCTCAACTCTCTTAGGTACATTGTTAGGAAGGAAATGGAGAAGCAAAAGCATTTTTAGCAAGGAACAGTAGAAGGAGCAAAACCTGGTAGGAATTCAAGACAACACGCACACACCTAGAACCAGATGTTGCACTGTGCTACATTTTACAGGGTTTGCCTAAGTGCTGCCATGCAGTGTGTGCATGTGCCTGTCAGCTTCCCTGTGCCTTCTTGGCACTGACCCTGGAGAACAGATATGCTAAGGCACGGTCTCTGCCCTGGAGAATTGCTGCTGTAACTGGATGGGGCTGAGGGAGGCAGAGGGCACTAGGGCATGTATCGGATTGCTCGAGGTTTCACTGTGGAAGAAAACAGAGCAGTGATTCCTGGCCTGCCTCCACAGCTCTGCCTGTCGGGTACCAGTATTATGGGGCTTTTTATACTTGTTTACTGAAGCTCAGTGTTTTACAGATATTGATTATTTAGGCTTTGAGTTGACCCGAAGAAATAAAACAGTTTATCGGTAAAGAAATGTTGCAATAATTGTTAATATAGAAATTATTTCAAATGTGACCAGAGAAAGTGTAGCAAAGGCAAAAGAAGGATGTAAGCAATCAGTTATTAGTATAATGGAATTAAATGAGGCATAAATATAAAAGGAATTAATTCAGCTTTAATGGTATGAATTGTTTTGGATTTTTTAGGAAGCAATAGAGGAAATACAGCATAAAATGATGAACTTGTGGTCATATTGATCTGGATTGGAGCTTTGCCTTTCAGCAAGGCTTGGGTTCCTCCCGCCTTGCATCAGCAGTGATGCTTAGCTGCTTGTCCTGCCCTGCCCATGTCATTCTTGCTGCTGCTTTACCTTCTTAGTCACTGTGCAGCTTCCTCTGGTCCTGCACGTGTCCTTGAGGTCACATCACCCCAGCGCTCAGGGAGGAGTGGGATGAAGTAATGCTGCTGCCAGAATCTGGGAAAAAATTGCATCTTAATTTTTATTCATCATTCACGACAGAAGTCAGAGGCATTCTCTAGTGCCTGCTGTCTCAACCCACTGAATTAAGACTGGCTGTGTGCTAAACTTCACCCACGTTCTTCAGTGTTATATTGGCTTGGGTCTGAAAAGGCTGAATTTAGTGTGCTTCCTTTTTCTCTGTCTTTGCTATTATGGTTAAAGCTGAGTGTTGCAGCCAGCATTTCTATGAATTATTTTGCCTTCTGGAGAAGAGAGGAATTTACTATCAACAAGGCTGCTAGCAGTTAAATTGGCCTGTGCTAGACTTGGCAGTGCACATCGGCAGTGACTAGAGTGGGCTGAGTGAAGGAGGTCCCAAACTTTCCTGCTGCCTCTGTTTGCCTGCAGATAGCCTTGTGCAGGACTGGGGAGTCATCTCAGAGGCACATCTGTTTCTTCTGCAGACCTGATCCTGCATACTTTCCAAATGCATAGTTTCTCTTGGAAATTATGAGCATGCAAGGCTGCAAGATTGGTCCTATCACGGCAGTTTCCTGGCAGAGGGAAAAGACAGAAGCTATTTTTAAATGTAAGCTTTGAATCAGAAGAATATTGCAAAGTGAAGCAAAAATTTATGTCAAAATCCTGAAATCATGGACTCTGCAGTTTCTTCATGCAGTGGTTTTCTTCTCTTCATGGTTTTAAGGCTACGTTTTTGAAGAACTGGGCTGAGATTTTTAAGTGAGACATTTCTATTCTCCCTGGTACACATTATCACTGCAGTAGCAGCATTTTCTGTGTGAGTCAGGCTGGAGAGATACGTTGTTCAAAGGGATGGGACTTTACAAAAACCTGTAGTTCAGCCACGCACGTGGTCAGAGTGGTTCTCCTTTAAGTTTGCCTAGGAGTTCATTATTTATCCCCCCACAACTGGTTTTATGCTCCTACCTTGGAGTATATCTTAACCTTTTCCTTCCAAGTTTCAGTGCTCAGTGGTCACTTGGGAAAAGCAAGTAAGAGAAAGTGCATGACTTGTTCTTAACAATGGAAAATTATGTCCTCTTTTTCTCATCACTTGCTTTTGTATAGCTTAAGAATTTGGCAGGAGCCAAAGGGCTCTTGCTCAGATTTTCATTTAAAACAAACCAACTAATTTGATTCGAGATCATTATTTTCCCCAAAAGCACTCTGAGTGATTTGTATATGTGAAAAAAGCCAGTTTAAACCACAATTGTTTCCCTGCCTTTGATAGAGTGGTCACTAGTCAATAGACATAAAGTTCACTGCCTCAGAGAGAGATGCTTTAGTTAATTAGTTACAATCAGTGTTGTGCTAAGAGACTGCACTGCTGCTTGCCCATGTATTTGCTTGGTAATCTCACTTGCTGGCTTTGCTGATCCCAGTCTACATGTTGTGGCTGGATTCCTGTATCTGTCTTGTGAAGGAATGCCCCAAACTATATTGGTGCAGGGAGGATGATGAGCATCTTCCTCTTTGTCCATTTTCTGTGCTCTGGAAGCCTGGGGGGCCGGATGAGCCTACTTCATACATTTTGTTTTTCTGCTAGCATGAAGTTTTCCAGGCCTAGCCCAGACTTAAAAAATTAATTTTGATTGCACATTTTTTTATATTGTCTTAGCAATTTTTCCCCCTTTTTTCTTCACCCACATGCTCATTCGCATCCTCCTGCAGTGCTTTGTGTGTTATCTGACTGCCTCCTTCCTCATTCCAAGGGGCTGGATTTCACTGCCCCTCTGACCAGGAGCATGCAGCTTTTAGTGCCACCCTGCATGGTCTTTTTTTGGGGCTGTGGGGTTTTAGCATCCTTCAGAGGCTGCTAAGTAGGTAACTATGGTCCTGACCTTAGCATGCCAGCTCTCGTGGTGGTGCTGAGATGGGCCAGGTTGATGCTGCCCACAGCACCATCTTTGCAGAAACACGTCTCCTGCAGGCCTTGTCTGCAGCCTGGGTATCTCACGCCACACCACGTAAACCACAAGGAAAAGTTCAGCCTGGTGATGAGTAACACCCAAGATCCTGTCCTACCCTCTACTGTTTGCATATGTGAGGTTAAATGGAAGGGAAGACCAATCCAGTGTGCCTTTCAGTTTGCCAGCTCAGGGCAGGCAGCGAAAAGCCTGGCATTCACCTGGCTCTTGCTTTTTTCCAGGTGACCTGGTGTCTCGAGCGATGCACCACCTGCAGCCCCTCAATGCCAAGCAGCACGGGAACGGGACACCCATGCACCAGAAGCAGGGATCCTTCTACTGGGAGCCAGAGGCTCTGTATACCCTTTGCTACTTCATGCACTGCCCACAGATGGAGTGGGAAAACCCCAACGTGGAGCCCTCCAAAGTCACGCTTCAGACTGAGAGGTAAGAGGCTCTGCACGGTGCTTGGTGTCGTGGTGAGGATGTTTTGTTAATCAATCAGCCTGGCTGGCTAATTGCTAATTACAGCCTGTGTGCGAGAGGCTGCGGAGCAGTCTGGTTTGGTTTAGGATCACCTCCTTAAAATCCGCTTCTCTCCCTGAACTGCTGCGTGGCTGAAGCAATATATATCAAAAGTGACACCCAGTGGCTACAGACAGCAAATTGGTTCCAGATGTGCACTTGGGAGAGATTTCCTTTTCCTTTCGTTGTTGCTCAGCTATTCTCTGTTTTGGAAAAGAAAATGAGAACTTCTATTTCTGGCCTAGCAGGTTTGGGTGTTTTTTTTCCCCTATGTGTTAATAGGGCTCAACAGCTGTGATTGGGGAAGTGGAAAATGAATAGAGTAGTGTGTAGAAAGGAGAAGTCATTAATGATGCTGGGTTCCAGCCACACTGAGTAACAGGGCACAGGAGTGACCTCGGGGCTGCCCTGGTCAGGGATGTGGCAAGTGCCAGCTGTGCTCCTCTTGTCCCTGCTCCAGGGATGGGCAGGGCTAGGGAGGAGGTGCACCTGTGGCCCTGTGCTGACTCAGGGTCTGATGTAAGGTGAGAAGGAGATGCCTCTGAAGCTGGCAGGCAGGGTGCCCAGCACAGGGGACAGATTGCTGACCAAGAAAATAAATCCATCTCCTGTCAAAAGCCCAGCAAGCCCTCTTTCAAAACATGTCTCCAGCTGTGTGCTGGGGCACACTCTGACCAGCCCTAAATCAGACATCCCCAGTACAGAGATGAGAGGAGCGGCTGGTGCTTAGAAAGTGCTGGATATGAATTTTTAGGATGGGTATTGTGGCGATGCAAATGCGAGCTGGTTTGTCAGGCTGGGCTCCACATTTACATCCCAGATGTATGTATTGCAGTGTACGTGTGAGCCAAGCTCTAATCTGCAGATATGGGGCTCAGCTATTGTTGCAGGATGAGGTCTGCATCTCAAAAGTAGTATTTGAGGGTCTCATTGTGTGTGTAGCTGTAAATGGTACCTAATATGATATCTTAATTGAAATCGTTTTTTATTAGTTGCAGAAGAGCATACAAGATTAAATTCTGGCATTAATGATGTTACTGGGAATTTTGCCATTTGCCTTTGGATGGCATTTTGTTTCTTTTCAAGTTTGGGTCGGTGTGTGAGCATGTTTGTCACTTTTTGTTCTGTTATTTTCAAAGTATGAAAAAACCAGAAGGGAAATGACAAGAATCCAGAATTTTCTCTTTTTTTAAAAAATTGTTTCATGATTTGTTGTCCAGTCTTGCCATTGTGGAAAGCCTAACTCATAAAAATTTTTTAAAATTATAATATACCCTCACCTGATCTGTAGTTCCCATCTGTGGGAATAATGCAACTGCAACCAGAGGAAATGTAGGGGTGAATAAAGTTGAGCCTCTGGTTTTGTAAGATTTCTTCAGACTTCCCTGTGCAGAAGTGAAAAGGGCAGGGATATTTGAAAAATCACTTTCAGCATTAGCTTTAATAGGTTTTCCTTTCTCTGAGGTTGCCTTAATACACATCCTCTTCATTAGAGCACTTGAAATACCGATTATTTAAAGCGATTGTTCTGCGCTTTATTTTGAGCGCTCGGTCTGGCAGGGCGCCTTCCCTTGGCAGGGCAGCGAACGGCTGCGGCGTGCGGCGAGGGCCAGAGCAAGTACTCGGTGTCATTGCCAAGAGCCTGTGGTCACTTCTGCAAGGAGCAGATACCTCTCCTGCTGCCTAATCAAACATGCATTAGTACTTAGTGCTGGAGTGGGAGCCCGGATATTTCCACGGAGCTGGGCTCTGGAGTTTCACCAGCTGGATGTTACCACCCTGTGCTGCTCAGAAAGGAGAGCAGTGAGGTCGACTTCTCTGTAGTGCTGAGGAGCCTTCATACCCATTTCCTGTATTTTGTTTTTTACAGGCAGTCATGCTTTGTGGTCCGTGACTTATCTCTGGTGGTTTTGGTTTCTATGACGGGGTTTTGTGAGTTGCAGGGAGATGAGTTTGTTAAACGTGACACTTCTACATGCAAAATACTTGCAAGATTTGTGGCATATCTCTTGCTGCATTCGCTCTCCAGCTGCAGCAATTGCTTTTATTTTGTAAGAAGCCCAGAAGGAAGTGAGAAGGTCCAGGCATCTTTCCCCATCCTTGGCCTCTCTGTTTCCCTACTGGTGTGGAGAAGCCAGGATGGTGTGGATCTGGCAGTAGGCAGTAATTTCATGAAACAGGGGTTGTCTTTGACTCTTTGTGAAGCCAAACTGGCTGCTGTCTTGGCCCCCTCCTCCCTGACAGTGCAAGTCCAGGCTAGACAGGATTATGTGATGCAGCCAAAGAATTCTCCCAGCACTTGAAGGGCTTGATGGCACCATGAGACCATCCCATTCTTCCCACTCATCTCCAGCCCACCTGGATTTTGGCTCTGAACCAGGCTGAGCTGCAAAGGCTGTACACATCCTCCTGCAGAGGCTGGGTATGAGAGGGGAATCCAGCATGGTGGCATTGCTGCCTGGCTTAGCACTTTCCAGCTCAGAAAGCAGTACCTCCCTCAGAGCCTTGGGGGACACATAAAAAAGGATTTTTACCTTTGAATAAATCTGGCACTTCATTTTTAGGGAGCATTTCTCTGTGTTTGCTCTTCATGGAAGTAAAGAAATGAGAATGCAGTATATTTTTAATAGTGTTTATCTTTACAGAAATTATAAGGGAAAAATTATTATATATTGAAACTCTTGTTGTGAGGGGGGGTGCTTTCATGGGAGAGGGAGGGGTGGAGAGTGGCCAGAATTGTTTAGAAAATCTGGAAATACTCCCCATTTCCTAAATGCTGACAAATCCAACCATAAGATGGATGTGTGATCCTCTCCCATCCCAATCTCATATTCCCTCTATCTGGCCACTTTGGCAGAGACTCTGATTTTTTGGCACCAACACAAGCCAGTTCTGCTGACCCTGGATACCATGTAGATGGCTATTTTGGCAGGCATGGAGGTACAGGGAGAGGGTGGACCTCTTTATGGGGTCCCCTTTCCCTATTGCACCCAGCTGGGATATGCCAGAGCCATTTATCTTGTGCTGGGTGTTGCCCACAAAAGCAGTGCTCCTCCAGTGCTTCCACCTGCAGGAGGCTGTGGATTATTTACGTTTGTGATTCTTTTGCTTTCCTGGGAATTAAAAAACAGAGAAAGAACTATAGATGAAGGTACTGTTGTCAAGATTTCTTTCTTGCTTGCTGCTTGTACCTTAATAAAAAGATCTGTCCTGTGGTTGTGTTTGGCTTGTCAGCCCCTAGAATGCTTCCAAAATTATTGTAAGTAATTTCTTAAGCACCGGAAAGTGCAGAATCTGTAGCTGCAGATTTGTGTGATTTTTTTTTCCTTAAGTGGTTCCTTACCCACTTTTATCCACAGCTGTATTGACAAAGTCCTCATTACTTCCTAACTTGCCATGTTCCCCATTAACAACTCATTGAGAAGCTGTGGCTCAGCAGCTCAGCCGGTCCAGAACCACCCATTAATTCTGCTCACAGACAGCCAAGTCCCTTCTCCAGTGCTTCCTTTACTGCTCCACCTTGGAGAAGCATTAGCTCCTTGTACCACCTGGCAGCCCTTAGCTTTTCTCCTTGAGTCTTAATTGAGCTGATGGACATGTGTCTGGTTTTAACCTTCTTTTCTCTTTCCCTTATTATTCCCTGCATGTGGACCAATCCTTTAGGAAACTCCTATGGGCTGTTACTGCTTGCTTTTTATCTTTCTGCCTGCCTTGCATGCTCACATGGACACACAAAAATATATATGTTCTCTGCAGATGCATACACCTGCAAATTGTAGATTGTGGTCATACATGATTAATGGAAAGAGTTTGGATAACCTCAATTTTGTTTCGTGCTTTGGGTAGTTATTGGTGTAGCTGGCTAATTAATGTGATGCAGCCCCTCTAATGAGAGGAGGGTTCCATGCTATTAAAATAATTTTTAAAATAATTTGAACTCTTTTCAGAGCTTTTTTGTAATTGCTACAGCCATGTGTGCAGTACAGATTATACCTATAGAAAAATTTCAGTAAGAGAACTAGGGAGAAGTGTCCCTGATTTAAATTATTATGTGGTACAAACTCCCTGGCTAGGACAGTCTCCAGCAAAGACCAGAAGTGAGTGGAGAGAGTCATGAGGAATGCTAATGAAAAACAGGTAAAGCACTGGGAATATAGGAGTCCTGCAGTGAAACCTGAATGAACCCATATATGCAGAAGGGATTACACATGACTGATGTGCCAGTATGCCATAGCCCCATATAACCCTATTTTTATCCACTGTTTGACTGGAAATTTCAGCAAGGCTACAGCTTTACTATATGAAGTCAAAAATGAAAGCAGAGTTGATTTGACATGGAACCACTGAAAAGAAATCCCAGTGCATCCTTACCTAAATCTTCTAGATTAGCATGCTAAATACCAAACTTCCCACTTTCTAGAAATTCCTTCAGCAATGTTATTGGAGCTGCCTGCAGCATGTGAGATGGCACATGTTGCAAGAAATAGTTCAGGCATTATTTGTAGCTCAGCTATTACACAGCAATATCCTTGCTTGGCTGGGTCTGTATTCTACATCTAATTTATCAGGCTGCACTTCTGCTGTCCATGGGATGGCTATAGGATTTTTTAAATAGAGGAAACTGCATGCAGCCCTGTGAGAACTGCATGGTATCCAGGCTGTTCTGTGCTGCACTCTGAATGCTGTGTGTCCTCAGGGATTTATGCCATTGCCAGTCACGTCAAATCTGATGTCAAAACTGCCAGTGAAATATTTGCCTGTTATGGTTGCTGGCTGAGTCATCACTTTGATTCAGTTGTGTTTCAAATCTTGGCCATTAATGTTTTTAATGCAGGAGAGACAACAGGGGCAGCTCATTCCAGCCCTGGATGCAGGTTCAAACCCCATGATTTGCAGACACCCGTTTGTGGACTCTGGAGCACCAATGTCTTGGTGCACAAAAGCCTAAGGGTAAATCCTTCTTCTGCCTAGGCAGGTCACATGAGGCTTGTGTGAGAGCAGGGAGGTTTGATCCTTCAGCCTGAGCAAAATGCATAACGTGCTATTTGGGTCACCCTTAGCTGGGCTTCTGGGGTGGCAGAGCAGCTGCCTGGCATAGAGTAGCTGCATGAACTCACATGGAGCATCAGCTGGCACTGCTGAGTTTCTGGGAAGGATTGGGACTGGCAGCTTTTTGAGGGCATCAAAAAGTATTTGCTCTCCCTGAAGACAAGTAGCTTATGGTGTAAATATAAATGAGTTTTGCAGTCCAGAAACCCATCTGAAATGTGTGCTCTATGAAAAAAACATGCTTTTCTAGCTTTCAATAATGCAAAAAATGGACTAGCATTGCATATATATTTTCATCATATGTTCCAAGTGAAAACTTGTCAGAACTTAGGATGATTTTGCATTTATATATTGGGATTTTCTTTAAAAGCCACCCATGAAAACATAAACAAACCAAACAAATATAAAGAGCTTTTTAGAATGTTAAAGTTGCTGACTCACATCTGCAAGAAAAAACATCTCCCTGCCTTTATCTAGAAAGGCTTTTTCGTGTGAAAGTACAGCCTTATGCTCCTGAGAAGCACCTTTAACTCTTACTTGGTAGCTTTTGCAAATTTAAACAGCAGCTACCTCTGTGTACCAATTTGCCTGTCATTGTCACAACGGTTGGCAGTCAGCAATCCTTGGCTGGAGTGAGAGAAGAAAAACTCCACACCTACACCACCTCGGTAGCCAAAGGATCCTGCAAACACACCATCTGAAGCAATTGTAGCAATTGAACCAAGTTAAAGCAAGGTCAGGGCTTTCAGCTGTGTCCACTTCACAGCTGGGGAAGCTGAGGGAGGTAGCTGTAGGAATTCACATCCCAATAGGATTATGCCTCGGGAATTCCTCTCTTCCCACTGTGACTATCAAGCCAGTCCTCTCCCTGAAGTTTGATTTAATACAGGCAATGCATGAGTAAATATGGTGGGGAAAGGGCTCCATAGGTGTCTGGAGAAGAGCAGTGTGAAGTGCCCCTGGAAATAAAGAGGCTGTTGTGCTGCACTTGAAATTATTTTTTCCTTGGAGTGCTTTGATTGTCTGGGAATCTCTCATGTGCACTAATGAGCCTCTGGGACCTGGAGCATGCTTTAGGCTCTGTTGGGAACAAGGGGCTGGTGGCCCATCCAGGGTTTGTGAGCCTGTATGAGGAGCATTCAAAGGTGATGAGTGTTCTTACTCTCTGTAGGGGACAGGGAGCAGCTGGTGAGGGGAAGAACTGCTCCAGTTGCTGGAAATCAAGGAGAGAGTGGTTGTGTGTAGTGACCTTGCTCTGGGCAAGAAGGTGGACTGTGAAGCTGGTCAGAAGCCAGCAGAGATTCTGCACTCTGCAAACGTGGTAGGAACTGTGAAAAACCGGCGCCAGGGATTATTTGGAGCTGGAATTTGCCAGAGTGCTGGCCCTAGTGCTTTACAAATCTGGCGTTGTAGCAGGTGGTGTCCAGACAGGAGCTTCATCCATCTTCTTACAGACCCATGCAAAAATAATGAAGCATCCTATTGCATTTTATGGTGCACAATTTCTCATGGTCTTCCATGTGACAATTTCTCCTGTTTATATACAGGTAGGCTGCTACCATAACAACAATAACAATAACAGTACTACTACTACTGCTAATAATAATGGAAAAGCCTGAGTTATTGCATATTCATGACAGGATTTTTAATATCTCTGTGTGCCAGTAAGCGAGGGAGGGGGAGTGGTGGGCAGCTCAGGAAGGTGCATATGGCTCTGGAGGGAGTGCAGGCTTTAGGGAGCCCCTCATGTGGTTACGTTTATATTCCCCCCCATAATATCTGCTTTTCTGATGAGTCATTCTGTCATTCAGAGAGCTCCAGAGAGATCAGCCCCACAGAACCGAGATAAGTGTGAGGTCTGATGGGGTAGGGAGGGGTCGTTTGCCCCACTCTAGAGGAGGGACGGAGCTGCAGGGTGTGAAGGCAGTGGGGAGAAGGACCTCTGATAGCCAGGACAGTGAGGACTTGTCCCTTGTAGGGCAGTGCCAGCAGGGTGTTGCTACCTGCAGATGTCTTCAAGGCATAGGAGCTTATGGGACCTTGAGCTATCCAAAAATAGATGTGAGAGGAGTGCTGGGAGGCAGGACAGAAGAGGGAAGGATCGTGCCTGGAAGGAGGAACCAGAGATGTGAGGGTTGGTGGGGCACTCATAATCGCCTTTTCTGATGAAGTAGGAGAAGGCATATCCCGAGAGGAGCCAGCTACCCCCTTGCCAAGGCTGGGGGGACAGGGCCCAGAAGGGTCCAACCCTGTGGGGATCTGCTTTGTGTTGATGTCCCCCAGCCCTCCCCCACCTCCCAGCTCTTGTGTGTGGGATGGGAGTTGCTCTGTGCAGAGACCTCTCCCTGCATCCTGATCTGGCATATTTTTCCGTTTAGATGTGAGCTCAGGAAAATACAAGTCCGTGCCAAAAAACGCCTTTTTTTCTTTTTTTCTTTTTTTTTAAACTTAAGTCCATACTTAACTTTACACTGTGTGGAATTAGAGGATGGAAGCATGCATTTAAAGTTAAGCACAGGTATGGAGAAGGGCTGGAGGAGGAGGTCAGAGCACTCACTCAGCTGCAGCCCAGATCAGGTGCTTGTGCAGCAGATGAGCTGCTCCTGATTTCCAATATCCTTCAGGCAGAATCAAGCCCAGCACCATGGTGAGATTAGTTTAATTAAGGCATGTGCTTCCAAAGCATGTAACTAGGTGACTTATATGCTCTGTGTCTGCTCTGGAACACAAAATTACAGAATTCTCCTGGTTGGTACCTGCCTTTGTACCAGAGATAAATCAGTGTATATGCTAGTGATGTGATGCATTTGGCTAACCCATTTTCACACAGTGCTGTTTGAAAAGTGAAATATTTCTTGCTGATGTCACATTGTCTTGTGGATTATCACACCCTTATAACTCTGTGTTCCTCTTTCCTCTTTGGCACACAAGCATTATTTAAAAGAATGAACCCAGCCCTTCACATGGTGCACAGATTCTTGAAGGGTATTTTTAACCTATTGCACTCAGCCATATTTGGTTCTCTTCTCAAAATACAAATTTCCTGACATGCTGAGATATGCAGTGATGATTTTTTTTTTCCCCTTGGAAAAAGGAATGTAATATGTTGTGAATAAACTGCATATCCTCATCTAGGGACTGAAATTGGACTTTATAGAAAATTTCCCTGCTTCTGCAGAACACTGATTCTCTTCCCTCTTGGGATTTATTGCACCAAATAGCCATGCTTATATCTGTTTCTCTGTTGAAATTTGGAGGACTGGAAAAGGAAAAAAAAAAAAGGCAATTTTATAGTGCAGTTATCCGAGTTCCTGTAAATATTTTTATTTGCTCTGCTCCTTACTGTGGTGGGGCAGATTTTGTGCTGGGTGAGTTTCTGTCCTGCACAAGAGGAGGAAAAACTGTAAACCTCTGAGCCCCCTGTTCAGCCACAGCTCTCTGCTTTTCTGTTTGCCCAGCAGATGTTACAGGAAGGCCCTGTACAAGCCTGTCTTCATTTCTCTGATCCAAACTGTGTTCACTCATGCAAAGCATAACCTCGAATTGAGTTTTCCTTTAATTGTATTCCTGGAACCAAGTTATATCTGTAACGACAAGCAGATTTTAAGTGTGATTTGCAGCTCCCTTTCTGCTGTTTGCTCAGCAAGTGGTGAAAAAACTCCACTGATAACTTGTTCCCAGGTATTTCGTGCCTCAAAAGAGGGTTCCTTTTGCTCTGAAGATCACCTGGGAAGCAGTCACCTTCCAGGAACAAACAGATCTCTGCTTCCCCCCTTTTCCTCCTCTGGCTCCCACCACTCTCATGACAAATGAGCTGGGTTAGGAAATTGTTTTGTGTGAGTTGTGGGAGATGATCTTCTGTCCTTATCTGCCTCCTTATGTGGCCGTGGCAGGTCTGGGGAGAGCAAAAGTCTTGGAAACAAATGCAGCCTGGTCTTGAGGTGATGGCAATGTGCTGGAATAGAAAAATGATGGAAGTGGCAACTCAGCCAAAGATGTCATATTTCAAAAAGAGGTTGCTCATTTACGTGCCTGTGAGATTTTGGAACCTGGCGTTCTAGGGAGAGTTAGTGGCCTCAGGGCTTCTCTGTCCTTCGGTGGCGCTTCTAAGTATGTCATCCCCCCTCAAGAATATTAATATCCGAGCTATGTAAAGCCAAGTCCTCAAAAAGGGAAATAAATGCATAAAGAGCTATAAATAGGAAAAGGATATTCCAGAATCAACATCTTCTTAAATAATTCTTCTCAGGGTAGATCCTTTTGATGTAAAGTCGTACATTTAAAATGTAAAATATTTGCCTACTCTGCACCTAATGCAGACTTTTTTTCCCCTTCCTCCATGAAAAGGGAGTGCAGAAGGGAAAGAGAAGCAAGGGACTTGTAGTGACCTTCAAGGTGTTCAGCTGCATTTATTTTATTAGTTTTCCTCCAAAACAGAACTTGAAGCTATGGTTTTTACTTACGGTGTGGCATCTTTCTCTTGATTCCCAAATAATTTTTAGCATAGATGGAGCGAACTGTCGGCTGCATGCTTCATCTACAGCTTGGGCAGCTCTTGCTGGGACATGGGGCTATCCAGGTATTATAGAGTGAAGGACCATGTGTCTGATAGTGCCCTTTGTGGGGGTGTGGCCCAGTATGCCAGCATTCACTTTCGGGGACAGTTTTGTATGTTTTTGTGCAGTTGGCAGAACAGCTGGCACCTGAGGGTGCCAGTTTGACACTGTTGAAAGTGAGACCAAGCAGTCTGGTTTTTGATTTCTGACCTTGCTCACAGCTAACCTTCACATTGGCTGCAAAGTCCCCACTTTCAGCACTGAGCACAAGGTGCCCATTGCATTTGCAGGAGATGCTGGAGCATCCTGAGGCATTTCCTCTCCATCCTTGGCATCTCAGTGTTGGGGCACCCCCTCTCTCTGCCCGGGTCCGTTCTCCTGTCCCTATTGCAAAGAGACAGGGGAGCAAAGCTAGGCCAGCCTGTCAGCCAGAGCGGGACATGGTCCTGTGCCAGACTCCTGTCCTCTTTTTGGGATTACACTGTGTGAAGGATGGGAGGAGGGCATGCCAGTCGGGTGCACTGACCCTGCAGAGCCCCATGGATGAGCATGGCTCATAAATCTCACTCTCCAAATGGTCCTGCTTGGAGACAGGATGAGACATCTTGATTTAGCCCTATTTGAAAATTGCTGAGCTGGTTTGCTCTCCCATCCTTTCGTTATCCTTGCTCCCTTCTCTCTGTATATATTTATAATCTCCCGCATATATCCGCCCGCACTCAGCCGCACCCCCTGCCCTGTGCTTGTCTCTACCTGTTGGTGTGATGCCAGCGTGCCCTGCCCTGATGTGTGTGTTCCCGCAGGCCGTTCATCGTGCTGCCGCCGCTGATGGAGTGGATTCGGGTGGCGGTGGCTCACGCGGGGCACCGGCGCAGTTTCTCGGTGGACAGCGATGACGTGCGGCAGGCGGCCCGGCTCCTGCTGCCCGGAGTTGACTGCGAGCCCCGACAGCTGAAGTAAGTCCAGGGAATGCAGATCGGCTGCTTGGTGCACAATGTGTGTCTCTCTTTCCTGGGGAGCAGCGGGCGGGCGGGCACAGGGCTCTGTTGTTGCCTGGGGAGGCGCAGGGATGCTCCGTGTGTGTTGAAAAATCAGCTCCTGGTATTTGCTCACATCCGTGGATAAGCTGGTTGCATGGTAATGGGTGCCTGACTGTCTCACAGCTGGATCAAGCCCCTAATCTACTCATCAGAGCTTACATGGAAGTGTTTGGTTTTTTTCCCTCTTCCTATTAGGTTCTGCTTGCTAATGAGGGGCTGAAACCTTCTGCTAATTGCCTGATTCATGTTGCTGTGCTGTAAAATACTGAAATGTAATTGGCAGAGCTGCAGATATTTTTCAGGGCTTTGTTTTCAGCATTAATTTTTAAAGGGCACGTTTAAACTTAGAGGTAAGACTACTTCTTACAATAAAATTGTATTTTTCATGCTAATGTCAGTTCAAATTACTTGTAAATGTCAGCCTAGATAATTTGACTTTTTCATGTATCAGATATGACCTTTTGGTTTTCTAATGAAGTCTTAAAGTATTTATTGCCTGGATATGTTTTTAGTGTCTGTTTTGCCTTATTATTATGTACTTGGATAAAAGTACATTCTAGGACTGTTTTGGAGTCCAGAGTATGTTTGGTTTTGATGTTCATATGAAAAGGCATTCTGAATCTGCCACAGCAGAAATGATTCACTGCTATTGCTTCACAAATGTGTACTGAAACCCCAGTTTTCAGCAGTCTGCCTCTCAATACAGAAGCACATGCATTCTTTCCTGCAACACAGAAAGTAGAGGACTGATTTACATGATTAGCTGTGACAACCTGCATAGGAGCAGCAGCCTTCTGTTGACTCTGGCCTTGACATGCTCTTCCACCAGAGAATATAATACTTTACTTCCAGATCTACATAGGCTTTTTATAGTCACAGCTATTCAATATTTAATTGAAGAAATATATCGACTTTCAAAAGCCAAATCATGAGCATTTCAGATTTCAAACCTTGGCTGTAATTGCTTCCCTTTGGTGTGCCCACCATGGCCCTCGTTTCCAGAAGTGCTGCATTCTGTGCCCCAACTGAAATGTCAGGACTTACAGGTACTACACACAGTCTGAAGACCTGGTACTTGCTTCTGAAAAGGCACAATTAATTTAATACTTCTCCAAGTATTAGGTAGGATTGCAAGTAAGGCAGTAATGTTTTTATTCTGTATTCTCAGTCTTAAAAATTAAGGTAGATACAGTAAAATACCTGTGGATTAGACCACCACCACCCCCCCACCCTACCCCCCCACCCCAATATATGACCCAAAGTTTTATTTTGACAGTGTGTATGTGTGTGTGTGAATATATGTATACACATATATATAAAAAATCTCATCAAGTGTTACACAATTTTATTTTTTATTAGGAAGTTTCAGAATAATTGAACTTGTGGAGAGTTGTATTATACTGCAGAAGAATGTATTAATTATGGAGAACAAATCAGCACTTAGTTTAAAGTTTCCAACAAGAAATAATTTCATAAATAATACAAATGATTGTTGTTGTCCTGCTTGTCTTTAAAGTGGGAATGAGCCTGAAGAGCACGGCCTGAGATTAATCAGATGAGAATGAAAAGGGAAAACTAATTCTAGATTTTAGAGAGACCAGCCTTTGCAGTGTGCCTGTGTTTGACTGCAGGGGCTGGATTCATCCATTGATGTCCCAAAATGACAATCTCTATGCTGTGCTGGCAGATGAGTGTTCGTGTACCTTGGGTTTTATTTTGAGGTCTGTGCCTACTGCTGGTGTAGTGCAGCGGGTTCTTTGTGTAGCTGCAAATAAGACCCTGGCTGCCTGTAATCCAGAGATCAAAGGGAAGACTGAGCTTTTCTGAAGAATAATATGAGTCATCAGGATGTTAATTTGGAACTTTGCAGCCTGTAATTTTTTATTTGTATTCAGCAGACCCTCAGCACTCCTGATTTTCATAAACCAAACACCAACCCATCACTCCTCCCCATTAGGGAGAGCACCTTTCCAACTCTTAACTCCTCAAAGAGCATCAATTCCATAAATTTTAACACTGGGGGAGGGAATAAAACAACTTTGCAGGGGATGGCCTTTCAAGTAACCTGTACAATGGATGGAAGCTGGAGGATTTTAAGTGCAGTTAGCTTGATAAATTTTGTGACTTCTATGGGAAAGGTTTATTAAATGGAACCTTGAAAATGGTTCAATTTCTAGGCTTTTTGTAGCAGTCTTCTTTAGTCCCTAAAACACAGAGACCCAAACCCAAAAGTTCCCATGGTCGCAGGTATTACTGCATCATTCCATGGTGCTGATTCACCTGCAACTGTCATTGCAAGTGCATAAAGCAAAATCAGCTTCCACGCTGGAAAAACATGCATGTGGGGAGAGGGAGAGAATGGCAGGATATCAAAGGCTATGAAGTTCAGGGTCAGTTCAGATAAAACCCAGATGTTCAGCTTCTTATTTGAACTACAGCATGGAGGTCTCCCCTCAAAGCCATGTGACACTTCCTAACACAATCACATACTCCAGCAGTGAGGTTCCCATTCTGTGGCTTTGTAAATCATCCCTGCTTTCTTCCTGCCTTTTATTCCTCTCTTTTGCCCTTTTTTGTGAGCTTTTTAAAAAACCCCATCACCTTAATTTCTTGCAATGTTTTCCTCTCCTGAAAGAGGAGCTGCACTTGCTCTGTGTAGAGGAGTGAGGGAAGCTGGAATCAGTCAGGAGCTGCCTGTCTCCTTCCTGATCTCTTTTCATTTTACAGCAGCAGATGTGCCAGAAAGTTTCTTTCCTCTTGCCAGCTTTGGGATGGCAGGGGTGTAAGTATTCACCTTCCCCCAGGAGTGAAAGCTTTAGACAAGACCAGTTGTTTCCACCTGTTGCAAGGAGATAGGTTTCACAGATGAGTTGAGTGCTGGATGCACAACAGCTCACTGAGATGGAAACCCAAGTTGTGTCCAGGATATTATCCTAGTGGAACAGCACACTTACATAAAGCCTCACATAAACTCAGAATCTTTGGGCCATCTGAGGCAGCTGGATGTAGTCAGTTGAGGTGGCTCTCTGCTGTCATGAATCATGAACAGGGTATTCTGCTATCTATTCTAGACCTGTTATTAATGAAGGCATCAGGGATGAAGGTAATTTGTTGTCAGAAATGGACCTGGTGGTAAAAACTATGTTGACCTGTCTTTCTATTATACTAAGGTAGCATCACTGCTCAGCCTGCACAGGCACTCTCTGGCTGCAAACAGATGTTGGCTTCTCCTCATCATCACATCTGCAAGGGGTACCTTTCCCCTTACTCCAGCTAAACACAAGAAGCTCTTTGCATGTCTTTACTTCCTCCATTTTGTGGGACTTTTGTTTAAAACAAACTCCAGTGTGTTAAACGTGTGGTGGGGAGGATCACTGGTGCATGACTGCATCTGGGGGCTGGAGGCTGATGGCAGAGAAACAGAGAAAGGGAGGAGCATCCTGTGTTGCTCAGCTCAAAGGCTGATGTGCCTTTTATTGGGGTCAGGGGCTTCATTTCTGGTGGCAATATATCATGGCAATGCTGGGGATGTAAAGATGCTGGAACACCTCTGAGAGGTGTGCATCAGTGCCAACAGAGGCCATCACCCGAGAACTTATGTGAATACTTTGCCTCTGCTTTGGGGGAAGAAAGTCCTGTTGGAAAAGGAAAAACAAATAATAGCAACAAGGTTATGAAAATGGAAAAAATGAAAATTATGCAGCTTAATGCACTCAAATCAGGATGACCAGATAACCTCTATCCCAACGATGAGAAAAAGCTGCCTCACAAAATCAGGGGGTCAGAGGGAAATATTTTTAACAAAGCCTGGAGTGATGCCATAACTCTAAGGATTAATAATAGTAATGCCCAACATTTGAAAAGGATGAGAAATGATCCAAGGAAAATTCCAGGCTGTTAGTGCAAGGCCTCTGAATGTTTTTTCAAGCAAAGGCTGATTAAAGACATGTTGTTGAGGGAAAAATGGGATAAAATGTGACATAGATTTTCTAAAGATAGATCTTGCCAGGCTAATCTAATAACTTTTTTGATAAGATAACTGATTTTCTACCCCAAGGAAATTCAGTAGAATTTCATCTCTTTGGACTTGAGTGAAGATTTGATACAGTCCATGCAGGGATCTATTAAGACAAGAAGATGGGGGTTAGTAAGGAAATTGGAAGGTGAGCAGGAGCTGGCTTTGAGAGAGGTGACAAAGGCTGGATTGGCTGAGATGGGGTTGCAAGAGGGGGGACCTTCAGCTCTCATTCTTAAAAACTGGTATTTTTTAATTTTCAGAAAGGGTTTTGGCACAAATCTTAGTAGTGTGCTCATGAAGTTAAAATTTGCTGATGCCATGATGCTGAGAGGCATTGTCCTGACAGAGGAAGTTTGGGAAATCATCCAGGAAAACGTGGATGACCTTGAGGGCTGGGACGAAATAAATGGAATGAAATGCAATTTTCCACAAATGGAAATGCAGTTCTCCACAAATGGAAGGCAAATGTGTTTTTTAAATAAAAATGTACAAACTGCAGTGCATATGCAACATATACACTATATATGCATCCTAATAAATACTATGTTGAGAGTAGAGTGTTGGAAAGGTGGTGGTAAAGGCTGCAGAGCAGTATTTAATCTCATTATTATTGTAAACCACAAAAGTAGATTTTTCCTCGGCCATGAAAAAAGCAAATGCATTATGAGGCTGCATTGGGAGAGGTATTTCCAGCAGAAACAGAAAAGTATTGGTGCCACAAGAAAGTGGTAGGAAGTGATGTGGAAGCACAAATCCTGTGTCCTGGTCAAAAAAATATTTCCTTTGGACCAGGTGGAAAGAAATGGGCTGGGGTGATTTGGTTTTTTAACAAAATGTTCTCATGGAGGCAAACATGAAGAAAGTGGCTCATTCAGCTGAGCAAAGTGTGTGCTGAGGGAACCTGTGGCTTTTCTCCAGAAATACATCAGGAGTAAACACTTTGGAAGGAAAATTACACTATTTAAAGGTCAGCATGGACACAGGAGTATGTGAGCATTAGCAAGTCATGAGTGAGTTCAGGTTGAAGGCGTAGATGTACCCAAGGCTTGCTGCAGCATAGGACCAGGTTTATTAACCTCCAGCCCCATGCACTCCCTCAGCTGCTGCTGTTCACAGGCTCACCCAGCACTCAGAGTTGTGACCTACAAAGATCTCTGGGCAAATACAGGGTCTGAGTGCCTTGGAAAATCTGTCTTTAATTGAAAATCAGTCCTGATTTCCAATTAGCCTTGTCCTGGGAATACCTAAGTCTGCTTTTCTGTCTGGGACATCTCTCTTAATGAAAGCTTTCTAGGAAAATTGGATTATCAATCTCAAAAGAAAATATTATTTGAGCATTCTTGGCTCATTCTAGAGAGCTTTCTTAAAACTATGGAAAGGAGGAAATACAGTGATGTAAAGAGAAGATGTGTTATTTTGTTATTTCAGAGCAGTCTATACCATTTGCTGTGTCATCCTACTACTATGCCACGTGTGCAATTCTAACTTGAAAAGTGAAAGCAGAAGAGTTGCATTTAATGTTTTATTTATGGAAATCTTGTGCTTGTACTAGAGCACGGAACTATAAATGGACTTTAACAAATAGAGATTAGAAAACAAAAAAAATATTTCCATTCCTCTTCCTTCTCTCTTAAAATCTGTTGGGTAAAGGGGCTGAGTTTCTGGAGGAGAGTATAAAATTGCCAAGAAATTCTGCTATTTAATTAGATATAGCCACCTTCAAGTAGGAATGGCTGGTGTTTGCCTAGCTTCTTGAATGTCCTTGTCCTTCCTACAAATTTTCACTAATCTTTTAACACTAGCCATGGCTATTGCTGTAATTAGATGGAAAAATGTGAGCAGTAGCAAACAAGCTACTTGACAAAATCCAGCAGTCCTTTGGGGCAGATGGTGCCAGCAGATGAAGGAGATTTTATTACTTAGAGCACGGATTTCTGAGGTGAATCTCAACCTGTCCTGCCAACTGTCTGCTTGAAGACAGCAGTAATAAAAAAATTATTGAAGGGGAGGAACTGGGCCTCATGTTCTCCTTCACTTTTAGGGCAGAATACACTTGCATTTTTATGGGCTTTAGGATCCAGCCTTCTTTTCCCCGTTGCAAGCAGCATCATTTACTGCTGTCTTATATGCTCTGTGCCTTTTATTGCATTCCTGAATATATTACATGTCCCTGTATTACATTCGTGAATACAATAATCTGGATACAGATAACACACTGTTTTCCACTCATTTGTGAAGACTTGTGCTATTTATATGAAAGATGAGTCTGAAACTTTCTTATGGCACTGTGACCTTGTTCAAAATCTGAACTCAGATTTAATTTTGAACATGGTTCCTGACCTATATACACAGAACTGGCGTATTAAGACTGTTTTGAACTACAGACTTGGGTCTTGATTTGATAGTCACATCACTTTTTTAATGTATTTTCCAGTATTTCGTAACCAATTTATTCTCAGACCTTTGACAAGAATAAGAGGTTAGATAATAAACATCTGGAGGTTTTTTTTCTTGTCTTAATTTAGCTCCTGATTAAAGTGAATGGAGATACTCTATTTCTTCAATAAAAAGTACTGCTTTTCATCACTTTGATCAACGTTTGTGCTTACATTTTCCGCTCTCCAATACTGAAAATGCAAATAATTGTTTCAATATAGTATTTATATTGCAGTTCTATTAATATCAACATTATAGTCCTTTTAAAGCACCACGTTGGAAAAAAGAGTGCTCACAAATTTAAATCAAATTGTCTGCTGCTCCCACTCTTGCTGTTTGTGTCTGTAGTCTCACTGAAGAGCCCCAGGCAAGGAATAAGACCCTTTTGTGCTATGGGTTGTGCAGCCCAGATCAAAATGGTGATCCATGACCCCAAGAAATTCAGCATTGCAAATGCATGTATATTGCTGGCTAAAATGTGACTCCTCCCAGTCTTCCAATGAGCTGAACTATAATTTCTGACTCAAGGCCTCGTTCATATTTAGGACAAACTGGATAAATTGTACAAAGCTAAAAAGATGGACTTAATTAGTAGATTATCATTCTTTCAGTTGAACGGACTGGTGATGGAGTCCCAGGTGGACACACAAGGTTCTGATGCTTGGCTATCAGTGCAGTGATCTGTTCATTTGAGCCAAGGGGAACGTTAGTCCTGCTGCTCATCACAGACTGCACTTCATTTCTCTTGAATCAGCTGCTCGTACCAGTTACGATGGAAACACTTTGCCTTTGAATCATCCGTTTTCCCAAATGTATTCAACCCATGAGTAACTTATTAAAGATCTGCACAGGCTCTCTCCTAGCCAGTCAGAGTGAAAATGAAAAAAACCCAACATCCCTTGTGTTTAAAGCACTGCTGTAGAAGTGCTGCATTGTATGTTTTTATAATGTGGGTTTGGGAAAAGAAAAACAATTTGCTGTACTGCTAGAACCTATTACAAATGAAGAGGATTATCTTTGACTCCTTTCAGAGGTTTGAGTACTTCAGAGTATGATGGAGTGTCATGGTCACCACGTAGTGTTTGACAGTGACCATTAGCAAATAATTAATGTCACCATGGCATTCCCCATATAAAGCCGCAATCCATTTAATTATGTGCAATGGCAACAGTGTAATGATCTTGAAGATAACAGCTGTTGAGGCAGTATCTGTCAGGAATTAAAAGGGGACTTGGAGAAAATTGTATTGCATTGTAAGTTTAAAAATGTGGCCACAATTTTACTAAAAATGTAAAATTGAGATTATTTCACTTGTTTCTAATTTTCCTTTTATTTGTAAAGGTAATTGTTGGCTTGATTCACACTAGGGAAGGGAGGGAATTGACAGGCTGTTTGATTGAATCCCTGAATTAAAGGGGTGAATTTGCTGTTGAGCACAAGGACTATGATCTGTGTGTATTATTGATTCAAACATATTATTTCTCAGTTCTGGGAATGGGAGCATTATGCAGTGATGGTGGTGGTGCCAAGCAGCCTGCCCAGCCCCACAGGTTGCTAAATCAGGAAGTTCAGAATGGACTGTCATTAGAGAGGGGTTATCAGTCCCAGAGGATGTTGGTCAGTCCTACCTTTGTCATTGTATCACCTGTGAGAGGCCTCGAAGTTTGCCTGACCCAGCCAGCATCTGGTGTGGCAATGTCCTGCCATCCTGAGACTGTCCCTAGGTAGAAGAGGAGCAGAAAAGCATTGGCCCTTCATGTTCCTCCCATCAGCCCTCCCAGCCCCTTTGATGAAAATGCACCTTTTCTGCAGGGCCAGGTCTTGGGGGAAGGATGAGCTGTGTGAATGCTGATGGCTGGCAGACTCTTGCAACAAGCCAGGGTGGCCTTGGAGGGGGCATCCTGCTGTTGGGCTGGTGCCAGCCTCTTGTGCACTTGGAAAGATCACAAAGACTTTCAGGCAAAAGGGCCCTGCACTGACAGTGCAGCTGGGTTCGAGTTCCAGCTCTGTGTGTGCGTATGCTCCCTTCCCTTGCTTAGCAGGCACAGTTTCACAACTCTAGAAAGTGACCCTGTATATTTAGCTGACTTTACTTGTTCCCTGTCAGCTTTAGGTTTCAAGCTTTTTCCCATCCCTTTCCCACCTCTTCAGAGCTTGTCAGTATGTTTGCTTCAGTCCAAAGTTAAAGAACCTTGAGCAAGTCAAGCCTGGGAGTCTATTCCCTTCCTCTTTTTTTATCTTGCATTCTTTAAAGTTTCTGATTCTGGATGTTGTCCATGATGGAGCAGTGTCCCTTTATACAGCATAATATGGAGCAGACACCTTCTGCTTCTTTTTGGAATCAGTATTATGCAGTGAATGGTAAGAAGGAGAACTTGGGAAGAAATGCAGTGCTGTGTTGGCTTTTTTTGATGGGTTTGGGTTTTTTTTAGTTTTCCATTTTCATTTTGAAATGCGACAGCTCAGTCTGTCTGCCATGCCGTCTTCCCAGCTGGCCTTCTCCAATGTTAAAAGTGATGCTGTGCTCTTCTATTTGTACTTGTAGTTCCTGATCATTTTTTGATGTCTCTTCACTGCTTTTTATCAGTACATGTTAAATCTCTTTTTCCTTAACTCATTCATCTCTCTGGCTTTTCGAGATGTCACTTTCTCTCCTCATGCTCTGCTCCTTTCCTTTGTGCCATGCTCCTGTTCTAATAAACTCACCAGTTTGATCACTATCCAGTTTATTAGTCAACAAATGGCCATACTCACAGTAGTCCAGTTTGGGGTATAAAAAAGGCAGTGGGTCACTGGTAGTGGTACTAAGTTGTGGTTTCTTGTTCTGTGGAACTTAGCTCAGACTTTGTCAGTGCTGGTGTCCTACCTGCTGTGCAGCCCAGGCACGCCTCTGCATCCATGTTATTGTTGCACTGTTTTTACAGCTGTAGCACCCTGGAGCCCTTGGACCAAGACACTTATCCCCCCAGCTGGTTGAGGAGTACTGATTTGCAGATACTAAATATCAGCAGGAATTTATGTCTCTCCTTCCTTGACTACAGTGAGTAGGTGAACTGACTGACTTCCAGGAGACCAGAGCCAGTTCATGGAGGAGTTCCTGATGATTTTTGGACCCATGCCAGAGTAGAGATCTGGGGAGCCCATGCAGGCTAGGTGAGATAGGTCCTTGTTCCTCTTTCCTGCCTTCGGTGGGTGTGCAACCCAGGTCAAAGTCTGACTTTTTTCAAAGAGGAGATGATCAACTATCATTTTGTATGCACTGAGCTGGGCTGACGTCAGTGGAGCTCTTTGAGAGTTTGACCCATTTTATTCAGTGTATGCTACATACCTCAGTACAAATGATGAAGCAGTGAATTAACAGAGGCAATGATTCATAGCGACAGACACCTCTGCAGAGGATGTCTCGATCTTTCCATAGCTGCACTTTGCTGAGGAACCACCTCGTTTCCAGCTCAGAGTTATCTGGGAATGCCATCTGCAGCTGGGACATCTCTCCTCCATGCACCAAAACCCCCACCACCTAACTTCTGAGCATGCTTTATCTTTGCAATGCCATAAAGGAGGGCACAGATGATCTCTGGCATCTCATGCTATGGGGGTAACAAGCACCAAAGGTTGCTGTAGCTCTTGTGTCAGAAATGTGCCATGTGGTGTGAATGTATTTAGCCTCGATTGCTCCCATGGATCTTAGTGTCAGTGAGCTCAGCCCTGCATATATCTGCGCTGGTTTGGTTTTTACTTAAACTCAGTTAGAAACTACTGCAGAAAATCCAGCCTTGCTGTGTTGCTTTCTCCCTCTCTGCTGTGGGCACGTTGCTGGTGCAGGATCTGTTACTGCTGTTGCAGTGCATTTATTGTGACTGAGTGTTGTGCATTAATCTTGCAGCTTCCTGTGGTGATGGAACGTCATCCTTGTTCCCCTGAGTGGTGATACTCCAAGCATACCTTTTTTTGCATTCTTAGGACATGAACTTTTTTATCAGTCAAAACCCAAACTGAGCAGTAGAATGAACATCAACAAAACATCTGGTGTCCTCCAGACTGGTTGTGGCCCAGCACAGCAGAGAGCAAGTCTCAGATCACATGCCAGTTTCAAACCTATAGAAGCTTTGATCAAAACACTTTGTATTTTGCATTTCACTTTCCTTCCTCTGTTGAAAGAGGAAGAGCAGCAGCTATTGCTACATAGCACTGCTTCTATATAAACAGCATATTTGTTGCATAGTGCTGTTAAATATTAAGCAGTGTTATATATTTTATAAAGGTCTGATAAAGCACTTTGAAGAAGAAATTTAAATGATAGTGATGTGCCATTCCAATTTTTCTTTTGATTTGCTCCAGCTTTTTACATATGAAATAAAAAACAAATATTTGATGTATGCTCGACTTTTTCACTTTTGATCTCTGTTTTGTTTTTCCTTCATAAGTAGTCCCTCTTTTTCTGACCTAGCATTTTTGCAGATTTAAAGTGGTGCTTTTCCAAACAGTCCTTTATCCAAGTTCACACCAAAAGCACTGTGGATTTGGACTCCACCTTCTGCCCCAGACACTCCTCAGCATGAAAGAAAAGCAAATCTGTCTTTTAACAAGATGAAACCAACTTGGATAAACATTAGATTTGAATTGCCTGTCTCTCTCTGGAGCTGTAGATTCACATCTTGGCTAAATAACTCCTAGCCCTTCTTTCATTTGAAATGGATATCAGTTCACAGTTTGAAGATGTTTTGAATAAGACCTTAAAAGAATGACATCTCATCTGTTAGACACAGCCAGCAAGGATTTGTGGTCTTTTGCCATGACTACCTGGCAAGATTGCTTACTCCCGAGTTACATGGTGGTCCTATGTACATGTGGACCAGGTGCCCTCCAGAGGTTCCCCTCAACCTCAGCCAGCCTGGGATTCTGTGACTTACACTTTCTGCTCCAAAAAGGCTTCCCTGTTACTGGGGCTATGCTGGTAAGATTCTTGAAGGTTTTTGGACTGACATTATTTTCTCTTTGGTGTTATTGTCAATGATTATACATCCATTTGATGTAAGTTCAAAGCTTACTGAAGTCACTGGAAGTTTTCAGGGATCAGGGGAGCTGGATAACCTTGCCATGCAGAGAGAAAATTTTTGGTGAGAATGTACTGTGCATTGCTTACACAGGGAAACAAAATGAAATGAAAGCTGTGCTTTTTCCCCCTAGCTTTTATTGAAATGTATAACTTGTCCCATGAAAGATAGACCAAGGGCAATCTGCTATTATCATTTCCTATTCAGCATTTCCCTTGCACATGCAGGTCAAAGGAGAATGGATGCGTGCATGACCTAAATCCTTCAAAACCAGGGCACAGTATTATTTTCCTAGGGAGTTCTGTCCTCTGGTTCTCCTCTGAGGGAGTTCATTTCTCACCCCCACAGGATCGACGACTGTTTCTGTGCCTCTCGGAAGCTGGATGCAGTTGCCACCGAGGCCAAGTTCAAGCAGGACCTGGGTTTTCGGATGCTCAACTGCGGCCGGACCGATCTGGTTAAGCAAGCCATATCCTTGCTGGGGCCGGATGGGATCAACAGCATGAGCGAGCAGGTAACGGGATAGACATTGAGAGAAGCCGCTGTGAAATGGGAGGGGTTTGTTTGCTTGTCACAGGAAATGAGCCCCAGCTTTCAGCTTTACATAGACAGGACCGTAATGCTTCCCCTGCATTGAGTTAAAGCATTGCTAGGTGAACGTCTACGTTAAGTGAGGTCATTTTGAGTTGTATTCACTGGCCAGTACTGAGGTAGCTCAGCATGAGGGCGACTGCATCCCCTGAAATCTTCTTAACAGTGAACTGAGTCGAGTGAAGGCAGAGGAAGATACCAAGAGAGCTTAGTCTTGAGCTAAGTACTTAAAACTGCTTCAGTGCCATGCACAGTGCTGTGAGACAGGGCTTTGTGAGGTAAGCAGCCTTCCACTGCACCCAGCTCTGGGGTCTGTCACCATTTCATGTGTACCACCCAGCCTGTCAGGAAAGGGTTAATTGCTGGTGCTCTTTAATGGATTTCAGTCCCGTTTGAATGGACCTTGCAGATGTGAAATTATCTCTGCAGTTACCCCTCCACTGGTCATTCTGGCCAACATCCACCAGCTGAAGAGCCTAAATTTCCTTGGAGTTACAGCTCCGTGAGGCTGGTGGTTGTGCCTGAGGATAAAGCTGCCCTCTGCAGCTACTTAGTGTCAGCTGTCTGCAGGACTGTGAATACCAACCTTTCCTTTTGAAATAGAGCTCCCTGACCTTTCTGGTGCCCCCGATGAAAGTTTGTTGCTGCATGTTCCCAGAGCTGTGGCATCATTTTTGACGGGAGCCCCGTGGCTGCCACCTCTCAGGTGGTCATGTGGGACAAGCTGGACTGTTCATGGGTTTAGGTCTTCTGAGATGAAAGATGTTCCAGGAATGTGAGTTATGTTGCTGTTCAGTAGCTTCAGTCTGAATCAGTATTGTGGATTCATCTGGGAAAAGCTTTAGAAGAGGGTAATACTTCCTGCAAAAAATATGTATCAGACTGCTCACTCCAAGGTTCATACATTGTACTTTTTAAAATTACTGTTATTTTAAGTTAGTCTGAACCTGGAAGCATCTCACAGCACATTTCCTCTGTCCTCGAGGCTGAAAACCAGGAACACTCTGGCTTGATTCATCAAAGTACCTAATCATACACTTAACTCGGAACACATGCTTTTACATCTTATTTGAGTGAAAGTTAAGCCTATGCTTAAATATTTTGCTGGATCAAATGTCCCACATCTTGCAGGATTCCACATCTTGCAGGACAGAGCTCTAAGTCATGCAAAGCTGAAAGACAGTAATTTTGTATTTTGTCAAAAGCCAAATGGCCTTTGTGTTGATTGTGCACATTGTTACTGTGTTCCTGTGTGTGCTTGGAACACTAATGACGGGCTCATTAAAAATCCATTCCTCCCACGTGCAGAGATGGGGGTGAGTGGTGCTGCAGCACAAGGATGAGCTTCGGGGCAAGCCTGGGGGGACTGGCAGAGGCAAAAGCAACAGGGACAGCAGTGCAAGCGAAGGGGAGGTTTAAAATCCTCGTTAACTCTTTAAAACCCTGACACTGCAGCACGACATTCTGGGCCCCTTTTAGTCAGTGTTAAGTCCTAATTCAGCTGCAGCAGGGTCAGAACATCTTGTGTAGTTCCCAGACTGAGCTTTTGCTCCAGATGTTGCCACAGGATTCTTCACTGTGGCTGCCTGCGTGCTGTGTCTTGTAGGGGAGCCCCTGGATTTTCAGATTCTTTTCTACAGATCTGATTAGACCCTTTGTGCTCAATGAACACTTGACTTATTTATCCAATGATGCCACTTACAGAAATTGAAAAACCAGCTGAAGGAACATGTATTTAATTTTAAGTTGTTACCCCACCCTCTGTGTTCCAAGACCCAAACACAATTTTTTTGTAATTCACATGGTCCTGTTTGTTCCCATAGTGTTTACTGACTGCCAAAGGAAATATTTTGCCACTGGCTGTGGCTGAAGTCCTTTCAAATTCTCTTTGCAAATAGCTTCAAGTCACCCAAGAACTCTCCTTGCCTAGGGTGAACTTGTTTTTTCTCAATAATGGCATGTGGCTCCTAGTGCCTATTCCACGAGTACAGTGCAGATTGGATCCTGTGAAATGCATGATGTCTTTCAGGGAGGATCTAAGGATCTTGCAGGGACGAACCTTAATTTATATTGTCTCTACAGGTGCAGCCCTTCCATACATAAGCACCCACTGTCTTTAGCCCTTCATACACTCAAGAAAACTGGGGTTGTTCAGCAAAAACAGTGATGCTGGACTCTTGCTAGGAAGAGCAGTGTCACAGCTTGGTGTCTGGCCCAGACAGGTGCCTCCAGTTTCTCTGAAAATAACTTCCCTTCATAGCAGCACTTGGGTTAAAGAGCAAATAGACTGTGGTCTGACAGCAGATTTACTGGGGGACCTGGAGGCAGGCTGGAAACATGCATCAGAGGTAGCTGTATGCTTCAGGAGATTTACTGCAAAGCAACTGGTGGCTATTGGTCACCACGCCCTACTGTATTTAATAAGCAGCTTTTGCTGTTATAATTTGCAGTAGATTTGATAATTTTGTTCATGATTTCATCTGGTCTCATTACTACAGCCACAGTAGTACTTTCCCTTAAGGGAAATGGTGATCAGGCTAGCAGGTATTTCAGATTAATACAAATTGCATTGTGGTGATTCTGTAGTGAAGGGTCACTTAATCTACTTTTTCTCCAAGCAGGGCTATGTTTTCTTTGAGCCAGCAACTTGCAACAAAGCTGTCTGGCATTTCATTTAAAATTAAGTCCATGTTTGCTAGGGACTGCTATACAAAGCCTTGACATTTCCAACCCCTTACAGTATCCATATTGAAAAAGCTGTGCTCAAATTTGACTGATCGTAAAAGGAGCTCGAGATGTTTTAAAGGCTCTTTCAGTAACTGAAGAGTTAGATTTTAAGGCACTCTGATTGTATAAAACTGAATAGAATTCTTGTCTTTTTAAAATACCAGTGGAAATAATGGTTGCTTTGGTGAAAACGTGTCTCTGCTGGGGCCCCAAAGACAAAGGTGCTCAGTTTAGTATACTATGATGGTGAGGCTGGCAAGCCTAGTTTCACTCACCGTGCTGAAGACAACATGAAAAATACAAGCAATAAGCACAAGTGATAACAAAAATGGAGATTTTTTTACAAAAATGTTTGACTTTTGCTACTCTGAGGGTCATGTTTGTAACAGAGGTAATGGCTTTCATTAAATACATGCTGTTAGTCTTGATGATATATACTTAAATAATTGTTTTTTAAAATTAAAAAGAGTTCTGTGTTAAATTTGTCAATTCCTTTGTTTTTTAACTCCAAAAAATGACTAGGGCATGACTCCACTGATGTATGCTTGTGTCAGGGGTGATGAGGCTATGGTGCAGATGCTGCTAGATGCTGGAGCAGATCTGAATGCTGAGGTGAGGACTTTTTGTTGGTTGTATCTTTTTTTCTGTTGTTTGTTTACATCTTAAACTACCCCCTGAAACTGTAGTGGAGCGAAAATCACAAGAATTAAAAAGAAAACGAATCTGGCTTATCCGAGATTGGGACCGCCTGAAATGAACAGTGAAATCAAATGGCATAAGATTAACACTGGGGTTCACTGCACAGAATGGGTCCAGTCATGGGACTTAACCCACAGGTAACAGTGATTTAGTTGTGTTTGCACACTGCAAATGAATTAAGGTATTAATTAGCACAAGCCCTGATCACAGCTCTAATGCTACTGGAAGGACTCATTGAATCTCAGCTGACTTTAAATGAAGAAAGTAAAAGAAACACCCGTCTGGTGACCTCACAAAGCTCAGCATTTTTATGCATTTGGATGTTCCAAGTAAGCATCCCCAGCACACAAGTGCCATACAGGTTCCATTCCTTACTTTGTTTTACAAAGTGCCTTGGGCTAAAAACTGTTGGATGAGGAGCTTGAAGCTTCCAGAATATAAATGTCTCATTGATGAATGCACGTCACAAACTCAGACAATCTGTCCACCAAACAGATTGTTGTCCAACTCAGTGCAATGCAGGTATGTACATTTTTAAAGAGTCATTTGAAAATCCGTGGAAGAGTTATTTGTTAATGATCCCAGTTTCAATTTGTTGAGGTCATGAGTAAATTAAGCTGTCTGCTTCACTTATCTGTGTTCCATCTGTTCTGTTTGGACTTGAGTGAGCTGATAAGTTGGAGTCACTGCTTCAGACAGACGTTTTGCACTTTTAAAAAGTCTAATTAAAAAAGTAGAAATGGATGTCACCCGTAGGAGACTGACATTGTTACTACCATGTTGTGAAATCAGCTGGCGATTTCAGCTCCCCACAGGCAAGAGCACCCTCAAAGCTGGCAGTAACTGAACCCTGGAACCAACCCCTAGTCAGACCAAAGACTGGGTGGGCAGGGAGGCTGATCTCTTCTTTAACCCTGCCTTGTCGCTCAGATGTGAGGTGGCATTATTTGGTTCCTAGGACGAGTTTTCATTAGGACCAGTCCTCCCGATTGCTCCAGTAATCTTCCAGGCTTGAATCAAATGCAAATTTAAACAGTTTTGTCTTCCTGAAACTGCTGACATATGAGAGAACAGCTCCAGTGAGGAATGTGAACCTCCCCAATTCATTGCTGTAGAGTGTTTGCTCTAAAACCAAATGAAAACACTTTTGGACAAGAACTGTGAATAATTATGGCGTGCAATTATACGATGATTTGTGCACACCACAACCAACTGTGCAAATTGGGCAATTATGGCAAAAAAAAGGCAAATCAACCATGAACAAAAATAAATACTCAGTCAGGTGCCTGCATAATTTTCTGCCTTTCACTTTGCAAATATGTTTCCAAAAGTAGCCTCAAATGCTGGGCACCTCCCTTTTTGATTGCCCATCCTTAGTGAAAATGCACTAATTTCCAGATGTGCTGAGAAGCTGCAGTTTGCTCTGTACTCAGTGGGACCTGTAGCTGCTCAGCCAGTCTCATCTTTAAAAGCTTATCCAGCCACAGGTCTTTTGCAAACACTGTGTTGGAGAGAACTCTGACTTTAAAAACAAATAAATAAAAAGGAAAAACAACAAAACAAAAAGGAGCAAAGGAGTTAATGTGACTTCATTTTCTTTGCTGCTTTCCATGGACTGCCCTGAACTGTGGTGGGAGCCATGCTTGAGGAGCTGGATGCATTCACTGAGCCGTGGTCCTGCCCATCCTTACCCTCTGCTGCTCTTGATCCACATCCCAAACCCCAAGGCTTGAGCTGCTCAATCCTCTTCCTTCTGACCAAACTCAGCCCCAAAGGAGCCCCGTGTCCTTGTTCAGAGGCTAGCACACTCTTTGTGGTGCCTTTTGAGCTCTTTCTTTGGCAAATCTGGGTGATAACAGCCAGGGGCTGGCGCAGATCTGGCAAGCTGTAGGATCTGCATGAGGTCTTCAGATTTTGCCCTCATCCCTTGTCCTTGGGACTGAGGCCCTGCTTCTAGCAAAACACTGCATGTGGCTTGGAAATGCGAGCTGCTGATGGAACCGAATATTTAATGACTGGCCCTGCTCTCCTGTATGGATAAAAGTCCTTCAGATGAGGTAGTGAAAGCAGAGCTGGCTGGTGAGACAGAGAGATGGTGCATCTTTTACTCTGATTTTAGTCCTCCTCTGAAGATCAATAACAAGATTTTGAATTTTAGTGTCACACTCCATCTGAGTGTGCAGCCTTAGATTGTAGATGTTCATTAGATTCTACCAGCTCTGTGAACCTCATCAATATTAATACCCCCATCTTTAAGACAGGGAAACTGAAGGAAAGAATGGTTATTCATCTTCCCCAATGTCTACATTAGAGGCACCAGGCACTAAGGCATAGAAAATGGAAAGAGCAATCTGAAGAATAGCATTTTGTTTTCTAAGGAAATAGAATAGTTTGCATATCTTTTAACTGTCACCACCCAGAATTTTTAGGTCGACTCAGACAGGAAAAGGCAGTAAAAGGAGATTTTCTTAAACATTTCTGAAGTGTCACTCGGCCCAATACTTCTCAGACATTTTTTTTTCTCTCTGGTGAGAGAGGAGGAACCTGGAAGAATGCCTGCAAACTCCAGGGTAGGGCTTGTGATGTGTCTTTCATGACAACAGTGACAAAAGTACTGATTTAAGTACAAAGAAATTTGGCTGGGCCTGGAGCAACTTCAAGACCCAGGGCTGTTTGGTACATGGCCTGGTGAAGTCAGTGGGAGTGGTACTTAGCTGTAAGTGTCCTGATCCATGCTTACTTCCCCAGTGTGTGCCATTGTAACCAGCTGTGGATGTTTTGCCCTTGTGCAAAAGAATCTGGTGGCCAGTGGTTTAGATGGAGCTACAGTAGTTGGTAAAAGACTTCATTTGGTAAGAGCTCAAATCAAGCTGTCAAATCAGCATGAACAGTTATAATACTGAGAAAAATTTGGCAGGAAAAAAATGAAGCCAATTATTTTATAAAGCACCTTTCCCAGGTTTTCTATTTCACTTACTCCCTCACATGCCTGGCTTTCAGGCAGGTTGAATTTTGTTACATATAGCTCTTTAAAAAAATAACTTTAATTTGTTTATAGGTTGTCAGTACTGCTCATAAATACCCATCCGTCCACCCTGAGACCCGCCATTGGACAGCTCTGACATTTGCTGTGTTGCATGGACATATTCCTGTAGTTCAGGTATTATTGTATTTCCCTACCTGCATCTCATTCTTTTTTTTTCTCCTCTTCAGTTCTAATTACATCCATCTCAAACCAGCATCCTCTTGTCATACTCATATTGGTTACTTCTGCTTCTTCAAGAGTGTACTGATACATGATAGACTTAAAAAGTGAACACCTTAACCAATATGAGGCTTAAATAGGACAATTTTAAAGCAAAGTCACACCAAAGAAAGTCTGACAACTCCTTGTGCTCCTTCCTGACCACTTGTTTTATATGTTTGTTTATTCATTCATTGCACTTTCTTATACTGTAATATTCTAGCAAACACAAAACCACTGCCTTGGTGGGAGAGAGGTGGACAACAGCCCTTGTGCTGCTCCAGAGGGGGAAAATCCCTCACTCTCCTAACGCCATCCAGGTGTCATGTGGAATGTGCTGGTTCTGTGCTTTGGCATCTCAAAAGCTGAGAAGGTTTATTCTTCAAAACAGCTGTGTCTGTGACGCACTCAAGCACAAAACTTTGAAGGCCTTAAGACAGAAAATACCAAGAGGGGGCTGGAGCACAGGCTCCATCCTGCTCTTCTTGGCCACTTTTGTTTTCAGCATTGTTGCTACTTATGTGGAAGTGTCCCCGATGGAGACCACAGCTTTTGGACTCATTGCTGCAATTGGTTCTTAAGAATTGCCTTTCTTTTGGCCATGTCTTCATATAAAAGATGGAGACAATTGAAATCTGATCCGTTTTTGGATGGTGCTGGGCTTCTAGAAGACCATGAAGGAAGGATGCTTATTGGGCTAATTTTCTTCCATCTCCAGTGCATTACTCCCTAACACTGACCTTACCTCATTTCCCATTCAAAAACTCCGGGTTACACTTTTTTGGCTCTGAAGTTGGACGCTGGTGCTTCTGGTGTTTGGCAGCGTAAAATGAGCGAAAAAAGGAATGAATTTGCCTCTGTGAAACAATGGGCAGAATTTGCATGTCACGTGTCTCCATTGTATCTGGTTTGCAGATAACAAGAAGCATTAGATTCTCATTTGTCACTGTTCATGTACTCTGAAGACTTTGATAACCCCAGTTGCTCTAAATGGTGAATTTTCTTTCTAGCTATTGCTGGATGCTGGAGCAAAGGTAGAAGGTTCCTTAGAGCATGGAGAGGAAAATTACTCTGAAACTCCTTTACAGCTGGCAGCAGCTGCTGGTAAGGACTTTATTTCTCCTCCCACTGTAACAACTCCTCAGCTGGGATCTGTGGCTTAGGTGAGCAAATACTGGATTTTAAAAGGAGTAAAAATGCATATCTTATCTTGCAGGAAATTTTGAACTGGTTAGTTTGCTGTTGGAGCGAGGAGCTGACCCCATGATAGGAACAATGTACAGGAATGGCATTTCCATGACTCCACAAGGTGACATGAACTCTTTCAGTCAGGCTGCTGCACATGGACACAGGTAGAGTGGGAAGAAGTCTAGTGGCATTCTTCAAGTGCTACTTTTTTGCCTGGGCATCCAATTTGAGCAGATGGGTGAAATTTCTGCATGAACAATTGAACATGCCACCAACTGAGCAGGGATGTAAGGCTTTCTGCTAGCATGTGAATTCAACCAGTTGGTGGTACAAGCTTCATTTTAATTTCTGATGTAAAAAAAAAAAAAGAAAAAGGAAGGGGACTTCTTGTGGTGGTGTGTTCAATGCAGTGGTTGTTAAATGGCAGCTGATGTGACAGCAGGAAGGAATGTCAAAAACATTCCTTCTGAATTTCTTGATGTTTTTCTCAGGTTTGAGTGAATTGTGTCTCTACTGCTGCAGCCTTAATTTTGTTGAATAGAGTTTCTGCATCTGTGTTTGCTGTAAAGTCCTGTGTATCTTAATGCTGTTTGTATGCTGCAAATTAAAAAAAAAAAAAACAACTACTGAGATGAGCACCTGGCATGCATGACCTTGCAATGCTCAGGAGTTGACTGCAGTGTAATGAATTAGTATCATGATCTTCACATTCCTACTTTTCTGATTGTAGCCATCCAGAGGAACATAGATACAGGTTAGAGACAGTACCTACTGTGTGTTTGCTTAGAGACGAGCTGTCAGTCTAACAACACGCTCAGGGCACGTCAGGGCGGGTTCAACAGCTCTGCCCATCTGGAGCCTGTGAGGGATTCCTGGCACAGACAGGACACTTTGGGTGTTGAAGTCTCACATTGACTCACTGTGAGTGGGAGCCACAGGCCCAAGGAGATCCTGGGGCTCTCCGTGGCTTGACTGCTGGCTGTCCATGTGCCAGACTCTGACTCTTGTGTTCCTACCTGTGTAACACACACACTTTCTTCCTTCCCTCTCTGCCCTAAATTTGTTTGGGACATGCCATGCTGCAGTCTAAGTGGGAGCAGGGAGGACACTGGCATACAAGGAGGGTGGGCTGGGAGCCAGCCTGGTTTCTTTTCTCACAGCTGCAAAACGAAGGGAAACTATTGAGCTTGATGAGGTCATGCTGGTGTGAACCTGAAGGCACAAAGTCTCTGAGTTTGGGCTTTGTTATTTGATGGCCCAGCTGGATCAGTGGCTTTGTATGGTAGTCCCAGCTGTGCTTGAACCTGCCCTGACTGACCTTGTTGAATGTCTAGCTGCTCTAGCTTTCCCAGACTGCTTTTGAGTGTCAATCCAGTGGTGGTGCTTTCAGTAGCTCCAGGCAGCTCCCTTCTCAGGTGGCTGCCATGCTGGGAGTCCCAAGAGCTTGTCCAGAGGCACCTTGGCCTTCCCTGGTTGCTGAAGAAGTCTTGAGTCACATTTAGCTGACGAGTTTTTGTTCCCACAAGATGCCGCCACTCATGCGACATCTGTGCAGTTCCTGTCATGACAGCAGTGACTTGCAGACATGTCCCAGGCAGTGCAGGTGGGCTAGCAGGAGCTGTGCTTGCCTTGGGCCTGCTCTCAGCTGGATCTGCCATTAGCTGGAGTATTTTCTTGGGTAGGTGTCCTAACTTGCCACATCAAGCAAGTAAGCCCAGTGCAGTGAAAGCCTGGCCACTGACTCTGCTCTCTCTTTCCTCTCCTCTCCCGCCCTCTCTCTCTTTGTGTCACGCTGTGATTGACAGGAATGTTTTCCGCAAGCTGCTTGCTCAGCCCGAGAAGGAGAAGAGCGATATCCTGTCACTGGAGGAGATCCTGGCCGAGGGCACGGACTTGCCCGACTCGGCAGCAGCTCCACTCTGCGCCAGCCGCAACAGCAAGGCCAAGCTGAAGGCGCTGAAGGAGGCCATGTACCACAGCGCCGAGCACGGCTACGTGGACGTCACCATCGACATCCGCAGCATAGGTCAGTCCTGGCCTCCTTCCTCTTCTTGGTCCAGGGAAGGACCACTGTGAGAAACATGTCCCTCTTCACGGGCTGTTGCTTAAACCGACCACGGTCACATCTCCCTCAAATCTTTTGGAGTAAAAGGTGATGGGAGATCTGACAGGTTCCCAGCCTATTCCAGCTCCACAGCACACCCTGCTCAGGGGCCAATGGCTTTTTTCTGCAGGACACAGTGGTTTCCACTGGGAGCCATCTGTACTGCTGTTGGCAAAGTGTAGGTAAGGCTCTGGGGCAGTATTCAGCTGTCATGGGCCACCTTCAGCTGCTTTTCTTTTGCACTCTGCTATAAAGCAGTCCACCATTAAAACTTTATTTTCTGAGACTCTGGCGGCAGGAGCAGGGAACTGACTCCTTAGTATGCCAGCTGTGCCAGTGAGGGACTTGAACATCATACCAGCCTGCCATGAAGTTGCTTCTGCCTGTGGGCAGGGTGATTGGGTGGCGTAGATGGAAATTGATTTGGACTGTGTATTTACCATCCCCATTCATCTGTTCACAGAGAAAGAGAGAGCCAAGTGCCTGGTGTGCCTCTGCCTGGGGCAGTGCTCCAGCCCTGGGGACATGGGCTATGGATCAGAGTGTGCAGTGGGCTGTACAAGCAAAGATCTGGAGATGATTGAGAGGAGAGTGGCAGGGGTTCTCTCCAGGCATTGAACATTTTCTGACATGGAAGGAAAAACCTTCACTTGCCAAACACCAGGCTTGTATTTCCTTCCACTCTGTTCTGTAAGAGCAGAAAGTAGGTCACATCCAGCCTCATGCCTGCAGAGGTACATTAGCTGCATGTGCTTTCTCGCTCAGTGCATGGGAGCAGTTCCCTTTAACTTCCTGGAGAGTGGTTCTGCTATGACAAGCTGCTTGAAAGAGCTGATCTGCTTAACTCACCCAGTGCTCTTCAGGGAAAGTCCTAATGATCAGGAAAGGACATGGGGTATCACTTACAGCAAGTTTTAATCTGAAGACCACCAATTTGAATCCAGGTAGGTAGTGACCAAAATCAGGTTTTTTCAGCATTTAATGGCTCTCCAGGGCCACATTCAAACAAATGAGCTAGTGTAAATCTAGTTTCCAAAAGGCTTTCGCAACACAGAGCACCACAGCAATTACCACAAATTGGTAGTCTCAGCAGAGCAGCTGAAGGCAAGATGAGCAGAGAGACCACAGTCTTCTCTTAGCAGTTGGAGGAAACCCTCTGTGCATTAGCTCTGGGATGTACTGATAACCATCAACCTTCTCAATTAGGGATAAATAGGAATTTGATTCCTTGAATGATTTGGCAGCTTTTGCTTAAAATATTAACATCAGCAAAGGTACAAAAGCAGAAGGGCACATGTTTCCCTGGAGCTGGGGATGAGCTGTGTCCTCTGCCTGCAGGTGTTCCCTGGACGCTGCACACGTGGCTGGAGTCTCTGCGCACGTCCTTCCAGCAGCACCGACGGCCCCTCATCCAGTGCTTGCTGAAGGAGTTCAAGTCCATTCAGGAAGAGGAGTACACTGAGGAGCTTATCACACAAGGGCTGCCTCTGATGTTTGAGATACTGAAGGCCAGCAAGGTAGGATAAATTACGTGTTTTAAAGGAAATCAGTCTTATTCCCATCCTGTAAGACACAAAAGCTTGCAAGATTGTTTTTGAACAGCTCTCCCAAAGGTTGTTTAGACTGCACAGGATTATTATCTGTGTTATGTATCTCGGGTTTTTTCACTGAGGAAGCATGGGTTATAAACACACAGGCTAATCACTGCTCCTACTAGAATAGCCTAATAATAGGTGCTGGCAATAAGCTGGAGAGACAACAGAAGCTAGTACTTAGTGGTGAAATTAAAGTCACAAGGGTCATGGCAGTGTGGCAAGAGATGTTGATAACCAAACCAACCCAAGGAGTAATTTCACCCAGTTTGTTTCATAGAACCATACAACAAAGCTAATATTCATGTTTACTTTGGATTTTTTTTAGCCTGTCATGACTTTCTCTTCCCTTCATGTGGGATTTAGACTCAACCTTGTGAGGAGTCTGGTTTCTACAAGCACAGAACTGGATAAATTTTTCAAATTTTCTGTGTGCATGTTTGTACTTGCAGCTTCCCCAGATTTATTCTTTCAGCTGACATTCTTTTAGCCAAGCAAATCAGACTAACAAAACCTTTCCCAGGAGGTACCATTGGGTATGCAAGTATAATGGCAAAATGGATGACTGTGGGGCCGGCAAGGAGAGGAAAATGTCTTACCTAGTGAAAAATTTAAAACTTGTTATGACCAATAGCCTCTTCTCTACTGCTCCCCTGAGAATCAGTCACTCCCAAGGAATGCCCAGTCACTGTCTACTGTTACCAGAAAATCATTGTAGTGATGAAAAGCATAAAAATTATTTGATTGGTGTTCTTTTTCCTCATGCTCCACAATACATGTTGGTATGGCCTTCTAATTGTTAAACTGAAAGTAACTTTTATCACCCAACTCTATGTATAACAGCAAGGAGCAAGTAATTTTTACCAATAGCCTAAATAATGTGAAAAGGGAGAGGTTCTGGTATAGGAACTCAATACTAAATATTCCCAGACTTGATATAGTTAATGATGGCCTACATGGCTTTATTTCTTGTATCTTGCTGCAAAATCAGGCTTGGACTAGAGTCCTGAGCAAATCCTGCGTATTTGTTCCAGCATTGTTCTGATTTTTTCTCCCATGAGCCTTGCTTTTGCAATTAGTTTGTATTGGATGGGTATTTATGTGGAGTATTTTAAGATAGGTTTTAGGAAATTGTTCCAAATCCCAGGATTTGTAGATTCCTTGTTCTGTACTCACTTGGGTTAATGTACATTCATCCAGAAACTACCAGCAAAGTGCTGTTTGGTTTGAAAGTTGATATGAAACTAATCATTTTGAAAACTTAACAGAGAATAAGTTTAGGCCTTGTAATCTAGGATGAGGGGTGACTTTAATTGCTTTTCTCCTGGGTGGCTGAAGCCAAGGCTAGCAATTATCATTAGAATAAATCATTTGCATAGGATTATACCTTTGGTACATCTAGTCTATTGTAGGAGATCTGGGAAAAAAATAAGACTGCTACCTTCTGCTTTGGGTTCACTTAGAAACCTAAAATATGGAGGAGCAAAACAACTGAAGTATCACAAAAACCCCCACATGATGAAGAAGAAATCTATGCTGATCTTTATGCCTGCCCCTGGGCCCAAGGGAGCTGCCTGTCTTCATGCATATTCACAAACACACACTCACACAGTGTTTCATAGTCTTAGAAAAAGTAATTAATCATTCTGGGACACTGTAAGGGTTTACAAATTGTCTGCAAATGTTATGAATTATTGTGGTAGTCTTGTCCAAATGGCCTCTTACAAAGCTCTCCCGGGCAGAAATGAGGAAAGAAACTATGCAACCCTTTGGAAGGAATCTACATAAATTCATTTGTAGGAGAATGAGCCAATAAAAGTTCTCCCTGGTCACTCCATAGAAGGTAGCTGAGGAAAGCTGAGATTTAAAGGATCTTCTGTTCCCCTTCTCTGGATGGGCTGAGAGCAGAGGTTTTTGTGTATGCCCACAGAATGGAAATCTCCTTTAAGAGATACAGAAGGGCCATAACTGTGGTTCACATCCCTCTCGCTTGACAGCAAACTGTAAAGCTCTGCATTTTGTAGAGCTGTGGAAAGAGGAGCTTGATTTGCCCACACGGACATCCTTTTTCCCTGTGGGCTGGAAACCTTGAGAGAGATTATGACTCTTGCTAAACATCACAGTCTGGCCCAGTACATTTCCTTAATGAGTTTTTCAGGGCAAAAAGTATAAAATAAGCAACTAGGAAGCAGAGAGCCACTTAGCAGCTCTTGGCTGATGTAAAACAAGATGTCCCATTTGCTACATATTGTGATGCTCAGTATATTTTAATTGCATGGCAACTTGCACCTAGTAGAAATGGCATTTTCTGTTCCTATAAATAGTTCTAGCTATCCCATAATCTCAGAACAATTTACTAATATTAATGAGTTGAGACATGGAAGATCTTATCCTCCCTTTACCAACAGGGAAACTGAGGTAATTAAACAGGCAGATTTTCAGTGTCTCATGAAGGGACAGTCCCAGTCTCAGAGGCTGTGATAACCTGGATAAGCTAGACAACAATTCATAGTTTTGAGTAATTTGGCCAGAGAAGCTCCCCAAAAGTCACAGGGAAACATAAGGATAGGTCTCGGGGTAGGAAGCAAACTTTCTGCCCCCACCTTCTACTTTGCCTGTCATACAAAATGTTCTTGCAGGTTCCCAGGCCACGCAAAAGAAAGGCTGAGTGTTACAGATATGAAAATATTAAAGAAAATGTAACTGATACCTACAAGAACAGTGTCAGATATGAGGAATCCCTTTTCTTACAGATGGTTCATGAAATGCCTGTTTCTAGAGGATACAGATGTGAGGGTTTATGTGGGAGCTCTGCCAGCACTGATGCTGCTGACCTGTAAGGTGGCAGGGTGGCACTCCATTCCCCTCTATGTGCCAGGATGCTGACAGTAGAAACAAAAATAAAATTTGCAGACGTCCTGATGCTGTAACATAGAACAGCAACAAAAATCGGTGAGTCAGGCAAAACTTGCTGAGCTGAAGTCCTTGGGTTTATTGCCTTTCTTCAAGCTGTGAAGTAAGTGAGGGAGAACAGTGTATATGTTGCACATGGGTTGTTCACTACTGCACTGAAGCCCTGGAGGAAGTCTTCCAAAAGTGCAGATGAAGGTTTGATACCCAGCTCCTGGTGGCTTCCAGTGGGATGGAGCTCTTTCATTTCCTTTCATCCCTTTAAATGTCTTACATCGGCTGCACCATTGAGAATTGCATGGGGAGTGGGGAAGTAGCAGTATTTCCACGCTGCTGAGGCAGGGCTGTGAGAACAGAGAATTCACTCTGCAGTTGCTCCCTGTGCAGCTCCTGCTGTCCTGCAGTGACTTTGGGTCATTACCAAATTAAAGACCAGGGTCAAGGTACTCTGGAAAAAGCAACATCTGTGGCAAAGAGATGGAGAGATTGGTTTAAGGCACCTCTCCTAAGAGCAAGCGAAACCCAAACCGGGAAAACTCTGACACTCAAAATATTGATGGTTTTGATGATGGTGATGGTTTTGAGACACTGCATGGGTAGGAAAGGCACTGCCATTTAGGGATGGTCTCAATCTCTTTGGAAGACAAGCACACAAACATAACCTGCTAGAAGTGGTTTGAACAGGGCTGTGTGGGGCAGAAGCCAGAGAGTCACTTCTGGGAGTGAGTAACCCTGAGCTAAACGTTAACTGCTGTGAAGAGCAGAGTCGAGTTCCTCAAAATTAAAATTATGCTGGAGATCATGATAGGAAGATATAACTGAATTCCTGCCTGTCCATATCTGTGTTGTGCTCTTCATGGGCTGGGAAAATTCCCCCAGACTCCTGCCTGAAAGCTTTCCTTTCCCTCCAGCTGAGGTTGATGTTTGCATTGCCTGAGCTTGACTCTGAGCTTGACTCTCAGGATTGCCCACCTGCCCCATGTCAGAGGACCATATTTACCTGAGGAGTGCCCCCCCTCCCCTCAAATAAAGGCTTTTAAATGAGCTGTGTGTGGAGGCTGCATCCAGGTCCATGGTCTTCCTAGTGCCTGAGGTGAGGGTTGCAGGTCAGCTCTTCTATTTTTGCAGAGATTCTCTTAAGGGTAATATGCTGAATGTGCAGAGATGTTTCTGTGTCCTCTGTCTACGAAAATCCTGGAGCTGTTCAATTTGATCTTGACATTTCCACAACTTGAAAAGAGAGACTCAAACCCACAGCCTTGGAAGTTAAACACGTCTGGCCTTTGGAGGAGGTTGGGTTTAGGCTTCCACTCCAGGACTCTGCATAAGGCTGAATTGTTATTAAATCACCCAGCTCCATCCATGTAGGTGAGCCAGCACCATTGCCAGTTGTATGAGGTCATGAGCCAGTTTCATCCACAGCTTTTTCTACCTATTACAAGCAATTTACATCAGCTTGTCCTTGGCCTATTTTTCAGAGAAAATACACAACCTTTTAATTCCAAATAATCTCTCTTACAGCTTTCTCCCTTTCCCCTGTAGGACAGGTAAGGAGCTTGTTGCCATTTCTTTGGATCCTGTGTGGCCATGCATTGCTGAAGTACATGTGTGAGTCCACACGTGCATTGAGCACATATGCTGAAGTGTTGTCTGAAGCTCCTAGAGGTGCTTCACACCAGGAAAACTTGGTTTATGACTATGAGTGTTCCTGCTAGTCTAAGACTAAATCAGCTTGAGAAGTCATGGGAGCGATCCTTCACTGCCATACCTGCATTGCATTCTGCAGCTCTCTCTTCATCCTCCCCATCCATTTCTGTCAGTGGCAACATGTATCTTTTATTTCATTTATTTTAATATTTAGCCCATTAGAGAGGTGTTGGGCAGCCAAGCTTGTTGAAAGGTGCAGGAAACTACTTTGCAAAGATGTTTCCTTAGGATTTAAAATTCCAAAGCTTTCCAAGCTTTACGAATGCACCTACAGGCAGCTGAAGAAATATGCAGGAGTGCAGGGGCTCTTTTGGAAGGCTGAGCTGTTTGAATAACAGCCATCAGTCTGGCGTTGACAGTTACCAAGAACAGATAGCAATTCAGAACAATAACCAGTTTTAAAATTCCAAAAAGATTCAGGCATGTGGGTATCTTGAGAAATCTAGCCTATATGATTTAAAAGCTGAAGTATTCTTTCAGCAGTAACTTCTCCATTTGGAAACTGAAATATCTTAAAAGGAAAGTTTTGGGGTGTTTTTTAAAATATATCTTTTTGGAAATAGCCTCTGTCACAGATGCACTAACTACTGAAAAAGTATTTTCATGTCTCCATGAAACAGAAGGCAGCAGGAAAAACTGAAACATCTGCTTGTTGTGTTCCAATAAAACTTTCAGAAACTGAAGCTTGAGATGGCATTCTGTTTTTCTATTGCTGGGGTTTTTTCTGAATTTGATTCTTCTAAAACAGATGTTGGGAAAGGTTCCTTGAAGAATGTCAACAAACTTAGCTTATGTGTCTGTTCTACTAAGTCCAGGCATGGTGGTCAACAAAAATCAATGTTTCCCCAGGGTCTGCATGTGACCTAGAAAGTGGCACTGGAAGACAAAGGAGCTAGAAAATTCCACTTTTTTCCATTGCTTCATGGTGGGCTGAAATGAATGTTTCAGATGAGCTTGAGTGAAGCTGTATTTTGTTGTGCAAAGCCAGCCTGCCCTGTTCTGGAGGAAGGGCTAAGGGTAGAGTGGGGAGGTGAACGCTATCTAGCACTGGGGCAGGCACTGCCATAATCGTGGCCCAAGGGAAAGTCTTCCCCTGGGAGAGTGCTAGGCATGTTTCTCTTACCTGGAGACCACCAGGAAAGACTCCTCTTTGTCTTGTTGAACTGCTTTTCAACAGAAAATTGAGGTTTTATTGTAATGAAAGGTTTCCCTAGGATATTTGTTTCCCACATAATATTTTACCTTTCTTGAAAAAATTAACACCTGAAAATGGAATATTTTGGCTGACAACTGAAATACTTCATCTGAAGGAAAATGTGGAGAGGAGACAGACACATCAAAACCTGCACTAAAAATAACCCTGAAGATATCCCAGGATGCCAAAGGGTCTGCTTATGGATTCCATGGAGTGGCTAATGCTCTTGTATGTGTCATCCAGTACCCAGCCAGCACGCAGTGATCAGTCTTTTGACTGGGACTTGCTGTGATTTTGTTAGTCAGGTTTCACTATTCTCAAACAACTGCAGTGCTCTGTATCATTGCCCATTGTCACTTGTAGCACTTCTGTGTCTGCACAGTTCCGAGTAAGCCGGACCCCGGTTATCCACACATGCACATCCTGCATTCTGCGCGTGAGATGCGAGCGCCAGGTACCGAGTGGCATGTTAAAAACACACTGTTAACTCCATCCTGTGGTTTCATAACACATTCAGCTTGGTACTTACTAACACAGGTTTGATTTTGTTCCTACCCTCTGCTACCTTCTAAAATGTTCCCCTGCCAGAGGCAGGAGCCGTTTCTTCATTTACGATAAATAAATGCCGTGGATGTGACACCTGCCCTTTTCTGGGCTCTCACCCAGGGATTAGACTGTGCCCGTGGATCTGAGCTTTTTACATACAATGCACAGCTGTGATATAAAGAGCCTTTTGAAAAGGAGGCTTGGCAGCTTTCCCAGAAGCAACCGAAGGGTCCATTTGTGCCTTACCTGTGATTAATTCTTTTCCGTTTGAGCTTGCAGTGGAGGGGCTTGAGCCCAGCACTAACAAAACCCATTTTGTTGTGCAGTTCACTGCCTCTAACTGTAGCTCCAGCCTCTGGGGCTTCCCTCCCTTTCCAACTGTTGACTAATATTAATTATGTGTATGCTGCCTAACTATCTAGGAGTGACCGTCTGAAGTGGCATTTATTTAGTTTTGAGGCATTTGGTGAAAGTGAATTATGAAAGAGGATGGTAGCAGGAACACCTGTGGAAGGGTGGAGATGGTTCTAAGATGGCAAAGAAGGTCTCAGAGTTTGAGTGTTCAGGGATGGGGGACAGCAAAAAGTCTTCTCTGTTACTTCACTCTTTATCATCTTTTTCTGGGAAAGGGGAGCATAAATAGAGGACTAATTCAAGGGTATCCCAGCATATCATGGATGAGTCCTCAATGGGCTCAGGGTATCCTGAGACTGCCACTGCTGGAACAGCTGCTGGGACGGCGTGTGAGATGGGTGACTGGAAACAGCACTTCTGCCACTCTGCATTGAGCAGAGAAATGGGTCCCCCCAAGCATCCTCAGGACCAGAGAGAGAAGATATCTTTGGCAGTGCCCCTGTACTCGGAGCAGTGTGGTTTCTCAGCTTGCTGGGAAGATGTGTATTAACAGGCAGACACCGAGCCCAGAAGAATAAGTGTTACTTTTTCTGCCTTAATGTGGTGAGCTTTTGGGTTTTGGGCTATGTGGTAGAGGAATTTGAGGGCTTGGCAGACCTAGGTTAAAACACCATTAATGGAGCTGAGCTGGTGAGGGTAGCATCAGTAGAAGAAAACCCCAAAATACAAATTGGCGTTTCAGAGGTAAAGAAAAGAAGCCTGACTTGTTACTACTGTGGAGGGCAGCTACCTGGAGGTGGTAGGGTCTCTGTAGGCTGGTAAGAGCTAAGTAGTGGGGTTTGAGCAGTCTGCAGCACACATTTTACTCTGCAGAGTTTGGGGCATAGACATGTGCTTTGCACAGGTACTGGAGAATATTGGCTATGTATTTCCCAGTTGTGAGCAGTACCTTGTAGGAACACATCCCAGAATGACTATGCTGCATTGATCCATGTAACCTGGAATGGAGCAAGCTCTCCAGGGGTGTGTGCTGAAGCCTAGAGGAGACTTCCCAGAATCCTGACACAGACCTTTGTCTCAGATGGACATTCAGGAAAAAGTATCCTGCACTTCCCACCCAGGTCTTCACCTCTTCTCACATCAATCAACGAGGCATCTTTGGTCCAACAACTTGAAAGCCTCCAGCTTTGCTTCAAAAGAATTTATGAATTCCCCTCACAGTTCAAGTGCATTCAGCAAGACTGGGGAATTCCTTTAGATCTCTGCTGAAGAATGCTTTTAAGTCAGGGGACCGCTGGTATCTACAAAGCAAAGTTGCTTGCTCACCAACCAGCTCTCTGCTGGAAGCACTATCTCCCTCAGAAGACTCACTGTTGTTCCCTGTTCCCTTTTGCCTATCTGTAAACTACCCCATGGCTAGGTAAATATTTTTATTACATCCTCTGCCAAGCTTTCTTCCCCCTCCCACAGAAGAAGATGGAGTCGGCTCCCTTTGAGTGCAAATGAACGCCCGTGTCTAAAAGGAGGCTGGCCTCGCTCCAGGTGTCAGCCTCACACATCCTGGCACAATGTTTTCCAACATCAAACTGTAGCAAGAAAACAAACTTTGGTTTGCTCCTCCGGTGTTAATCTTGCCGGTTACAACTGCTGCAGTGAGCTCTTACAGCTGGGCTTTCACAGTTAGGTTGATAGGATAAAAGGATAAACAGGGAAGAATTATCCATCTTGGTGCTTAAATGGGAGCTTCTGAGCACCTCAGTGTGGGTGAGCACAGTGAGCACCACTGTGTGAACATGAAGGTTGAATAGGCTGAACGTGCCCTCCTGTCTTCCAGAGCAACGCTTGTGCCCCAGGTCATGGACTTCTGCAGCTGTTCCCAGTGACTTCACAGGCAGCCCAAGTCCTCCAAAAGCAGGACTGGCTTTAAAAAGCCAGTTTTTTCCCAGCCATCCAGTTGCAGATAAAGTATCCCTTTTCCCTCTCCTGTTTCTGCCTGGTTTATTAGTAAAAGTCAGCAGAGGCACTGTAGGGAGCAGATCCGGGGCCACAGCCCTGTGAGCTTGGCTCCATGCAAGGGATGTGGGAAAAAAAACTTGGTGTGCTCTAATAATTTACCAATCCCTTCTCTTGCTGCTGTTTGCTAGCAATGACTATAAATAAGCACAGGCTTCAGCTTTCTTGCTGAGCACATTTTTTGGCCCTTGGATGGTATGACATGTAAGTATTTAATGTTATCAAAGAAGCCGAAGGTCTCCAGCCTCCTGTCTGCCAAATGAGGTCAGTGTTCTGCATTGGAGGTCTGAAGCCACTGTCTGTCTGAAAGTCCTGCTTTCTTTGGTGTGTCCATCCTAAGGTCTCTTTTCTCTTTGTCCCATCTCTGTTCCATGTCTTGGAGTCATCTCTCATATGAATGTATCACATTTTGAGCTAATGAGAGCTTAGTTTACACCATTTTTTCCACAGGCTTGTGGGCAAAGTGTTTTTTTTTCAATGGGCTTTTATCTGCACACCACAGTGTTGGTGACCCAGGGAGCTGACAGCACCTCACCCATGTAGGCAAGCCCCCATGGGATTGTCTGCAGGCATGACTGGGTCTTTATATTGGTTGGACGTACTAGTAGGGATCCCCTTCTCCCACTTGGGTGGCTGAGTTTGAGCTGTCCTTCCCTGGTCTGGGTGCAGCTGGATGTCCTGGTCCATGGTGCTGTGCTTCGGTCTGGTGAGTTGGGACTCCAGCTCCTAACAAAGCCAATACCCAGATTTTCCATCAGCATGTTCCCGCAGACACCATGGAAGGAGGAGATTCGTTGTCTTTATTGATGCATGTGTGTGTTTTTAAAAAGCTCTTGTGTAGGCACAGCTGTGGCTGGGACTGGTGAGTTCATGGAGCCCACTAAAACCTCAGTGACACAGACAGGACCTGTGCACCCCAGCAGATTGGGGAGGGGGCTGCCAGGAGCTCTCCTCTTCAGTGCCCTTTGCTTTTATCCATTGCAGGTAAAGGTGAGCATTGTTACTCCTCTCCAGAAGCTTTCCTCTGCTCTAACCATGGAATTGTCCCCATCTCCTGTTGTATTTTCTGCCTTCTAGCATCTGCCAGACCCAGGCAGGAGCTGCCCTGCTGGTAATCAGCGTCCCCCTGGGTGTGCTCCTCCCTGGCTGACTCAGTCGGCCCTGGTGCTTCGGCACAGCCCTTCCGAGCAGAGAAGAAATTGCTCTTTCTGCCCTGCCTGTCTAAAGCTTTCCCTCCCAGTCCTCCCAGCAGCTGAGTCACTTCCTTCTTTGAATCTGGCCTTAAATCTTCCTTTTCTCTTTAGCCTGTGATTCACTCCCTTTGTGAGGCTTTGCAGAGCTCCTATGGGAGGATGCTGAACACTGAGATGCTCCTGGGGTGAGACTCCCTCCTTGTCTTGGAGCCACCGCAGTGAGCCCCACTCTGAGGGCTGGGCCCTGTGCCTGCTAGAGGTGTCTCTCAGTATGAGTATTTCTCTTATCTTCGTGTTTCTTTCAGTGCTACATCTGATGTAGCAATAGGAGCCAACTCCTGCCTGCGGGCCAGTGCGTGTAATTTCCTTTGACATCAGCATGTGCCTATGAGGGAACGGCTCTACCCTTCCCATCCTGTTTGATTAGATTCAGTAAGAGAGTCATTACAGCATCTCTGCCACTCCTCCTTGTCACTTGTGGGATTTAAGAAGCGCTTCTGAAATATGCTCAGAGCAAAGAATGCTTCAATTTCTGCTTCTAAAGCCTGGAGGTATTTTTAGTATAACAACTATGCTCCTCAAATTTTTATACTGTGATTTCTTTTTTTTTTTTTTTTTTTTTGTCCCTCACCTGCTTATTTCCTTGGCCTTTGACCCTCTTATGTCTTAGTGTCTTGCTATTTCACAGTTTCCTGGTGTGGAGAGACTCACCAGCCAACAGGGTAGTTAAAAGATGTCACCATGAATTAACAGTGTGGCACTGCTGAACTTGTCTAGACTTGCTCCGGTTATCAGCAAAGTGTGGGGTTAAGTTTGCCAAAACTTTTAAATCCCACTTTTATCTGGGACTTAGGTAGTCAAGCATTAAATCCATTTCACTACCCTTGCCTATCCTAGGCATACAAATACTCAAGGTGCTTAGCAAGCATCCTGTGGGTACCTTGCCCCCAGAGCTGGGGCTGAAAGGGGTAAGGCCAAGGACAGACCTGGTTCTGTGAGGGTCCAATGGCTTCCACAGCACAGAGGTGCCCACGCTGGTGCCAGAGGTGCCAGAGCATGTTAACAAAACATTTGGGATTAAATGAGTGGCTGGCTCTGGTGCCTCAGTCACTCTGTAGGGGAAGGGCCTGTTTGTGAGACTGCTATACTTATTTTTATGTGTGCAGGCTGTGCAGCTGCATCTGTCTGTAGCTTGGGTTTTCTAAGACGTGACCAGTGACCATTTTCTAAAGAGAAAAAAAAAAGTCATTTTCCAGTACAGTAAGTCTGTAAATAAAATGAAATCACTGTTGTAAAGGAACTTTGTTTTTGCAGAGAGGGACTGGGCTATGGAATTTTTTAGGCAAAGAAGACTTGTCATCCAAGAAGAAGACTTCTTCATTTAAGATGATTTGTACAAGAGACGTAGCAATCAAGTAAATGAGAACTGCAGTTTCTAACAAATGCTAATAATTGTGAGCTCTTATTTTTAATAAAGCTTCAGCAATCACATTTTTCACCTTCAAAACAGGCAGCTGTTGAGAAAAATGTAACACGTCCTTTGCATGCTGATCTAACATTGTATATATTTGTTTTCTTTTGCATAGAACGAGGTGATCAGCCAGCAGCTCTCTGTCATTTTCACTCATTGCTATGGACCGTACCCAATTCCAAAGCTGGTGGAAATTAAGCGCAAGCAGACCTCCCGCCTGGGTAAGTGTGACTGGCAGATCCTCCTTGGCTGTTGCTGGCCAGGTGCTTGCGGGAGGGGACACAAGTCAGAAAAATCTCCGTTTGAAAGACAGAATTAGAAGAAGGAAGGCCTCAAACACAGCCTGACCTAAAACTCCCACTGACATCAGGAAGGTCATCAGGTGCACTGGAGTGGGGCTGTAAATCTGCAGAGATTTGTCTGTGTTGCTAATTAGGCTGGGATCCAAGCCTTGGGGCTGGAGCCAGGTGTCTGTCTCGCTCTCCAACCACCCTGGCTGGCTGCAGGTGATGCTGCACCAGCACAGCCCTCCCACCTTGGTCAGCAGAGCCCAGAGTGTTTTCAGGGCATTGAGAAAAGACCCAAGCAATTTTCCAGGACCCTCTTCCCTTTGAAAGGGACTTCCTTGCACGGGGAGAGGCTTAATAGGGTATAAATGAGCATAGAGCCTCCCAGGATGTGCTGAGCTGCACTTTGCTCTGGGTAGCAGAGCTGGGAGGCTGTGCCAGTGTCACACGGTGGGGACGGCACATGGCTGTCATTTCAGCAAAGGTTGTCACGGAATTCAGAGCTTTGAATTCCCTTCGTCTGAACTCCTTGTGGTTGTCTCAAACTGTCCAAAATAGCTCTATTGGCTTTACTCACTAAAAACAATATTCTTCTATTCTGTTGCCTTCTTTTGTCAGGGAAATATTCACTATGTTCCTGACCGCTTCCAAATTAAAGTTATTGGCTTCTTTGTTTTCTTCTTTTTGTGATTCTAGATCCTCATTTTCTTAACAATAAAGAGATGTCAGATGTCACATTTCTGGTGGAAGGAAGACCGTTTTATGCACATCGAGTGTTGTTATTTACTGCATCACCAAGGTAAAATAGAATGCATCTCTGGTTTTAAACAAAAATAGAATTTGATTTTGTGGGTTTGTGGGGTTTTTTTGTTTGTTTTGCTGCTCCAGTTCTTTGAGGGCTAGTGGCCCAATCTTCAAGTTTTTCTTAATCAGAACATCCCACACCTTGTTTCTGGTTGATCTGCCAGACATTTAACAAATGCTCCTGTCAATAGATATTTATCCAGTGAATGATCTATGCTTCTGCCATGTATCTGACTTCATTCCACTGAGGCACATTGGCTTGGTGCTTGTTACTGAACCCAGTTCTTGACCATACAGGAGTCATAATATTTTGAGTCTTAGTAATTTATCTTGTGAGTGGTTAAATAATGCCTTGCATCAATTTCTGCAGTCTCCAAGAAAAACAAGCTACTATCACACAATTCATTGACAGCATTTGACAACTTTTAAATAAAATAAAATATCTGTGAAACATACCATACTGTATCCAAAGGCAGTATTTATAGTCTGTTTCCTGTGCTCAGAAGCCTGAATGTGGGTTACCCAGTTCAACCCAACCCAAGAGTTGCTCACAAATGTTGTTTGTATGCAGCTGTATAATTCAAGGTGTGCTTTGAAACAAATCTTGCTGGCCCTCCATAACAGTTTATTTCAAGATGTGGCAAGGATAAAGCACTGAGTTTGGATAATTTAAGCAATAAGGGAATCAATGCTAGTCATGCTGCCAACCCACAGCACAGAGTAAAGAGATTTGCATAAAGTAACTGCAGTACCTGACCCTGCCTTCAATTAAGAAATGGATATTGGGGCTTAGAGCTTCTTGGTAGATGTACAAATATGTTCCAAATTCCAGCTTTAAGCCTACTAAATTGTGTTCATAATAGAGTTTAACACTAGTGAAAACAAGTAAATTGTGATCTGTATTTTAATTAACAAGATACAGTCATAATATGGAAAAGGTTACCATCCAGCAAATACTGGTCTTGATAGATAAGCTGAGCTTTGAACTACTGCTAGATGAATTATCAAAGAGAGGAAGTACAAGGGCAGGTGTTTCTGGCAACACATTTCCCATTTTCACCTTCTGATCCATGGGAATACCTGATTTTGTGAGATAGATTGTTGCATACATGTACATCTCACATAAGTCTGCAATTATTAACTAAAAAATTTTTTTTTCCTGAGATTTGTGTCTGAATTTTGGGTTTTGATAATCAGAGAACAGCAACCTCCAGTTTTCTCTCCTGACTCTTCTTACACAATCATACTGAGTGTGTAGGAGCATTAAAAGTCTTGGTGTCCTTTTTTTAATATTTTGTTCCAAAACATTTTTTAAATGTTTTATGTTATGTCCACCATAATGGACATAAGCCAAAATTTATTGCCTTCAAAAAAGGAAAACGTTCAGGTTTTAAAGTTGCAAATCTTCATAAAAGATCATGCCTTCAAGAAAAAAAATTTTTGGTTCTGTAATATGCGTCATTACAGAATCTGAATTTTGGATGTACATTTTATTCTATTGTTATATTAGATGTATTTTTCAAAAATTTCAAATTGAAATCTTCTAGAGAGAGGCTTCTTCTTTTTGGTTTGAACTTTATGTTAGTGTCTAAATCTTGATGCTTTTTGGTGGCAAATACGTTCATTTCAGTATACTGTTTTTGCAAGAGTTGATGCTGTCATTCCACTGCACTTCTGTACAGTTTTTACTGCATTTTTCCACAAAGATAATTGGGCTGGTATTTCAATTTTGTTTCTTTTTATTTAGGTTTAAAGCATTGCTGTCTAGCAAGCCTTCATCTGATAGTACTTGTATTGAGATCAACTACGTGAAGTACCCCATCTTTCAGGTACAGTCCTCACGCTGAATTTTAATGGAACTTGTAGGAGGAACATGCATGCCCTGTCCAAATTAGTACCTATGTATTTAATAAACCAGAGCAGTGGTTTCACAAGCACAGGCTTCATCTCTGTTCAAGCACTGCAGAGTGCTATTGATTGCAGATACAGCATTTCACTGACATGGGCTGTGCACACAAAGCACTGCCTGTCAGCATAAGGCATTTCTTTCTGTAGTTGGCTCTTTCTGTATTTAATGGACAGGTTTGGAAGAAACACACTTCATTCTCTTCCTTAGCAGTGTTCTCCAATCAATTTTTGCCATGAAAAGGCAGAGCTTGTTCTCTGTACCTGTAGCATGTACATGGATATGCTTCCCTTACTTGGAGCTGGAGCTCAGGCAGCTCCATGTATCAACTGTTAGTGCTGCACATAATTCCCAGCTGCCTACAATGCCTGGGCTCCCGCAGAGGGATCTGAGCTGGCCTGTATTACAGTGAAAAGCTCCTCCACCTCTTTGTCATCCATGCATGCCCACACACAGCTGGATGAAGGTGGCTTTTGCCAGGGAAGGAATAAGGGAATAACCATTATATATGCTGTGTTTGTCCGAGTCAATGATGCACTTAACAGACTGGGAAATACACTGAAAATTCAAAATTAGTTAATCAGTTTCCTGCAGTTTGGAGCTCACCAGGAAATCCAGACGATTTGAGGGTGAGGGTTGAGACATTACCTGTGAGAAGGAAACACTGAGCTTTGCAGAGAGAGAGAATAACCATGTATATCTTTGAAATCAGGAGGCCTGGGCCATTTTTACCTACAAATCCATTGTGGTGTTAGGAGAGCCTTGGGTATTGCCTGCATTGTCCTCTTTTCCTCTATGTCTTGGATTAGTTTTTATAAACACTCCCTTTGTTTTATTACAGCTGGTTATGCAGTATCTTTATTATGGAGGTGCAGAGTCACTCCTGATTAAAAATAATGAAATTATGGAGGTAAGAGACATTTATTTAATTGCAGTGGGAGCGATGCTGACTGACCTGTGTACATTCGCCCGAGGGCACGTGGCTATAGGGCAAGACCTGAGCACTCCTGTAAGAGCCAGCAGTGCCTCTCCCGGAGTGCCCAGGCTCTCTGCAGTCCTGCAGGACACTGGGAGACTGCAAATACTTACTTAGAGGCAAAGCTGGTGTTACCAAAATCTGGAACCAATTTCCAGGAACTTAGTGTTCCATCCTCCCTATCTCTGCAGTATTAAAAACATACGATTTGGTTCCTCACATGGGAGAAGTCTTGGGCATGTGCTGGGCTTTAACCATGAGAGAAGTTCACTGGAGACACAGTTCAGTTCAATTTCAGGCATGTGACTCTCAAATTTCATGAATATAACCATAATCTGCTCCCTGAGATACAGAGCCTTCTTTGCCCCTTTCTCACTGGATGTAAAACATCCAGGTGCTGTTGTGGCCTTTTGCAAAAGCCAAACCAAGCCAGCTGTGTAGCCACACAACCACAACCTTATGGATGTTAAGTCATCCCCTTCCAAATACTGTGTGCCATCGTTGTCAGCTATGATTAGCAAAACCACTCCAACTATACAGAACTAAGATACATTGAGCAAATTCTTGATAGTCATTCAAGGAGTTTTCAGGCAGCCAAAAAGAATGCAGGTCAGTAGATACTAAATTCGGAGCTCCTTAAACAGCTGGTAATCGTCAGTGTCTGCCACCACAATCACAGGGTCATATAATATTCCAAGTTGGAAGAGACCCATAAGGATCATCAAGTCCAACTCCCTGCTCCTTGCAGGACTATGTAAAGCTAAACCACATCACTCAGAGTGTCGTGCATGTGCCTTGAACTCTGTCAGGCTCGGTGCCATGAGCACTTCCCTGGGGAGCCTGTTCAGTGACTGACCACTCTCTCCATGGAGAACCTGTTCCTTAATGGCCAATCTGCACTTCCCCTGGTGCAGCTGCTTTCCATTTCCTCGTGTCCTGTCAGTGTTCCACTGTTGCCTGTATTATTCTGTCCCTATAACACACTGCAGTCTGGCAGCCAGAGGATGGAACTGGTCAGGACTGAAATTACTCCTCCTCTCTAGTGCAGGCAGTGGGTTTTTAAGTAAGCATACCCACATCGACTTCCTGAGCTGTATAGGAAAAGTTCACTAATTCTCTATTTTCAAAACTCTTGAGTGTTTTGAAAGACCTCCTGAATTTCTAACGTTTTCTGAGATACAGAATCTTAGACTAGGCAGTGCAGTGGCTTTATAGAGATGTGTGTTTTATCACCTAGGCTGTTAAAAAGCTTGTGCTACATTTCAGCTGGCAGCTTGCTCTACTTTTGTGGCATCTCAAAACTTCTGAGACTCCAGAACGTATGACTGATTGATTGATCTCTTGATAACAGATCTGGCCATGGTTCCTCACAGTTTAAAGTAATTACAAACCAGCACATGACTCCTCGAGCCACAGAGGCAGCTGGAATAGGATTTGGCTTTATCTTTCAAAACTGCATTTAGTAACTTGTCTTACTACAAATATGATAACAAGAAGCACCAGAAATACTCCACAGAAATCTTTGCTGCAATTCATAATTGGGGCCAGCTGGCTGCTATCACATCAGCACTGCAGATTTCCAGCACTTGGATTTATTTATGGGATTAAAGTAGATCTTCAGCAGACTGCATAGGAGAAGTCAGAATAATGTCATGGAAGTTTCAGGGGTTTGTTTGTTCCCCAGTGCAGCATGAGAGCCCCTTGGGGATGCACAGGTTAGCTTTTTGTTATAAGTCCCAAATAATAAAGGCTGTGTAAAGGCCTGAATACCTGCATAAGTGCTGTTTAAACACGGAAACAGCTTGGCCTAAGGTCTGGCTGGGTTACAGCAAGGTGTCAAGCAATGAAGAACTCCAACCTGCTTTCTAAGGCACAGCAGAGAGCCAGAGACAATGAGCTACCATGGAAAGACAGAAAATGAAATTACTTTTCCCTGCTGTAAACGGACAGAAAAAAGGCAATAGAGGAAATCTTAACACTGCTGAAATCAGTTGGAGAGCTCAAAATTCAAGCCATGTTCACACCACAGGCATGCAGAAATGCCAAGGCAGTGCCAGGGTAGGCAGTATAGCCAGGGGGGATGCAGGGCCAAAGAGGGAGGTCGGTGCTGGTGTCAGGAGGGCTGGGGTAGAGCAGTGATAGGCACATGGCACTCACATGAATGCTAGCTAGGCATTCCCTCACAAAGCTGGTTCCCACTTCTGTGCACTCTTTCCTTGGAGTAACATGGACCCCAGACAGTGTTTCAGTGCTCCTGGCCTGGACATCCCCTTCAGTTGCTCACAAGTTAGGACAAGGAGCATATGGAGATCTGATTCTATTCCCTGGAGCCTGCTGAGGTGGCAGATTTAAGGTCTATAGTTTCTCTAGATTAAGACTGTCCAGGATGGTCATCATCATTTGGTTTAAATTCCTCTATACTCTTGATCCTGACCTTTCTGCTGACCTCCCCACATCCAGCCTAGGTGCTCTGTTTCAATAAGATCTTAGGGAACAGTTGAAAGTTGAACCAGAACTTTGGTTTCTGGGGATGTATTTGCAGGTCCCTTATTGCAGAGTCATGTTTACAAAATGACAGAATATTCTTCAAGCTGCTGTTTCCTTTTTCTTCTTGTCCCATTCCAAAGTCAGCATGTGGACCTGAGCAGCCTTTGGTGTTCTCTCTGAAGATTTCCACAGTGTGATTTAGAAGGGACTGCAGAGGGTTAAAACAACCAAGCAATCTTCTCATTCTGACTTTTTGTTGGTACTTTGATGCTAACTGAAGAAGGGACAGAGAAAAAAATATAACGAAACAGTAAAGAAGCAAGCTCTGATTCTGTATCGCTCAGCAGTTTTTGACTATTTTTTCCTTTTGTTTTTTTTTAGCTTCTCTCTGCTGCTAAATTTTTCCAGCTTGAAGCTTTACAACGACACTGTGAGATCATTTGTGCAAAAAGCATTAATACAGAAAACTGCGTGGATATTTATAATCATGCCAAGGTAAAAATAACTGCATATGCTTGCATGTTGTGTGTCTGTTGTCATCCTCCTAGGTCAGTTTTATAATAAGTAGTTATATGTATATATATCTCATATGCTTAGTACATTTGTTGCATGTTTAAGATTTCTCATTCATTTACTCGGACTGACTGATTAATAGGTACCTGGTATAGTGACAATCCAAAATTAGGTAGTCTTGAGTCCAAGGTGACAGCCTCTCAGCCCCTTCCCTGAGTGGTTCAAACTCAATTTGAGTGTACCACTATGTGAGAGATCTGTCCCTTATTTATGGCAACACAAACTGCTGAGTTGATTCTACAGGAATCACTAAGTGAAGTAGGCATCTCTGCTTTCACCTTCCAAGATGCATTTTCCCATTTCTATTACCTGTTTCTTCCTGCCTGAAGCCCAGTGGGGTGATACACTCAATGCTGGTGACACCTTGTCAATATATAAAAAGCCACATTGTGGAAGTGCAATGGCTCAGAGCCCTGCAAGGATGGTAATGAGAATTTTATGTCTTGGAGAGTTTCTTATTGGAATCAAATTATATACTTAGCTTGTGAGGTTGCCTAAGTCATTAGACACAAAAGCCTGGCATTTCTTGTCCTAGAAAACCTATTTTCACGCATTGGTGGAGGTGGTTACCACATTGATTAGTTTCAGTTTTTTCCCTCCTCATGTGTAGTAGCTAGATTTTCACTTGGAAGATGGAAATGACACACAAATAAGTGCAGTGAAATATTTTTTAGGTATTTCTTAAGAGATTTTCTCTCTAACTTGCACGGTCTATACAAAAGATAAACTGATGCGTTGTGACATGGAGGTTTGATTGAACAGAGTAATCCTGCAGATTGCTCCAAACCCCTGCAGATCTGACCTCCATTCCCATCATCAGGTATTTCCTACAGAGAATAGTAATGTTAGGTCTTCATGTACAGATAACATGCAATCAATGTTTGAAATAGCACAAAGTTCCACCTATAAAAATAAGCAATATCTGTAGGTCCATTTAATGTAAGAAGGAAAAAATTACAGTGCAGGAATTGTTTGAAAAATATTTGAATTGTCTTCTAGCTCATGTGCGAGCTTCTCAATCTGTATTGCTGTTGGTAAAAATAATAATTTTTGCTTTAAAATCATGTTTTCTTTGAATTGTGAAATGGGGCTGTTATTTGCATCCTGACTGAATAAGATTCTTACATGCTGTAACTTAACAAACCCAGTGGCTAAATGCAGCTCTTGGTTTTCCTGTAAGAGCCCCAACCTGCAAGTTATTTGTGTCTGCACCTCCCAATGGAAGCAGTGGCAATGGGGTACCTGGGTGGGTTTTACAGCCAGAGTCATGTTGGCACTGCTGTGGGTAGGACATTGAAGCAATAGCCAACCTGGTTGTGCATGAATCTTTCACTTCTGGAATTAGTTAAGTTAGAAGAGACCCTTAAAGATCATCTAGTTAGAACCATGGTTAGAGACACCTTTCTTGATCTTGCTGCTTTGCAAGCTCCTCTGCACCTGCAGGACCTCCCCTACCTTTCCAGAGGAGGATGTGTGAGCAGGTTGGCCCAGAGACCTGTGGAGCACAGCCTTTGTCATGAAGATTGAGAGAAAGATACAGTTTGGTGGATGGTCCCTTGCAGGGCCAGGAGTTGGACTCAGTGATCCTCGTGGATCCCTTCCAACTCAGCGTATTCTGTGATTCTGTGATGTGGATTTGGTCATATTTACAAATAAAAGCTGACTGGAGAGTACTGATATTACTGATATCCCTATGGGCTTTCCATTTCTAAAATTGGAATCACAGAATTGTAGAATACCAGTTTGGAAGGGACTTCAAAGATCATCTAGTCCAAAATATAAAATGCAAAAATTGCAAAATTGCAAAAATACAAGGTGGCCCAGCACCCTGCCCAGCTGAATCTTAAAGTGTCCCATGCTGGGAAATCCACCTCTGCCCTGGGGAGATTTTTTTCCAATTGCTGATTATTTCCATTTCTCCTCAAATGAAATGTTGCATGTCAGCTTTCTGCAGTCATATGTCTCATCCTTGCTAAGGACAGCATTCTTGAAGCATGGTCTGTAATGTATTCCCAAACCTGTAGTTTTAGGGTGTAACTTCTAGCATGAAATCATGGGTCTGGTAAACTCTGTGGTAAAGCCTCCCATCAATTTCCAAGGGAGCAAAACTTCAGCCTGTGGAATTTTGTTTCCCCAACAGCCAGGGAATTTTAAAATGGAATTATTATGAGAATCATCAGCATAAAATACAGCTTTATTAACTCCTTCCTCTCCATGCATTCATATCTGTAAGGAAGAACATTTTAGACTGTGCCTGGCTAAAAGGCTTAGCTTGTGTATTTGTTTGTGTGCAGCACTTATGCACTGTGTTTCCTGCCTGGGTTTTATCAGAATGGTTATCTTTCTCTAATTTCACTTCTTGTAGTTCCTCGGCGTCACAGAACTATCTGCCTACTGTGAAGGCTACTTTCTAAAAAATATGATGGTCCTCATTGAAAACGAAGCTTTCAAACAGTTGTTGTATGACAAGAATGGAGAAACATCTGGTCAGAATGTACTAGAGGACTTACAGAGGACGTTGGCCACAAGAATTCAGTCAATTCATTTGTCTTCTTCAAAGGGCTCCATTGTATAAAGCTGAGGAAGATGGTAACCCTCTAATCAAAGACCCTGCAAGTTAAGTCTGCTGTTGCAGTTGCTCAAACCTGTTGCAGTTGCTTAAATGACTACCAAAAAAAAGAAAATGTAAAAAATTCTACGTCACATCCAAATAGTTCTGTTTCGGCCAAAGGTGCTGCGCTGGGGCTGTGTCCCCACCTGGATGAGAGAATACAGAAATCGAGTTCCTCCCTGGTTTTGAGCAAGCTGGGTACCAGAGTATCCAGTGAATTGCCCTTGTACTCACATTCTGAACACGAGCCTGTTTGTGGAGCTTGATGCCAGCAAAAGCCAGAACTCACATCAGCGAACAGCAGAAGTCCCTGCCTGAAGGGTAGTGCTGGGGAACACCTGAATTGACCAATTAATCATTTAAGTCAGATTTGTTCCAGTGTTACACAGTTAAGAACTTTATCTATCCCAGAGTCCATTATCTCGTGCATTTAAGAAATGTGAGAACTGTTATTGCTGTCCAGCAAAGATGAGCTGTATTAGAGAGTGAGTAAGACTGTTATAGTTGAGAAAATATACTGGCAGATTTTTAGGGGTGGGAACTTTTTAAACTGTTCATAAAAAATAATGGGGTGGCCTTGTAGTTTAAAACCTATTTCTTAAGCTTAAAATTTAATTTTCAACAGAGCTGTGTTTGAGAATCTATGTAACATGTTTTGGTTTTTTAAATGGTAAAATGTACATTGTGTAAACATACATATGATAAAGTTTTGCTTGTATTCTTTCCTAGGGTGGTATAATCTTGCCTAAGAGGCTATGGTTACACCAAAGAGGCACATTACCCAGACTGTCTCTAATACAGTAGTTGGGGGGGCAGGAGAACTGCATGCTACTCCTGATTTGGGGTTGAAATCAATGACAAACTCAACAAACATGCGTTTGCATGGTAACTGTACCTGTGAAATGTTACCTTTGTGCTTCGTTTTGCCAAGACAAATGCAATGTTACTTCTTGTCAAACTTCATTTGTGAAATTAGCTTATTTTTTTATCTGGTGCAATTGGCTGCAATATGATACCCCTGGAGCTCCTTCTTGAGATGTTAATTTCTGTTTGTTGCAGTGAAGAGATAATAACAGATCTTTACTTTAGTGATGTGTGGATATTTTGCTACTGGCCAGAGATTGTGTCTGAGTTAGACTTTTTAAAATTATAATTAAATATGTACAATAGAATGATTTCTCACTGTATCCTGAGAATGTATAGGTAATCTACAATGCAGGGCTTGGGTGGGGTGGGGGGTGTGATTTAAATGTCAAAGCTGTGTTTATTTTGCAGCGTATTGTTAGCAAGACAAATCTGCTATGTGCCACAACATTCCGGATGCCCTCTCTCTGAAAACCACAGTAAGAAGTTGGCAAAGATGCTGCCTTCTCCATGGCAAAGTGACATTCATATATTTATTTTCTAGTGTGCCATTCTGGGAAATTTAGAAGTTTGTGTGTTAACCTCTTTTCCATCTACATCAGGTGCCCTTCCATATTCCAACTTTTCACGTGCTCAGAGAACACAGTTTTGGCTTTAGCTATCAACACAGTAGGAAGCTGTTTTATGACTGAGATATAAATCCTCCTTTGTGCTTGGTCTTCTAAAGCCTTTACAGTTTCTGCAACAAATGAAAAAATGTCTGAACTGCCACTAATGTTGCAGAGACATGGTGTGTCAGTCAATTAGATCTTGTTTTCTGCATAGTAGAACATCTTCACACAAGATGTTGTCTGGAACTTTTAAGTAATGGCTACTTCTGTGTGAATATTGTGATCATAGAGAAGCAAGACCATAGTTAATACAACAGCAACACACAGGGGTGCTTGTTGTTGCTTGGTGTGCCTTCTCATCCATGGAAACCCATCTTTTTATGACAAAAATAACTAGCTAAGAGCAGGCCTCACCCTGCAGCCTCATGCTTTAAAATAGCAAAGTTTTTCCAACAATAATCATTACATATTAAATGGGAGAGAAACACTGGTAACTCCATGCTAGTCCTTCTTCCGAGTTGAGATTATCTGTAGTAAAGTTCACTAGGTTTATTTCAGCAATAAAGGGCTTAAAAGGGCCTTTGGTGGCTGTACGTGGGGTGGTCACTGTGTTTGGGCACCCTGAGCTGTTACAGGAAGGGACTGCAGCTAAGGATTTATACAGAAATAACTTTTGCCTTTGGAAATGCTGATAATCCAAACATCACAGATGTATAGCTGAGCTGAAGGAAACCTTAAGAAAAAAGTCATAACTTTCAATTCTCTTTTGACCAGTGGTCCCCAGCAGAAGAGCCAGCCTGTGTAAACCTGGCACTCATTTCTCCTGGAAGCAGCCAGCAAAGTTTTGTGGAGCCACAAACCAGAATTTGGAAATGGTGATTTTAGTCTGCCTCTCCTGATGTGAGGCTAGGTGAGGTCCAGCTGAACCATGGCAGACAATTTGCAGCTTGCAGGCTCTTCAAAAATCCAGTCACAGGGATCCATGATCCTCACCATTCTCAGAACGTTTTCCTAAGAGACTTCAAAATTTCTTAATTGCAAATCAAGCCACTTTTTCTTCAAGTCCTGATTGACAGGAAAAACAGATGATCTTACAAGATCTTTTTAGAAAGTTATTCTATGTGTGAAAGGAATTATCCTCCTTGCATCACTAGTATGTCTTTCCTAGTTCCTTTAGTAACTTAGTTAGGTCTCTGATTTTTGCTGTTGTTCCCCTCATTGCTTCCTGTTTTCCCCAAATTTCCATACTTCAGCAGGAGTTTTATACATTAACAAGCAAAGCAGAGAAACTGTTGTTGTGGTTTATGTAAAGCATATCAGAAAATATATTCCCAGATATTTTCTACAAGAACATCCCATGGCTGACTTTGATCTAATCTTTCTTAAAATTTCTAAGGGATTCACTGCTGTCTTCCCAGGAGTTCCATCTTTATTTGTGCATTTGTTTACTACACCTTTCAAAGTATAACACTTTCAATTTCTCTTTATTAAATTTGTTCTGCTCTAATCAGGGCAATTTCTCCACTTCATCAAGATCAGTTGCAATTCTGATTGTGTCTTCTAGCCTGTTTCATAATCTCCAACCTTTATTATGTGTGGCTTCATGCATGGATTCTTCATTCCATTTATCTGGGGTTGGGGGAAGGGCCCTTGTCAATTTATCTAAAAAGCAATGTGAGTTTCAGTGGGTGCCCGTGAATACCATCCCTATCAGATAAGGCTCTTTCCAACAGAGCATTTTATTAGCATTTTTTGAGACATGGTGTTATCATCTTAGAAAATAAAAACCTTTCTCTTCCTTTATTCTTTCTATGAGTTGCAATAATTTAAAAATTTTGAGGCCAGATATTTCCTCCAGTCCTAGTAAAATGGAAAAAAACCCAACATCCTTAGAAAAACATAGGATTTTCTTTTTTAATCATAATTTTCCAGTCTGTAATGAGTAAAGGTGCCTTTCCATCTGTCATTTTTAAACTAATCCACTGCTGTAATATTTGAGGACTTACAGACATCCTGTCCCTGCCTCATGGCAGTTCTTTCCTTATATCCCCACACTGTCCTCCCTTGGTTTCCAGAATTTCCTCACATTCCCACTTTGCTTCACGTGCTGCCAGTTTCCACACTTCCCAGATTTTTTACTGTATAGCCCTGCTAGATTTCTTCCCAAGCCTAGAAGTGGCATCTATGTTCTCCTCAATAGCTGAGTTTCCAATAATTGGCTCAAGAGCTGGGAAGAGAAAAGGATGGGTAATGTAGGAGAGCAAAGGTTTTGGACATCACAGGGAAATGCTGGCATTCTTTTCATTACAAATTTCAGCACTGTCTACTTATTTCTCTGATTTTCCCCTTCTCTATTCCTTAGGCCTGCTATCCTCTAAACACAGCTGGTGGCCAGATGCTCTCTGTTCTGGAACAGGGCCAGGTTTTTAATGGCTAAGACTATTTCTTCCTCAGCTAAAACTTCTTCCTACTTGGTTTCAGCTCCGGAGTTGATTTGTGCAAATGTCTATTAAAGACAGAGGAAACATCTTTAAAAAGGTGTGAAGGTTTAGTAGCCAGGCTCCTATTGGCACTGATGAGAGCTGCTTGCTGAATCCTCCACATGCTGCTTTGGACACTGAGCCTTTTTATACTGAATATCCACTGGCTTCCTACCAAACGTTGCACAGGTCTTGGATGGGCTGAAGGGTGTGTGATGTGCTGGGGGCTTTCATAAATTCTAGTTTTGTTTCAAAGCATAGCAACACGTGCTGCTCTTTAAAGGTTAAAAAGAAGAAGGGAAGTGGTCAATTTGCACTGAAGTAAACTGCTCTGAAGTGGTGCAGTGATGAAAAAGAAAGGGCATCTCTTCCGAGCTGTACCTGTGCAAAATCCGAGGAGGGTTCTGTTTATGGTGTGGAATGCCATCTGGTCTGTGAGGACTCAGGCATGCAGGACCCTGTTTAAGTGGGGTCTTTAAAGTTAACATATTGACATACTCAAGATGAGGATTAGGCCATCCTAGAAAAAACAGCCCTTCCTAGTGCAGCTGTCTGTGGGTGAAATCCTGGGAGAAGCTGGGAACCTGCAGAACTCGTTGAAATCAGCTGCACATATTCAGGAGCTGGTTCTGTCTTAAAAATACTGCTGAAAGATGACAGCCTGAAACCTGCATTCACTAAAGTTATCACTGAAGCCACTGGTTTGGGATTTTTCTTTTTTCTTTTCTTTTCTTTTCTTTTCTTTTCTTTTCTTTTCTTTTCTTTTCTTTTCTTTTCTTTTCTTTTCTTTTCTTTTCTTTTCTTTTCTTTTCTTTTCTTTTCTTTTCTTTTCTTTTCTTTTCTTTTCTTTTCTTTTCTTTTCTTTTCTTTTCTTTTCTTTTCTTTTCTTTTCTTTTCTTTTCTTTTCTTTTCTTTTCTTTTCTTTTCTGTTTTTTGGTGAATGAGATTACCTAAAGCCAAAGACTTTAAGTTAGTCTGTTTGACAAAAGTATATTTCATGTGAGGCTTTGCAAGTGCTTTACAAAAATGAAGGGCCTGATGTTGCTTTCATCCTCTGGCACAGAGATGTTGAGATTTGTAAGAATTTAAAAAGCTGCCTAGGATTTGTCCTAACATTGAATAAACTAGTTTGCAGGAAGTTAGCCTTGAAATAGCCCTAAGATAATATCTGAAACCCCATAGATGAGAATATTATTAATTTTAGATGTCAACCTATAAGCAAACAGACCTGCAGCGCTTCCATACATTTATAGCAAAATTATTATGTTATTTTTTAACTTGGTATTTATTTTGAGGTAAGGCCTGTTATCTTTAGTGGATGAAAACAGAGGCTGTCCACTCTGACCAGATTAACACATTTCAGTACAATTGCACCTGACCTGCTATTTGCAACTGGCCCTCAAGTGCAAAAACCAGCAAAGCCAAGTCTTCAGCTGTGTCTCAATGCTCCATGACTTCAGTGAGGCCACTGCTGAGAATATTATACATGTGGTGCCCAAAGCAGAAGGAAAATCTGGAAACCTGCAGAAAGCCTAATGGGAATTTGTCAGCTGCCTTCAGTGAGCCTTTGAGCTGGGGAAGCAAGCTCAATGTGGGTAGGAGGAGGGCATTCAATTTCTTTTTGTTGCCCTTAAGCTGTCATTCCTTCAGCTCTGTCCAAGACTTCCTGCAGGGAACAGCCATGAATGGCCTAGAGTGTGTTTATCTTGGATGCTGCACAGGACTTAAAATGTAGTATCTCACCACCTCAAAGTCAGGAGTCTCATTAGACCATGGGTTTTGTGCTTTGCTTGGACTGCTTGTCTCTACAACACCCAGGAGACATGGCAGCAACTTACAAGAGAGGTTGTATTGGCTGGATAGGTTAAATTCTACAAACACTTTGTGCTTTGCATGTTTATTTGGATAAATCTGCCCACTTGATTGTACCAGAACAGCAACTTTGTTGTTTCTTCTCCTTTGGAGAAGCATTTTTCACCTTTCTTTTGGGCTCACAGTTTTGTTCTTTCATCCTGCAGAGGATGATACCTTGTGAATGGGCGTGCTTAGCTTAGGCACTGTTTTCTGTCCGTGCTGGATGGCACAAAGTAAGGAGGTCTTAGTAAGGGAAGAGGATTAGGTACAAGAATTTGAATGTATAACCTCAGATCTTTGCCTCTGATTGCAGAGATACAGTGTTCACTGTTGCCTAATTCATTTGTTTCCCAACTCAGAGTTTCCATGAAATCAAAGGGAAGGGGGGAGCAGCCCCATCTCCCACCACTTGCTTGGCATTCCAAACCAGCCCAGTTGGCTCCAGTCTCTCCAGTGCTCTCACAGAGAGTTTGCTTGGTCCCATGCTGGGATATGGCCATGGAGTTTAAGCAATTGGTGGCACTTTCTTGTCCTTACAAATATCTCTGCTGCTGCTGCTGGTTAACTTTGGTCTTTCTACCTCCCCATCATCTCTGCTGCTGTGTTATCATTAAAACTTGCATTATTCAGCTTTGCCCAGCACAGTGAGAGGCAATCTTGTTTCTTACAGCCTTTCTAAAGCAAACAAATACAGGGAAAAAGTCTCGCTGAAATACCCAATCGAAAATCATTTATGGTTTACAATAAGCCACAAAAGAAAAGGGAGATGCTCAGAAACAAAAAAAGAGACTGCCACTTTTGGAAAATCCAATGTGTTAGGAGGTCATTTTAATTAATTAAGGTCAAAACCTTATTCTGGCAGGGACAGATTAACATGTTTCAAAACATCTGGACTTGTTACAGGTTCAAGAGAGTCCAGCCTGACCCTTTCCCCTTCCCAGCAGTGGATAAATTGAATATCCTGTAGCTTATTGCGTGAGAGGCTTTCAGATGAGCCTTTCCAAAGTCAGGTTCTCTCTGTTCTGCATAGCTTTTAAAGAGCTCACAGCACATCTGCAGACTGGGATTTTCCCCCTGAGCACAGCCAAAAGCCTCCTGTGCCTCAGTGCTGGTTGTGCCTTACTGGGGCAAAAAGTAGGAAGGAGCACAGGAAGCCTCTGGAGCCTCATCAGAGTGAAAGCTGCTTCCCCAGCATCCAGGCAGTCTCTTGGTCAAATACCTGGCTTAACCCAGTCAATTCAATACCTGGGAAACTGATTCTTGTCTTGCATTTACTGAGCCAATGACTAATTGTGCCATTTGGTGATGCAGTAAAATGTGCAGTCTTACTTCAGTTGTGAGTTATGTTTATCCATTGAAGAATACATGGACTATAGGAATGTATCTCAGAGCTTTTTGACCTCATGTTCCTGGCTAAATTCCAATTAGTACTAGAAAACCTTGACTTATTTAAGGTCCATCAGTGCATTTTTGACCAGTGGTTTGCTTTCTGTCCCTGTTTCTCTGGAGCCTTGTAGCTGTTGTGCAGCCATATGTGCTGTGCCAGTGAGGAACAGAGGTGCCTGAGCATTATGCAGACACCAAATAAGTAAATCCCACTCTTTGCAGTGCAGGACATTACTCCTACTGATCTCTTTGGCATCATGGGGAAGGTTGAATAATGGACCTCTGCTGTTTACAGTTAGGATCAGTGCTCTTCTTCCCTACTGTCTCTTGGCTCTGCCATCTACCACAGAGGAGGGAAAAGAAAAACCCACATTCTCTCAACCTGCCCTCCCCACCCCAGTAGCAGGTGGGCTGCTAGGGTATCCTTCAGTCCCACTCCTCTGAAAGCTTCTTGTAATGTGATTTGTACATTAGTTGTCCTCAGAGCACGCTTTTCATTAGATTAAAGTCTGGAAAGTGTCCTAAATCATTCATGGCAGAAGTGAGATTGTAAAATATTGAGTTCCAGTCATCCATGCTGAGAACTTTGTGTTCCTTTGTGCTTTTTGGTGTTGTGTTGGCCGGTTTGGAGGGATTTGGGATTTTTTTTTGCTTGTTTTGTCTTTGTTTGGTTATTTTTTAATTGGGAAGAAAAGATGAAGCATGTGCAATGTTTTGAATTTTGTGTCTATAGTTATCATTGTGTGTATGTGAGAGAGAGAGAGAGATGGACAATAAATAGATCTATGGGATATGTTATGAGGCGTGAAATCATGTTTGTAATGAGATTTCTTGTTAATGGCAGTCAGCCTTCCTTGACGCTAAGCATTAATGCAATACCCATTAGTGCAGCTAAACCCCCCTCTGCTCCTCTTTCCCAAATGGGTTTCACTTTGTACCTAGTTTAGCATTTATAAATATTTGATACAGGGTTCAAGAAGTAATTTACATGTTAAAAATATATGAACGTTCTATGAAAAAATACAAGTTAAGATTCTACTGTAACATCATTCACAAACCAAAACATTGAGAGCATGATGAAATTTGCTCCATTAAAATGGCTGGAAGCCTTTTCATTGATTTCTCTAGTCTGTGGATTAGGTCTGTTTTCCATCTCTCTTTCATAGTGTGTCACCTTTTAAGTCTTTGCAGGGCAGATACATATCTGTAATTACAAAGCACAGTCTCAATCTTTAAATGGAGAATGATCCACTTCTGAATGGCTGAGTTTGTGTCTTTATCACTGAAAGCAACACCTAAATTAGGAAATCCCAATGTGAGCATCCTGAAAAGACAGAAGAGCTAGCACTGTCTGTGGGACAGCTCTTTGCTTCCTTTCTCCTTATTCATATCCATTCCCAGCTATCCCTGAGATGTCTTGGAACGGAAAGCTAGGAAAGAAAAGTGAAAACAAGAGGAAAGGATGTGCCAAAAGTAAGATGTGCAGAGCCATTGTGTTTATCTTGATTTTTTGCAGGTTTTAGGCAGACTCCTAATTTATGTAATACAAACCCAGGAATGGTTATGATTGTTTTGCATTTGTTATGGTTGTTACGAGTTTGGGTTTGGGGTTTTTTTCTAGCAAAGTGGTTTTGTTTGCTGCCATCTTTTGTTGGGGTTTTATATGAAGGTTTCATTTCACTTTTTATTGAGAAGGAAATGAAAGATCACATAACCCAACAGCCATCATTAACAAACACAGAGATCCTGTCCTGCATCCCACAGATGTGGCTTAAATACTGGTTTGTGGCTTCACAGGCATGTTTGAGGTCATCTGTAATTAACAACACAGGTGAAACTTTCTTCCCCTTTGCTTACCCATTTGTGGTGGATAAAAGCAGAATAACAGAGTCAGAGTATGAACAATAGGATGGCAGATGTTTTTCAATGGAGAAAGATTATAGCTAAGAAATACAAATATTTCTGGAACCAAGTATTTTTTCTCAAAAGGACAGATAGACATCTGTAGCTCATTCAAAGATGTCATTCTCTTGGGTGTGTTAGATACTTTTGAAAATTGCCTGTTTTGTGCTGTTAATGATCCAGCACAAGATCACCTTCCACCAGAGAGACTAACTGAGGGAACTCAGAACCAAGGTAGAAGGGAATGTATGAAAAATAGAGGAGCTCAGCCATAATTCGAGGTGGCAGCTTTGTTTGCATTTGTCCACTGTCTCTGTTTGCATTCGTCCACTGTGTCCACAACTTGGTCATTATTTTAAAGAGTATGTTTGTATTTAATTTCTTTTTAATCCTCTTTTTAATTGCTGCAGCACTCTCACAGCATCTTCTCTAAGTGTACCTTAGGTCATCTTAAATCCCATTTGATGTCTGTCTGATGCTGATCCTTTTAAAATCTCCAATGAGATTACGAGTCATTTGTCATTGCTAGATGACAAATGAATTGTAACATGCTTAACAAAAATCGTGTTTTGTTAAGGCCGTATAAAGGCACCACAGCATGTGAAACCAGCAAGTTGATTTTTATTATTGCATTACTCTGAAAAAGAAAAAGAAAAAAGAGATCTTTGCTTCTAGTGTGAAATGCTCCCCTTGGCTTGAGAGGACACGTGCAAAGCCTCTGCTGTGAATGCCTCAATAAAATCAGGTTACAAAATGGAAGAAAATGGTATTACAGAAAGATTTTTGAGGAACGTAACTCCAGTGGAGCAGAACATGCACTTGCTAAAGACTGCTCTCTTGCTCTGTCTCTCTCCTGAAGTCAGTGGGAATTCTTAATGGGAGTTACTGCAAGGCTGTATGGTTTTTTAATGCAGTAGCAGATGTAATTTCCCATCCAGTCATCTGCACAGTTGTGGTTGGTACACCATAAAGGCTGAAGGCCAAATCCTGCTGTCATTGCACACAGCCCCTCTGCTTCAGCAGGGATCATAAACATGTATTTATGTTACTTGAGGTTTTTGCTGAAGAAGAATGGGAGAGGACAAGCCTTCCTTCTGCTCCTTGATCACAGGTTTTGCATTCCCAATGACTTTTATTAGAAGCATCATATGCTTCAGAATCACATGCTGCAGAATGAGGCTTGCATGGGACGGGAAAGATTTTTATGAATTTAGACCTGCCTAAGAAAACAACCATTCTAATTTTAGACAAGTTGCATTCCATATCCATCTGTTTAGTGCATCAGTCAGATGTTTACTGTTTAGTAAATTGCATTTGGGCTTTTTTTTTAAAATTTTTTTTGTGGGCATCGCCTGTCATCAGCCAGAGTAAAATAGCACCAAGGACTCCCAGATATACCCACAGGGCCAAACTGTGCCAGCTTCACACACCACAGTTCCATCAAAAGCAAGGAAGGCTCAACTGGGCACATGAAGTGCAATCCCCCTGACATCCAGTTACGTGTCCCGCCTCATTTCATAGAGATGGATGCCTGGGAAAAAAAACCAACAACACATGGTGCCACTTCATCCAAGATAAAAATGTATTGAAATCAAGGAAATTATATTAGACATGGCTGTAGTCTATCAAATCCAGCCCTATATGTAGGCAGAACTCCAAGGGAAAGTTACAGGAGTTATGGAGTTTGCAGAAGGAAGCCTACATAATGAACTTGACAAAATGTCAACTTCGTGTAAACTCTCCTGGTGGGTCTGTACAAAGGTTTTTTTTAAGAAATCTTCATTGGAACCCACCAGAGAATAATAAACTTGCACCTTGATAGAATAGCTTTATTTGTATATACTCTATGTAAATTTTAAACCAGAAGATACATGTCATTCCTTGTACATATCTGACTAGAATGGTGGCAGTGCTGTGCACTGCTGTTTAGGGAATCCAGCTTCTCAGTCCTGGATTTCCAGTTGTAAAGGCTGCTTGGGACCAGCTAAAACATTGGATGGATAAATGCTCACCACTCACTGCTTAGAAATGCAAGAGCAGGATTTGGAACAGATGTTGGCTATGGAGAAGATTGCTTGCCTCTACTCCTGGCTAAAGGACAAGTGCCTCCTTTGCTGTCACCTCCAACAGAAGTGATTTATGGTCAGTGTGGGAACCTTCAAAGTCCTGTTTGGGCTTTCAAAGGAGTCTGAGATTCAGGTGTCAGATGGGAAGGTCCCTGAAGAAGCAGTGTGTACATACATCTACCTACCTGTCTGTCTGTTATCTAATATCCCACTGTTTTTGTATTGAATGGTCTCAGTAACCTGTAAACAAGTGATTGCTCCTGTTGTGCTTCTGCTTTGAAATTCTTTGCATGCACTCTGGCATATAATTCTTTAAGAAAATAAATTATACATATTATATATACATATATATATTGTAGCTTGCAAAATATTCATGTTGAAGAGCCATGTTTTGTGCAAATTGTACATTTATGTTGTGAGCAATACTGCAATACGAACTTTCATTAGTTGTCAATAGTAGATTTCTCACATTCTTTTTGAGTCTTTGTACGTATCCCAAGCTTTCAACCTCAGGCATTAGATCAGCTACTGAAGGAGACTTTTTCTGTGCAGTAGAAATAGCACAGGCTTTCAGTAAATAGGCAGGTGTGCAAGTCCCATTCTGTTTAATGCAAGTTGTGAAGCTGATTCTTCATGCAGGTTGTCAGGCAAATACTCTCTCGTCAGTGCTGAAATTCGTGTTTGGTATGAGGACCCTGTTGCGCTCATCTAGAACAGAATTCAAACCCCAACGCTGCAAAACAAAGTGCTTGACTCCTACTGCCCTCTGTCTCCCGAGGTGCTCCAGTATAAACACAAGGAGGACTTAAGGAACTCCAGGTTCCCTGCCAGATAGCCAATGTTATATTTTCAAATGTTCATGCTACATAGTTTTCAATGTAGGGGCTAGATAAAAGTGTAATACCAGTACAGCTTTAGAAAAGCTACAGTGTTTGGAGCTTGACCTTGAAACTTTTACCTGATTCCTGAACATCATTGGTGGCTTTGTTTGCTCAATGTTTACCTCTGAGAAATGTATGCTATTGATTTAAATGTTTAATATATTGACTGCCTTTTTTTGTATATTTGTTATCATAAAGGTTTGGTTTAAATGCTAACAATTGTGGTCTATTTTCAGACTTGAAATACTTACGGTTCTGTATTTGGAAGGCAAAGTTATTAATGAATATAGCAATTTGGTATTTTATTCCTGTTTTATACAGCTGCCCCCATAGGTTATTATCAGATAGCAATGAATATTGCTGAACAGCAGGTGGAACTCCTTTGAGTGTGTTTATGAGCCATCTCTGTTCAATAAAAATCCCATTGTTTTCTAGCCTAGGAAATGGCTGCTGTGAGTGTTTTTGTTGTTTCTTCTCCCCTTAAGGTGTTTCTTGATGTATTTCAGACAGCAGCAGGACTGGGCTTCTCCCAAGAACCATCTCCCAGAAACCACATGTGTTCAGGATTTTACATCTGGAAGTCCTGATGCTGTTTTCCCACACACATTACTGTCAGCATGCCTGCTGTGCACGTGAAGAAGTGATACGGAGTTGGTTCCCAAAAACCTTTCTCCGAGTGCTGGTCTGCCATAAAATGGGCACATAAGACCTGGGAATGGAGCTCCATGATGCTTAAAATGAAGCATCTGCAAGTGCATCATAGCCAGAGAGTTTGGATGCAGGGAGATCCAAAAGGCTGGAAACTTGCTCCATTATACAGTATTACTCCAAGTGCCTACACATAAGTTGGAAATGGGTATCTAAATGGAAGTCAGGTATAAACAGAGTGACTTGATTAACCTTGTCATGAGTGTGAAAATCAGGTTTTAAAAATACTTTTGGTTTAGCTTTTTTTTACTTTTTTACTCCTTAAATTAATTTGCAGTGTATTCTGACTTGTATGTTTTAGTGGATTTGGAGTCGAATTCTTTCTTCATAATTAGAATCTTTCTCCAGATTATGAAGGAACAGGTTGGTTCAGGAAGCAAAAGAGGGTGACATCCTTTCATGTCTTGTACATAAGTTGTGGGAGTGAGACACCACTCACACCAGATTGGGTGACTGCCCAGACCAGTGGTGGATCTCTCAGGTGCCTTTAGGTTTTGCAAACTCAGCTGTCCAGGACTGGACTTTGGAAAGCAGCTCATAGGGAACTCTGCAGCTGTCCAAATTCTGCAGGAGATGTAGCCTCCCTGGCCTGCCTCCCCGGTATCTGGAAGAAAACAAAGCAAGCCTTCACATGTAGCAAACTGGAATGATTTGTCTCCTTTTCCCAGCTGTGGATACCAAAACAATATAAAACCATTCTTTCTGGGCATTTGAGTTAATGCTTCACTGAGAAAAATAGTGAAGTTCAGCCAGAAATGTTCACACGATTTTTCTGAGTTCTCTGTAAACTTACCCATGTTTTTTCTACATTCTGTTCACATCTGTGTTCTTGAGGATTTCTGTAGAGACTGGAGGCTGTGGCACAGGTTCACTGGGCTAATTAAGGTTTAGGACAGTCTTGTCCACTGCTGTGTTTTCCACAGGGCAGAAATGGACAGTGATGTCTAAACCTGCCCTGCTACAAAGTAGAGTTCACCTAGAGGAGCCCAGATTTTGTCCTGAAGCTAAAACACTGCCAGAAGTGCTTGATGTAGATCTGTTGATGGAATCAGTAGCAGAAGCATGTGTATAACAGAAAGGTCATTGTGTGTTTCAGTTTGACTACGTAGAAGTAACATTTAAACCACTTAGAAATATTTTTTTCCTAAATCTGCATAATGGTTTATACGGATACATTTCTAGGTGTGCAGTGGTATCAGCTAAATTTTTCTATGTCGACAGAGCTTTATATTTTAATGAAAATTTCCTCAGTGGCTTTTATTTTGTCCAGTGAGTCTTTCCTGGAAAATGTTCCAGAGTAAGCGTATGAGCTGGCTGTGAAGATGTAAAACTGCAAAGCAGAGGATGTCTGAAAACCTGTGCACATATTCTTGCAGGCTGGGAGATCACCATTCCCAGCACAATCCTGAAGCCTGGCTGCCTTCCTAGGAGCTTGGTAGTCCCTCGGCTCTACAAGCCAGTGGCTTGTGTATGAAGTTGTAGTGTCCTCCTGCAATAACAAGTACTTGAAGCATCCAGCACTGAGCAACACATTTAGACGTGGAGGAAATAAAGATGTGACACCTCTGAGATAAACACTGGCCCTAATGTCCCCCATTGCTCCCATGGTGGTGGAGAGGTGCAAGTCCTCAGGTGTTTTGAGGTGTCCAGCTGACAGCAGTCGTTGCAGGGGGGATGGGATTCTCATTCCCAAACTCTACAGCACACATTTTGGGGAAGCAACTGCTCCATAAGCTTGCATCTCTGATAATGCAGTTCCTGTGTCCCAGTGAGGTTTTAATGTCTTTCACACATATCTGGTTCATATTGAGATCACCCTTATTAGATGGAGCTAAAAGATCTCATTTATTCCATAAAGTTAAACAAAGACTACCAAAAGCAATAACTAAGATCTGCGAGAATAAGCCCTAGCACAAGGATGTTTTATCTTTCAAAGTGAGGAGGTTTGTGCTCTCCCAGAGAACTCCTTAAGGGGATCCTGGATGAAAGAAAACCAAAGCAGCCTTGTTTTAACTACCTGAAAACTTAACTTTCTGCCTAGCTATCAGTTCAAGAGTTCTTCCCCTCAGGCTATGCAGCAGTGTGCAAACCAGGCATGTCATCTCCTAGAGATGCTGCCCTACTGAGAGCTGATACTTCTTTGGTTTCCTGACACTATCTGTGCCCTGTGTTTCACAGAAACACACAGGGAATGCAAACAGAAAATCAAAAGGTAACCTTGAGGACTTAGATGGCTGCCGTTGGTGTTTCAAAGTCACTCTTAAAAACTCCTTTCTTTCTTTCCTAAGTTAGAGGATTTCTTGATTATGTAACTGCTTTTACCTGCTTAGCATCCCCGGGACTGCAACACTGGTACTTTGCAGATCATTTGATAAAATAGAAAAAAAATAATCTGAGATGCCAGAATGTTGATCACTTTCCCCTTTTTTCATCTGAAGAGGTCAGCTTAACCACAGCTGTAAACCTACAGCATAACTTCTGAAACACATAAAATCGCCTTTCTTTTCTTGCCTACAGCCTGTGTGATTTGCACAATTAATCTTTTCCTGGCCTTGTAAGACCTTCCAGCTGCCATACTAGAGATGTTTACAGTATCTCTGAAAGTTTTATGACTCAAGGTATATCAAGGTCTCTGCAAAGCCTTGGATACTGAAGCTCTTTAAGTTTTCCAGTAGTTATTGGAGAGCCTGCTGGAACCAACTACTTCAACATCACTTCATCAGCCAGCTCTCCTCTCTTCCAGCTGAGTTCATGTGAAGAAGAATACTCTGGGTGCTCTCTGGGCACCTTGATATGTCCCCTAAAAAGAAGCTGAGCCTTCCCTTTCAAGGAGTCATTGATTTTTTTCCCACTGATTCCCTTTCTTTACCTGGTATACCCACTCCAGAACAGAAAGTTGCTTTTATCCAGCACTTGCATCCTCGGGTGAAAAGCAGTAGGGATAGGTCAAATAGAAATCCAGAAACAAAGATAATGTTTTATTTTTTTTCACTTCAGACAGACAGAAGTTTCTGACACCAGAATCAGTGACTAAACTGAAAATGAAAATTGCTATTGTCAAATCTTGCCTTCCTTTATGGATGTTCATGGGGATAAAGAGAATCTCAGCTCTCCTCATCAGAGGTTAAGAAATGGGTCTAAGAGATTCAGGCCCTGCTGTGTCTGACCTCTGACTGGGACCAGGGAAGTGGAGCTGAATCCTTTCAGGAGATCATTTTTAGGAAAGGCCCAAGGCCAGTCCAGAACAGGCTGTGGTCATGAAAACGTCTGATAACAATTCTTTTATTTCCACAGGATCTGAGCTTGGTCCTCACACCCTTTCTGGGACAGCCATTTGAGTCCTTGTCTGCTGCTGCACATACTTTTCTTCATGGCTATTTTTTTCCATTTAGCAAAGATTAAGAGACTTCTGTCAGCTGTACAGCTTCATTCCCAATTAGGACACCTCTTTGGGCTCGTCCCAAAATCCCTCCAATGGAGGTAGAATTCCATCCAAATGAAGAAATTAACATCTACTTTATTTGCTAATCTTCCCACCTCTGTGGCTGAGCCATCTTTGGACATTGAATACCAAGAAGACCATTTTTTATTGGTGTTTTATGTCCCATAAGTCATCCTGGAGGATTCCTTGGTGTAGGTGTGCTGCTCCTGTCTGCAGGGAGCTTCCTGCCTGGGGCACCACTCTTTCAGACACATTTCTGTGATTATCAAGGCACTGTGGAACACAGTTAAATTAATATATTTAACAGGATAGCCTTTCTTTTGGAAAAAAAACCCCAAACAAACAGTTGCACATCCCCAGCAAGTGTATGACAGAGAGAGGTGTTGGAATCACCCAGCATTTATGGACTGGGTCTCAGAAGAAAAATCATTATGCTAACTGCAGTTCTCTAAGCTATAATATCCATCGTGCACAACTGCTACTTATTTTCCTTCCTTCTTTTTCAGCTGTCTTTTCTTTGCTGTTAAGCCTCCCCACAGTGTTCTGCTATCTTGTGATTATGTACATGGTGAGACAGAAGGTAGAGCTTGTGTGCATCCCTCCTGAGTATGGCTTTGCTAAAAACAACTCTGGCTCCACTTTTTTCTGCAAACCTCCACACTGTAAAAGTGTACATCTGAAAAAAACCCACTCCAATATCCAGGAACCACATCCACTGGAAAGTAAGCTGGCTTTCTTCCTCTTGGCTGCCTAACACTCCCCTCTGCCTGTCCTTTGAGAATAGCAGCCACTTTCACAAAACTTCCCTCGGAATCTGGAGGAAGACTGAAGGTCAAATAATGGTTAATTTATGCACGGGAGGACAAGAGGGATTTCTTGAACACTGTTAAGAGAAGATGGCCAGCAAAGCAAATACAGCACAGCAAAAAGGCAAGCATGCTAAAATGCAGGATTTCAGGTAGGACTGGGATGTCCATGTCACTGAAGGATCCAACTTCTGCCTTGGTATGTTATGTCTACATTAAGACAAAACACAGCATATTGGTGAAATGAAGGGGGAAGTGAAGCAGTAGTAATATTTCATGGATTTTTATTTCTCTCTCACGCCAGAATCACAGAAGAATCAGGATAAAAATAATGGAAATGCCACAGTGGTGTGGATGGAATAACGAGGCCATTTCACCTGCCAAGCTGATAAAACGCTCGTTCCCCTTCCTCAGCTTCCCATCCCTGTACTTTGCACTGAATTAAGATTCCAGTGATGGGAACAGCAGTGATTTCTGCATGTTGGTAAGAGTACCTTCCTGTACATTGCAGCTGGCATTTAGTCCATTTCCTCGGATTTAATGAGTTAGCTCGTGTAGGAGGGCACAAAGCAGCTGCTCCTGTGGAGACTCCAGACCCTCACAACTCCCTGTACCTCCCTGTTGCCATTGACTCTCTGCACTGGTTTATTTTCCTCGGATAAAATGTAGGGACTAATAACAAAAAAGGCCTTTCTAGGCTTCTCATTTGGGTGGATTGCCGCCGGGATGTGTCAGCGGCAGGGCAGGTCTCTCCCAGCGCGTGAGGGAGGCCATGACCCAGTGTGGGGAATGGAGCACTTGAAGGCTGAGCTCGGTGATCTCAGAGGCTTTATTCCATTAATGGATCCCGGGATTGCGCAAAAATCCCCGAGACGAGGCAGTCCCAGATCCAGGGTCCCCGTGAGGCGGCAGCGCCCGCCCCGCCCATGGCCCCGCCCCCAGGGCACGCCCACCACCCCTGGCGGCGCTACCGCCCCGTCGCGCGGGATGACGTCACGCTGTAGACTCCGCCCCCTCTCGGTCCTCGCCGTCGCAGGCGGGCCCTCCTCTCGTGACGTCACTGAGGCGCGCCGGCCGCTCGCACGTGTGGTGGTGGCGGCGGCGGCAGTGGCGGTGCCACCATGAGCTGCCCCGTGCCCTGCGCCGCCTGGGTGCGGCGCGGCGTGGCCAAGGAGACGCCCGACAAGGTGGGGCCGGGGCAGGGACCGCGCTGAGGGACCTCCGCCCGCCCCCGCCGCCGCCCTCACCCCTCTGTGTCCGCCCCGCAGGTGCAGCTCAGCGAGGAGGAGCTGAAGGGTCTCATCGAGGAGGCGCAGGACAGGCTGGGGTGAGCCGGGGCAGCGGGAGGGACTCGCCGAGACTGCCGGGCTCTGCTCGGTATGCGGCTGCAGCCCGCCGGGCCCGGCCGCTCAGAGCGCCGGGGTGGGGCGGCCCGGGAGTGCAGGGCCGGCCTGGGGAGCGGCAGCAGCCAGCACGAATTCCTCCTGGAGACACCGGGCCAAGGCAGCCTGGCGGCCGGGAGGGCCGGCGGTCCGGAGGGCGAACGGAGGAACATCGGCTGGAGTGGATCGTGCTGCCGTCGTGGACGTGGCGAGCGGCTGCGTTCCCGTGTGGGTCCTCAGCTGTCACCGCGGGCTGAGGGGCTGGACGGGCATTGCGGGGCCTGGAGCTCCTGTTCCCGACTGCAGCGAGAATTAAGGCGCTGGGTTTGTAACTCTGCGGGCTTGGGACATGCGGCACACCGAGATGGGAGTCCCAGACTGACTGGGAAAAAGTGGTGCCGAGGGTGGGACAGGACAAGCTAGGTCTGGAGGGCACAGATCAGAGTGAAAAAGGCAAAACATCACTCAGGGGACTATTTATGGGTCACAGTGAAACTGAAGACATCACAACTCTCCCCTCAGCACTGAGAGCCTGTCGTTATGTAGTTGTGTTTTATCGCTCTGCTTTTAAGGAAAACCTGCTTATAAAAATAATAAGAGAAGTGATGTATTTAGGAAACATAATCGATAGAAGGGAAGAAAGAAATGTCTCTCTTTTGTCTAGAAAAAATGGAGGATTGATGTCTTAATCCATTTTCTGGTCTTTTTCTGTTAGATCTGTTGATAGATTTAGGCTTCGGAGTGTTTCAGCTGTGTAGGGTGTGTGGTCGTGCCACAGTGTGTGTGGCTGAACAGATGTAACAGGCAGCAGAAAAAGTTTTTACAGCTGGGTGAATATTACCCACCCTGTTTCAGTTGAATGTATCAGTGACACTGCTGCTGGTGAACAGAGTGTATCATCCCAGGATGTATTTTATTCTGTTTTTTTCTGGTTTTGTTTATTTGATTATTCCAAAATAATCTTAAACATTTGGAAGATTCTCACATCACGTTCATTTCTTAATTAATGTTTCTGTTTTCTGTGGAGTTTCTTGTTTCCCCTTTCTGTGTGTAAACTTTTGATTTTCTGAGTGATTTCCTTTCTCTTGCAATTTCAAAAGCATGGAAAGATTTGAGGTGGTGTTTTTTATGCATTCTATACAGCTTCAGGATGGAAGTATGAAGACCATCTGAAACAGCTTATTTATTTATAATTTGTTGTACTTTGTAGAATTTGTTGCAGCACCTCACTCTTTTCCTTGTTTAAAGATCACAAATCAAACTCAGATTTAGTTATTTAATTATCTTGTTACTTGTCTCTAGTTATCTTGTTAATATGAAGTGTCTATTTTACTGAACAAATTAGGAAAATTAGGTTTCTGATATTTAATTTGGAAATTGTATCTAAGAACCGCCTTGGCTCATTGTTGCTTGGGAATTTTGTGTGCAGAAGGACAAAAATACAGTGTGTTGAGCAGGGATGAGTTTCTTTGGGGCATGATCCACTGAGCCACCTTGGGTATCTCTTAACTTCTCAGCCAGTGTTTAAAGGTGCATTTCCTTCTCCTGAATTCCTTGCCTGCAGAATTGATCCCACAGAGTTCTGAATTTTCTAGATGTTGCCTAGTTTACCCTATAAGAAGAATCCACAGTGTGACCTTATCTAATGAATTCTGTGTTATTTTTACTTTCCTTAAGTATGGGAAGTATGAGGAAATGAGGTCTTAAAAAGCTTGAAGAAGTGTGAGAATTCTCACACAAGACCATACCTCTGAGTGGGGAAAAGAAAGGAAGGAATGACATGGACACATGTGAATGCACAGGAGTGAGGTTGAAAGCATTGTATCCACAAAAAATTTGTAAGAGAAAGGGACTTGGAAACACAGTTTACCTTGTCGAGGAAAATGTATGCCGTGTTTTGTCATGAAACCTTTCAAGGGAAAACTTTCTCTGAAAGCCTGAGAATTATAGATGCCTTGTATTTGAGGAAAAGCTCTAGAAGGAGTAATGGATTTTGAAATTATTGGCATACAGACTTGAAAGCCATGTGAGCAGCTGGGACTGTGTGCTGAAATCTCTCCAGCAGTCCTCTGGAAGCATTCTGTGTGTCTGCCACAGTTTTTCAGGGCTGTGTATCTTTCCACAGGGATGGTGCTGGTGGCAGTGATGAAGGCCAGACAGCAGATGACACGAATGCACCTGTGCCTGGCAGCAGCACTAAGTCTTCCCAAAACAATGAAGAGATGTCTGATCATGAGCTGGATGAATATGATCTGGACAATTATGATGAAGAGGGATACACGGGTAAGAAAAATTGTGTGTGTCAGATGTGCAGTGTCAGTGAAGAACCTTTCCCCTTATTGTTGTACTTAAGACTTTAATACCCTGAGGCTACACTTTGTTAAGTTTCAGATGCTGGAAATTCACAATTTTAATGATTTGCTTGTCCCATCTTGGGAAGTCATTTAGTGAGGGGAACAGTTCAGTGTCAGCCTCTCTGACACTAGGACCAAGGGCATGTTGGAAAGATTGTCACTCTGGCTGCTGTAGTGCTGGAGCAGAGCAGCAGAAGTCCCTGGGAGAGCTAAGCAGTTTATTTTACCGAGGTACTTATGTCCAGAACTGGGAAGTTCATTTAGCCCACTCCTGATATTGATGTATAAGTAATACAGGTATTGATATAGGAGTTTCTGACTTTTCCTGTTACAGATATGTATAAAAAGTGTTCTGAAATTCCCATTTAGGTGATTTAAAACTTGGAGACTCTTTGGCTACTCTGGCAGTATACGGGAGCAATGAAAATGATCCTTACATCACTCTAAAAACTACTGTGAGTACTTAAAGAATGTTAAATATCTTAAACAGCATAATCTTCAAAATCAGTTAAATTTTCCACTCTGCCTTATGCTTGCAGTCCTTTTTCAAAGGTGTGCCAGATTTTTGATTGGATGGTGCTCTTTTAAGGTTGCTTTGTGCAGTCACTTCTTTCTGTGCTTTTTGCATTTAAGTAGGAGGTTAGGGTGAACTGGCTTCTTACTTAAACCATGCATTTCTGTACATGGAGTGGTTTTTCACCTGCCTAGTAGGACACAGAAAACACTTAAAATAACAAGTCTCAGGCCACTAGTGGCCAAAATTAGAAAATTTCGCAGATTGCAAGACTCTTGCACTTTCCATCAGTTTGTGTAAGAAATCAGGCTGAGGTGGAGTCAGGCAGTGTGTCTGATATATAAATATATCAATGTTCTGTACCTATATATATATAAATAATACTGTGTCATTGGCTGCTTCTGCCTGTATTAGTTTCCACTGTCAGATGGGGAACATCTTTGCAGAAGCTGGATTTGTAGATATACAAAAATGAACACCTTTTTCTCAAGCTCTTCTTCCTATGCTCAAGTTCTTTCTCCAGTTTCTGAAAGTTTTTCAACGTGCATTTTCTGTTATCATTTGGTATTTACTACTGGAACTGTCGAAGACTAAGTGTTGTGTAACCTTAAGTTGATTCAAAGAATTGCAGGACTTGATAGAATTCAAATATTGAAGTATGCTTGAAGTGAATAGAAAAAAATTAAAAGCTTGCAATGAGAAATCCAATAAGTATTGTTTGTGTTGAAGATGGGAAGGATGGTACTCTGTGTAAGATTATTGGCTTCTGTACAGTATTTAATTTTTCACAACAGAAATTGCCAAATTCCTTCCATTCCTCAGTAACAATGAAAATCAGATGAGAGGTTACATCTCTTCTGATACAGGTGAATGCCTGGTAGCGCTATAGGCAGTACATTTTGGGAAATATTTTCCAGAAAGTAGATAGTGGAATTATTTCCTGGATGTGAGGAGCAGCTGCAGCATTGTTACTGGGGAAAATGCTGTTACATTATGTAAGTGGTCAAGGCACAGGAGCACAAGGGAAATCACCTTTGGTGGACTCGTGGTGGTGATTTTCTTTTCAGCAATCAGCTGCATCAGGATAGCCCTGAAATATGGTTTCATATTTGATAATTAAACACCTCTATATGTGAATAACCTCTGGGTTCACATAGAAGTCCTTCAATCTAATTTAATGACTATTCACTATCCCCAGAATTGGGTTTGGTTCTTGCTTTTCTCTGTGTAGCACCATAACATGGTTTTAGGTGGGTGGGCATTAGAGCTTTGAATTTTGACTGTTTTCAGTTGTGATTCAAAATTGCCGATTCCACCTTTTGAACGTGTGTAGTTTCATGCTTTTATGTGCTTTGCTCAATGCCCCCTGTCCTCTCCTTTTTGCTATTTAGGAGCAATATGAGCAGGAGGACTTTTTAATTAAACCCAGTGACAATCTTGTCCTTTGTGGCAGAGTTGATAAAGACTGCTGTAGTTTGGAGGTCCATGGTGAGTAAAACAGAGTTTATATTTTACAGTGAACATAGGGAATGTCTTGCCTACCTTGTGCCATGTGGCTGTGTTGAAGAGGGAGTGGGTTGGTTTTGGGAAGGAATTTTCTCCCCTTCTGCCTTGTATTTTGTCCTTTTCCATGTTATGGTGCTTTAGCTACTTTTCCTGACTAGACTATTTCCCGTGGAGTTACTGTTATTTAAAGGATAGCTTACCTCTTTCAGGCTGTATAGCAATTCCTTTCCTTATTTCATTTCTTAAAACTTTCTGAAAATACTATGGCAGTTTTATTCTCTGAACATATGCTCTTCATTCCAGTCTTACTTTCCATGTCCTGCAAGCATCCTCTAGTGGTTTGTTGGTTTTTTTGTTTGTTTGTTGTTTTTTTTTTTTTCTTCAGCTTTCTCCTTGCTTTTTTAAGTGGGCTTTGCACTGCTAGGATTAGAAGAACCAGCACCTTTTTCATCATGGTTTAGAGGAAATAATCCTTAACAGGGCCTGAACACTGCTTGTTCTAGAAATAGGTTTAATTTTGCTGTGTAAAAGATCTTTCTTTTGCAGCCAGTGAATAGTACTGAACATGCTGAAATTATCATCTTTGCTTACTGTGGTTCTTCTCGGGAATTTCTGGCTGCTTGTGCTGTGGTCCATGTGGGCAAAGTATTTCATTTTAAACAACATTTGGTCATAACCAAAATGTGTAAAAGGATCTGGCATGTGGCATTTTCTGTGCCTGGAGGTGTTTGCAAATTATATTAACTGTAAGTTTATACGCAATATAAACATAAAAACAATTGCAAAGACTTCTCCAGTTTCTAAAATTAGGTAACTTTGTCTTAGTTGACTGCTAAGATAACTTAGGTAACTGGAGACTTCAGTTATACTGAACATCTTCTGAATATCTGTCACATGCACTTAAAAGTGGCACTGTGATTCTGTGTGTATGGTAAGATGTTATTAAAATAATTCATGGGTTTTCTCTGCTGTCCAATTGGAGAAAAATAGCTGGCTACAGGGAATTTGTGCTTAGTATATGGCTGCTTTACCGAAACTTTTCCTGTATCTCAGTTACCATCTGCTATAGGTAACTCTGACTTCTTCATATTCCTCTGGTTTATCTTTTTACCTTCAACTGGAATTTTTTTTTAATTGCTAATCCTGTAAAATTAATGTATCCAGATGTAGAAAGTGTTGGATATGGAACATATATTATGAAGAGATCTTACAAAGTATCAAATCTTGACTGAACTTGTCACTTCTTTATCTAAAGTACACAGAAGAATGTTTATTTTGTGTAATTCTGTGAGGTAAAAGATTTGTAGAGGGTCTGGCCTCTTCAGTAAATCTCTGAAGACTGAATTTACCTTCTACATCTCCTTGAGAATTTAGTTTTTGCCACAATTGCCTTTTGTAGAAGTGACCTGTTCACAGTTGTTTGCTTTCCCTCTTCACTGATGTCTTGCATAACTTTAATTATTTTTCAGTTTATAATCATGAAGAGGACTCATTCTATGTACATCATGACATTATCTTGCCTGCTTACCCTCTGAGTCTGGAGTGGTTGAATTTTGATCCTAGTCCAGATGAATCAACAGGTAAATTAATTACAAAGGATATTGTCAGTGTCCAGTTAAAGAATTTTTGCTTGAAAAGCCTGTAAGTGCAGCGTTGCCACTAAATAATTTCTTCCTTCAGTACAAAGAAATTAAATCAATGTTAATATCAAGGTAATACTGAGTTGAGATAACCAAGATGTGAATATCAGGTATTTTTGCTTGGTGATACGGTCATCTTAGTGATGCTGCTGTAACAAATGATTTTACTGAAATACTGATTTTATTACAAACAATTGTCAGCAGACCAGAGCAATCTCTAAAATCTGCTTTATTTTCTGTTTGCAAATGAAAGGTTGCTTTTGTTCAATCTCTATGTCCAATGCAATTAATTAAATGTAAACCACAGCAAAATGTATATATATTTATGTATTTAGTAACATTTTTCCTGTGTTTCACAGATTTTTTTTTTTCTTCCATAGTACAAGGGATGTGGTTTAGTTTTGGTTTGTTTTTTCTTTCAAAAACTAACAAAACATGCAACTTCATACAGCTTGTTTGAACAGTTATTTGTACTGAAGGGGAAGGAGAGCGAGTAAATTATTTTTCTGGCAACACCTGCTATGAGCTGGTATTTTTCAATTGCTCCCTGCCAGTTATAAACATAAATATGTTCAAATAGAAGATTGTGGCACATAAGTTTTATTTAACCAAAGAAATAAGGAACAGCTGGATTGCCAAATACACCGTTTCATAACTAAATAAATGTGGTTCCATTTGGCTTTTTGTTTCTAGGAAATTATGTTGCAGTGGGTAACATGACCCCAGTCATTGACATTTGGGACCTTGATGTAGTAGAATCTTTGGAACCAGTCTTTTCTCTTGGAGGCAAGAAAGAGAAAAAGAAAAAGAAGAAAGGAAAGAAAGTAAGTGCTGCAAAATGGTTGGTTTACCTGGTTGGATGGAGGAAATTTAGAGCAGGGATAATGCCTTCTTTTTCCCTCCTTACATTATTTGAAATGCTAATTCTCTAAATAACTAAAGCCTGGAATTAAGAGCAGAACAGGAACGGGGTAGTGTCCCAGTAAACTTTGACTCTTAACTATTTAAAATTAGAAATTGCAGGAACTGGCAGTTGCAAGGACCCAAAGCCCAGTTAATTGGGAGGAGAGAGAGGGAACTGCCAGGAGCGTTTAGAAGGAAGCTGAAGAAGTTACACATTAGCTGGAAATAATGAGGTTTCTTTTACTAGCCTGAAGGGAATAACCAGTTCTGTAATCCCAGCAGCTGGAGCAATCTGCGATCTGGGCTAGGAGGCAGGGTGCAGGTGCTGCAGAGACAGTTCTCTCAAAAGCTGTGTTGCAGCAAGTGAGAGTAATTTAATATGAAGTTGTTTGTGAAGGCTTTAGGGAATTCATACTTATGTGGAGTAATGCTTGATTTGCATTGAAGTTGTAATTTTCAAAATTCTGTTTATGTCGTGTGTGTACGCAGAGTTTATCTTCAGAAGGGACTGTGGAAGGACATACTGATGCTGTGCTTGATCTTTCATGGAATAAACAATGCAGGTAAAAGAAGACTTGAATAATAATAGATGTTAGAAAATTGCAGTCTTAATTCACACAAAATCCACCAAAAGCTTGAAAGCACTGCTGAAATGAATGCATTCTTTAAAATACACTTCTATGTTTTCCTTTTTTTTTTTTTAACTAGAACTCTTGATTTTAAATTTTTTTTTAAATACTTGCATATTACTGCAGGTCACTTTTGATTTGCTGGGTGTTCAGATGAAGGCAGAGCAAAGGTGGGTGTGAGCCATTTGATAAATTGTCTACATTTCACTTGTTCAAGAGAAGGAGAAGAAGGGCTGCCCTGAGATATGCTGATCTGCCAATGGCCTAAACCACCATTTCAACAGAGACAAGTAGATTTATAGAAGAAAGTCCTTGCTATTCTGGTTTGTTTTTTTTTTTCCTCCTGGCTTTTGCCCCAAAGCTGTGAACAGGAAAAAGAGTGTAAAAGCTCTAATAGCTCAGTTATAGAAATGTCTCTGGCCCCTAGGCAGAGAAAATTCCCTGTTGCCTGAATGAACTAGAAATGAAGTGCTGCTATTGCAACAACACAAAGCTGGCCCATCTTGGGGCAGAGGTCAAGGACAGTGTGCTGACTGAAGTAAAGATGCTGCTGATTTTTTATCACTTAGGTGGTTGTTAACAGTTCATCTGTCAGAAGATTCTCAGCAGGGGTCTTGAAACTGCTTCAGTCAGACACAGGCTGATTTTTTTTTTTAATTTTTGTTTTTCTGCTGTCATAAATGCCTCTGCCTTTGAAGATGTACACAGACAACTCTGCATATTAAGATGAGCAGGTGTGAGCCTTCACTTATACTGCTTTCTTATCTAGATACTGATGAAGAAAATACCCAAACAGATCTCAGTAAATGTGTATAGATTGCACTCTTAATTTACAGTCTGATGTTCTTAAATTACACATGTACGTACAATGTGACAATGATCAGTCCATCACTGTTAGAAAAGAGAAGCTTTCTTGTACCTAGGAATGGTCTGGTGATAATATAGACAAGGATAAAAAAATTATGGCTTCAGTAGTTAAGTCTGAAATGCATAAGTTTTGTAATGTGCTGAGTTACAAATTCATTGATACTGGATACTGGTAGGTCTTTCAAGAAATAAAACCAGCCCTGAAGTGGGCAGCTTATGGAGAAAACAAGGAACTCCTTGGAGCAGCTTATATATAAAATGTTTTATTGTTGTTTCTGTCTTCTAAGCAAGGCATGTTGTGACAGCTCTCTACAAATAACTTTCTGCCTGTAGGTCATGGTGGTGTTACTGTAAAATGTTCTTACAGCCTTCACTATGCATTTTCTTAACTTTCCCTTGTAACATTGCTTGGGAAAACAGCATTTCCAGGAGAATGTAACTCTTTCAGTCAGAAATACTTGGTTAATATGAAAAGAGGAAAGGGAGCAGTTTCAATCAGAAACAATATGTTGAGGTAATAAATCTGATTTTAAGAGCAATGAAGTTATAGGAATTGTACTGTGTATTTGACAGACATTTGGGAATGTTTTGATTTGTTTTTTCATATCGAACTTTCAAGCTGTGTTTGTTGCTCTTAACACAGTTGGTCAAATTTAAGTTGAAATGTGGGGTCTGTAAAGTAACTGAAATTTTAGTGGTTATTTTCAGCAGTCTACAAAGGGTATAGTGTTGTGTCTTCAGTAGGTGTATAAACAGATATTAGAGAGCAAAATATTTCACAAACAGGTTTGTCAGGCTCTTGGCTGCATGCCTGTGCAAACAGAATGATGATAGGTAATGTTTAAAAATACTATCCAACATCAAAGGAAAGAATGTGCTTCAGAGCCTTTATTACTTTTTTTTTTCAAGAAATCTTTGAGTAAATGGTATTGCAGATAATGTCAGGAGAAATAGAACAGAACTGTCATTCTTTAATTCTTTAAGTCATTCTACAAGTGTTCTACTAATGTAATGTAATACAGCCTATTTATAATTTTTACCTATAACTTAATTGACTTCAGGGAGTTATCCTTCAGGCTTGAGAGGAATAATCTATAGACCACAGTGTACTTGTTCTCAGAATTGGGCTCTGTGTGTATTCAGGATTTTTACCATTATTTGTTTGTATCTGTATAAAGAGTTTTAACACTGATTTTTGATCTATTATCAGGAACGTTTTAGCAAGTGCATCTGCTGACAACACAGTGATTTTGTGGGACATGGCTGTGGGTAAGCCAGCAGCCAGCCTGACACTACATACAGACAAGGTATGGAATAATTGCTGGGTTTTTTCCACTGTAGAATACAGAGAAAAATGTAACTGCAGTTTTTCATTTGCTACTTGGTAGCGAATCCTCAGAAAAACAATTCTCTAATGTTCTAGCATTTGTGCAGAATTGTTTAAATTTTTGAGTTAGTTGCTTTTGCAAACAGCACTGTATTTGCTTTTTCAAATGTTAACTTACCTTTTAGAATGTTAATAAAATTTGTAACAGTTTTTAAATTTGTAACAGTTTGTAAATTCACCATTTGTGAATTGACCCTAATGGTGGGGAATATAATAGTGCTGGTATAAGCTACAAAAATAGATGTCTGAACATAGGTCAAACTGTAACTCTCTTAAGGGAGCAATGAGTGTCAGTTACAGTTTGTTCTAGGTGAAAAGGTTTAAAATAAATGATGCTAAAGTACTATAGTGATGGGTACTTCAGAAATAAATTAATCTCATAGTAATTAAAATGTGAAAGCTAGTTATTAATAGCTGTAACCTCATTTTGCTGCTGAAGTCACTGCCCTTGACAAACTCCTGATTTTCATTTTTTGTTAACACTGCTTTTTTTCCCCAAACTGGAAGCAGATACTATTTACCTCCAGGGTTTTTTTTTTCAGTTTTTTGGTTTGTTTTGGTTTTTTTTGGTCTGTTTTTTTTGTTTGTTTGTTTTGGTTTTGTTTTTTGGTGTTTTGTTACATTAGTATCTAGGGCAGAAAGGGGGCATGGGGTTCTGTTCAGTCAAATTATATTGGAAAATAACTTGTTTTCACTAGGTGGGGGTATTTGAAGTAATGCACATCTCTTGCACTGATTTTTGAGCAATCTGAATATCAACAAGCTTAATAGGAAGGTGTTTTGGGGTGGACTGTGTGCTGGCTTGGGATTGGGATGGTTGTGCTTTGTTGCAAGAAAGTTCCTATGTATGTGTGTTACATAAAATCTTCCATTATCTAGGTCCAGACATTGCAGTTCCATCCATTTGAAACTCAGACCCTCGTTTCTGGATCATTTGATAAGTATGTCAGGGTAATGTTTTCACATGTTGCACCTGGGGAGGGGATTCCTATTCAATTTAGCCTTATGTTTTCTTTCATTTTTTTATAACTGTGCCAATTTGAATAATGTTATTTTTTTCCATCAAGGAAACCAGGTTTGTGTATGGCCAGGATGTAGTTTTCCTTGCCTCTTTTTCAGGGGTAGCAAATGCTATAACCATCTGGACTGATATTTTCTGTGCCAGGTGTCTGCCTGCTCCAAACCAAATTTGTTTCTTAATTTGGCCTTATGGCATTTTCTTCATTGGGAACGTGTCACTGTTTATTCCTGTGAAAATTTGCCCAGGTTTTGCCAGCCAGTAAGGCCAGCATGGAGGCACCAGGGACTTTAAAATCCCAGTTCTCTCCCTCCAGCCTCTACAGGCACAGCCAAAATGTAATGGGCTGCCTCCTGTGATTGCAGCCTGGAGATGCTGGGAAATTGTTTGTGTCTGCACACTTGTGCTACTCTGTAGATGCCAGTTCTTTTAAGTCCTGCCAGCCAAAAAACTCTCTGATCTCCCATCTCAATGGAGTAACTTCTAAATTTTTTTCGATCACCATGATTTTCTTACATTGATTTTTTTTTATTCTGCTTTTAAGACTTTGTCCTTATGTTAAAATAATTTATAGACTTTACAGTTTTTAGCTAAGCCCTCAAGTTCTTTGGCTTCTGTTATGTTCTTGCTGCATCTGCTGAAGTATTGGAGAAAGACCTTTTACTGTGGTTAGGAAGCTGCTTCTGTTTTTTCCCTCCCTCTTGACTTCCCTTGATAAAAGGAAGCATTAAGTCCAAGCAGTGGCCAGCTGCTGATCCCTTTTTGGCTGCTGCTTTGGTACCATGGACACTTTAAACCACTGTGCTATCTATAAACAGACTGCCCTTTTGGATTTTTCCTGCAAGGCCTTGCAGGACCACAGGCAATTCAGTGAGCATTGGGAGATGCCTTCATAACCTGAAAATCAGACTGTTAAAGAAACTGTTATGTGTAAAATGCCTGATAAAGGACCTGGGAAACCTACATCACACTTGTTTAATTGTGTGATAGAGTGGGAGTGGGTTACACTGAGGATGTTGATAGTGGTGAGGTGATGCTGCAGTGACATGACCACTCCTCCCTTGCATTTGCACCCAGGAGTTTTTTGAGTTGGGACAGATTCTGCAGCCACTCACCTGAGCACGTGTCTGTAAAGAATCCCGGAGGACCCACTAACTGCCATCCACTCTTTTTCCTTGTGGAGTAGTGTTTAACTATTTGTTAAGATGGTTGTATTTTTAGAAATTATTTTTTTATTAAGCGTATTTGAAAATGCATGCATATGTATGACAAAATGATTTCCTAATTAGTGCATCATTACTTGACTTTACTGAAGTCTGTTCGTAATTAAGTGATATATTTGCATAATTATGGTCTGCTATGTGATAAGTATCTTATGTATTGAGTAAATTCAAGCTCTCCTTAGTTTCAGTAGAGTGGCTGTTGGTAACCAAGATGAAACTTTGAAGCACATGGAAAAGTCTCATGCTTATCTGCAAGATTTTAATCTGTTACTGAATTAGAAGACCAAGTAGTGAAGTTGTTTCCATTTAATTTTTTAATTACAGTTTACATGGAGCTTCTGTAGATGTCAGTGGAAAAGCAAACTATGAAGTGTTCTGCCCGGATTTTTTTTTTTTAATTTTATTTCCTGTCCCTTTGTCCTCCCCTAGATCAGCAGTGCTGTATGACTGCAGAAACCCCCAGGACAGCCATCGAGTGTGGCGGTTTAGTGGCCAGGTTGAGAGAGTAATTTGGAATCATTTTTCACCTTGCCATTTCTTGGTGAGTGCAGACTTTTCTATTCTGGTTGGTTGTTGCCATGTCATTTAACCTGTATTTAGTGTTCATAATGTTTCTGAATCAGAGTGGAGCTGATAGACATTTGGATAGTTTGTGCTGCTTATGATAAAAATGCTGTCTGGGGGAGGATGTTTTTAGGTAGTTTTTTCAATAAGTATCTCTAGACCAACTACTTATTTGGTCTCTTCACTGTGAGAGTAGAAAAGCTATTGATGCTGGTGCTTTTCTCTCCAGAGGTGACAATTATGTCGTTGCAGTGTTCAGTGTGTTTTCCTTTGCACAGTTGCTGTTGTGTTTCATGCAGTGAAATAACTGGAGCTGAGAAATAGCTAATGGGAGCTAAGAGCCTGAATATTAATTCATTGTTTCAAGTCAGCGCTAGAGGGCACTGTCCTCCTGGCTGCTATGGAGCGAGCCACTCCTTCCCGTTGGAAAAGTCCTCTGAGTTTAAGTGTTAACCCAGCACTGCCAAGTCCACCACCAAACCATGTCCATAAGTGTCTCATCGACATGGCTTTTTAAGTACCTCCAGGTGTGATAATTCCACCACTTCCCTGGACAGCCTGTGCCAGTGCTTGACAACCCTTTCAGTAAAGACATTTTTGCTGATGTCCAATCTAAACCACCCCTGGTGCAACTTGAGGCCATTTTCTGTTGTTCTATTGCTTATTACCTGGAGAAGAGACCAACAGCCAATAGAGTATAAAGGAGAAGTATCTTGGTATTGAGTTTTTTTGTAATAAAACTCTGCAACAGAATTTAAAAACAAATCTTCCCTGTTATGTCAGTGGCTGTCTATTCTCTGTTGCTTTGTGTATACATTCAAAAGAAGTGGCTGCTCAGCTCTGTTGGGTTTATGATGTGGATCTCTCCTGGTGTAATCACACTTAGTTTTGCGCAGGACTACTGTGCAGCCACTGATGGCTCCAAAAGCTTTGAACTGACAGTGAAGAGACTGAAGGCTCTGCATTTCGTTGCCTGACCTGAGGGCCAGACTTAGTGGGGCAGCTCTCTTCAAAATACACTTTAAGAAATTTGCATGGGATTGACTTCCATGTCATCAGTGCAGCATAACTGAGGTTCATAGAATAGCTCAGGCACCAGCTGGGTGGAGTTTGACTTTGGGGGTGCAGGCCTGGGAACCCTGGTAATGTGTCCTAGGGAGAAGTAGTGTCTGTCTTAGATCAGAGGGGTTTATCAGAGGGTGAATGTTATTTCACTGGAGGTTTTTTCCCCAGATGAGTGACTGTGGCTGTTTGTTTTTTAAATGCTGTGGTTTCTTTAGGCAAGCACAGACGATGGCTTTGTGTACTGTCTGGATGCTCGTGCTGAAAAGCCCCTGTTTACTCTGAAAGCTCACGATGAAGAGGTGTCAGGTAAATTGCCTGTGTGTCCTTTTGTGTCCTGTTCATCCCTTGTGGGCAAGGCTGTCCAGAAGATGCCTTTAATCCATAGCACTGAGGTGGCAGTGATTCCTTATTTAACAAGTTGTGCTAATGTGCTACCGTGCTAATCATGGCAGCTGGCATTTGAAACAAATCTGCTGAGGGGATTGGGAGGCAAAATAGGCCTGCATGTTTCCCTTGGCTCTCGCAGCATGGAACTTTCATTAATGTTCTGCTCCTTTGTTCTGGAATGGAGTTTAGTGTGAGAAGAATATTGGGGCTGTTCTCATGTCTTCACTTCAAAATGTATTCTCATCTCTGTGAAATGGGGATTGCCTGTTGCTCTCACACTGCTGCACTTTCATCTTCCAGGGCTACAACTAAGCAGTCAGATCAAAGGGTGCCTTGTGACATCATCTGCTGACAAATACGTGAAAATTTGGGATATCCTGGGAGACAGACCAAGTTTAGTCCATTCCAGGGATATGAAAATGGTATGGTAATATTTATTTCTTGATTCTAATAAGTTTTATATATAAACTGTCTGCTTTTTCTGTCTAGTTTGAATCTTGTTTTACCTAAGTTCTCACAGGGAAAAAAATAGTAACATATTCTGGGCAAATCATTCTCATCACAGTGCAGTATTCCACATGGAATTGGCAGACTGCTTCAAAGCCTCAGACCCAAATTCCAGATACAATGTTCTGAGTAGAACTATGGGTGCTCCAGCTTGCATCTTCTACATTCAAGGCACAGATGTGATTAACTGTTTATAATTAGCAGCTCTTGGCTTTCATTGTATGTCTTTACAAAAGAAGTTTAAGAAACTTAATTACATTTGTTAAAACTTGCTTGGTGAAAGTATTTTCAGATGACAAGTTCATTTTAAGATTAAAATAAAATTCTCTTCTTTTTCTCTCACCCTGCCAGGGAGTTCTGTTCTGTGCAGCTTGCTGCCCTGACTTCCCGTTTGTCTTTGCCTTTGGAGGAGAGCGGGATGGGCTGCGTGTCTGGGATATAAGCAAGATCTCTGCAGGTAATGTTCTCATTTCTTTGACTCTTGTGGTTCTCCCCTTGCTTGCAGGGTGTATTTGTATTCAGTAATGCATTGTGACTCTGACAGAAGATGGTAGGTTAGTATTTTTAAATACTCCAAGACTGCATGTGTGGTCACATTTTCAGCTTCAAAAAATGTGGGTTTTTCTCCTAAACTGGAGAACAGCTTTACACTATTTATTTTCTTGCAGCTGAAGTGTAATACATTATTTCTTATAATACCTATGTTTTGTTTTTTTCCTGATGTGATTTTGTATCACATTTTTGAGTATGGGAAGAAAAGCGAGGACTGGTTTTGATCAGTTGTAACTACCTGTAACTAAACAGCATGATTTTTTGGAGAAGGCTTTTAAGAGCCTTTTGGGAACCAGAAACTAAAACCAGAAATAAATTATTTAAACTTAATGATGTGCTCTTCAAACCTCATCAGTTTTACAGTACTTAGGTACAGGAATTATGCAGAGGAAATCTCTAGATGCTCTGGAGGAAAAATAACAGGACCTGTAATTGAAATATCGTATGCAGGCAATTGTTCTGACTTTTAGCTTCAACTCCGTACTTGGGGTGAGAGGAAGAGCTTTGAAACCACAGCAGGTTAGGATTTCCATTCCATGGTGCTCACCAGGCTGTCCCTGCTGTACTCCTGTTTCCTCTGGGACAGTAACATGTAAGCAATTCCCTGTTTGTATTGCAGTGAATGAAGTTTTTGGAAACAGAGAGAGGCTCATCCTGGCTAGTGCCAACTCTGTGGCTTCCAGCTCCACGGCCAGCAGTAGCAGCAATGACTTGGAGACAGCAATGGAATCATGATGGACCAAACATCAAAAAATCAAATTAATTAATGGGACTACGACAAATGTGTGTTCTGCCAATGCCCCTGTTTGGTGAGAGCTCAGGGAAATTACTCTGGTATCTTGCAATCTGCAGGCTTCTTCATTTTGGACAAAGAAAGGTGGTGGTGTGGTTAAGCTCTAAGCTCCTGCCTCTGCTACCAGCTCTGAAAGATTGAATCACTCACTTAATAATCCCTAAAACGGGGTCTACCATATGTAAAGCTGATACATAAAATGGAACAGTCACTAGAAAAGTATTCTGTGACTACAGAAGTTTGTTGAATACTGCAAAGACAGTTTTATCTTTTACCTTTTAAGGACATAAGGAAAAATATTTCACACAACAGTTGTGTAATAAATAAACAAAAGGTGAACTGAATTAAATAAATTACAAGTGTAAACAGATAATTTATCCTTAATTTGAGGCTAAGTTTACAGATTTTAAAAGATATTCCATGTGACTTTTTAAATGTTAAGAGTAGTTCGCAGGCAATAAGTTGGAGTCTCCAAGCAGAATTCTAGAATGTATTTCTAACACTGATATCACCAATATTAAACCAGAAATAACCAGCTCTATCCCACCAAGACTGGAGCTTTCTTTTTGCAGGTTCCATAGCAGCTGTAATTTACTGATGTTGCACATAGTACTGGGTTTTTCTTCACACTGCAGATGTGTTTCCAGAGAATTTGAACTGAAATAAGGAGCTGCTACTCTAGGAGGATGAGAGGCTGTCAGGACACAAAGTGAGGGTTGGGATCCCAGCTGGTTACTGTTACTGGTAAAAAGCTCTCTGTGTTATGTTCTTAACTCTGCCCAGGCATTGCTGCCTGACATCTGAAGGCACGGAGGAGAGTTTTAATTACCAGTTTAACCACCAACTTAAGCCCCTTATTTGCAGAATCAGGAACCTAATCAAGGGATGTGTCTCAAAGAATTTCCTTGCCTTTATAATGTAACACCTACCTCCTTTACCTCAGGAACTTCATGGAGTTCTTACCCTCCATTGAGCACCTGCCCTCTGCACACACTGAAGGTGCCTGTAGAGTGTTCTTGCTGCAGAAATGCCCTGGGTATTCAATCCACTGATGCCAAAGGAGCTGTAGGATCATACTCAATAGCTGCCAAGCTCTTCCTGCTGCTTTCCATCCTAACTCACTGTAGTTCAGTCTGGTGACATAAAGCAGGTAAATTGTGGCCCTACAAACTGCAGATGGGGAAAAGGCAGGTCTGTAACTCTCCTTGCTATCTGTTGAGGGTAATTGGCTGCTTCTAAAGCTACTTCAGCTGTTTCTAGTCTGGTAAAGGTGTTCAGCAAGGCTCTGTAAGAACCAAGAATACTGCTTCCTGTCTCTGCCAAGCAGTACTGAATGATGTGTGGACAACAAATGAACAATTGCTTTTGTGAAGCTTAAGAAGGTAAGTACTAGAACCACCTCTGTTCAACTGCTCTCCATTGAAAAGTTCCAAGTTTTTCAAAGCTTCAATTTCAAATAAATGTTCTGCGTTAAGATCTTTGAGGGTTATTTCTCTTACCTCTGCCCCTAGTAATAAAATTGGCACTGTAGCTCTCAAAATTGCTTTTTGTTTTTAGAGGAAATTGCATTACTGGAAGCAACACATCTTTCCCTGGACTTACCATGATCCTAGCACCTGTCTCTGGAGCTTTTTGGTCACATACTGATCTGAGGCAAGCGTTTTCAGGTTTTAAGAACCCTGGGAGCTCTCTAGGAGAGGTACAGCTAAGCTCAGGCCATTTAGGGCCAGAAGCAGAGCCTCTTTCCCAAGAGAACCACCCATTACTTGTCAGAGAACAGAGCACAGCTCAATCTTCTTTTGCAGCACAGCCAGAGGAGTGACACAGCAAATCTAGAGTTCTTTAGCTGCCCCAGTTCATGGAGGTGTTCCTACTCCTACCATGTCCCAGGAAAGTTTGGGAGAGGCAGATGATTAAAAAGCAGTATTATTTCTCTTAGCATCATTATCAGAAATAGAAAATCTTTTTCAGCATATGTAAATATTAAAAAAAAAAGAACATTAGTGAAGAGCCACATTTTTAATTATTTCAAAAGAAAACAACCAAATGTAATAATTTTCATTCCATAAATAGTAATAGCAGCAAACCCTCCCATCATTCTAGGTGGTAAAAGGTTTACAGCACAAAGAGTAACATATACTGTAAACACTGCCTGATCATCTGTAACCCCCTTCCTTACTGAGTCCATACAGTCTTTATCTCTTCACCTGCCTCCATGGGCTGTGAACTTGAGGGAGAAAAGGGGATAACTGTTCTCCAAAAATCAATGCTTGATTTTCTGTAGTGGGGTAATTATTTTGTATGCAAGTACTGATTTCACTGGCCTTTGTTGTTTTTTTAAACAAAAGGTTTTGTTTTAAGAAGGAAACCTGAGCATTGAGAAGTCTTTGCTTTGTGCCAAACCACATCCTTCAGTTAAAGTTTTAAAATACATCAACGGCCACCACCATTTTTTCCTTGTTTCTCTTCATGTCACAGCTTGGGCAGTTAAGGACAGTTAGCTTACAGGTCACTGCAATCCCTCAGCTACATTTCTGGTTCGTGGCTCTTTGCTCGAAGGGCTGTGTGAGGTGTGTCACGTGTCCTGGCACTGGATGGATTAATCTGAGTGATTTGGAGAAGTATGCACAGCGTGTGGGAAAGAAATCTTGCCTCACATTTCCTTCTTAGCAACTCTTCACTTGTACGTGCATGATCCAGTCTTGTTCAGTGTTCTGGCTACAGCTTATAGTAAGTGGTGGTAGTGTGGAGACTAAAACAGAAGGAAAACTCCTCACCTGACATACACTGGTGACTGGGGAAACAAGGAAGAGGGTTTTTCCTTCCCTAATTATAATATCCAAGAAAGTTTTCCTCTCTTCTTCATTTGTGTCCAGAGAGAACATCACTTGTTGAATAGACTCCATTGTTAATCCTACAGTCTTCAGTCCTCATAGAGTCTATTAATTCCTCCTCTGAATCCTCCTCTTCTTCCTCCTCTGGGGCTGATAGACTGGATGTGGGGCCTTTACATATTTTTAAATGTCGAGTGAGGTGATATTTGGTTAGATAAGCCTTGGAGCATTTTTCACAGACATAGTCCCTCTTTCCTTCATGTGAATTGAGATGCTTCTTCAGGTGATTTGTCCTCAGAAACAGCTTGTCACACTTGGGACACTTGATCTGCCGTTCTCTGCAAGACACAAAAAAGTGAGTTTGCTCCTGCCACAAGACAGCTGGTATTAAAATGCTGATTAAGGTCCATGTTCTAGCAAGGACAGATACTGCCCTTGATAAAAAAGTCAATTTCCCTCCCAACCTGCTTAAAGGGGGGTGGGGAGGAGGCAGGGAAGAACAAGTCAGGAAACAAAGCTGCTGCATGTTAACAACCCTCAGTCTGTAAATGCTAAGCAGAGGCGCTTACCAGACTGCAACAGATTCTGTAATGACACTGCAAAATACCTCCCAGCAGGAGTGCTCCTGGCTCAGGCTGTAGGAATGAGCAGCAAAGCAAGTCTGTGTTTCTGTCTGCCTTTCTCTCATGCTGGCTGCACTACACTGGCTCCTAGGCAGCATGACAGAAGCAGCAATGGATTCCAAGTGAGAACAAAAACCAGATGCTGAAAATGAAATAAGCAAAGGGACTAGCTTTGGGCAAGCAGCTTTTAAGGAGGACCTTGGATTGGGAGTAAATGTACAGGATGGAGAGATTCTCAGAGCAAAAGACCTGGCCTGGCAGAGGGCTGTGGGTAGGAATCTGCCTATAGGAGGAGCAGGAGAGTAAGTGCTTGAGTGAGACCTACGGGGAGGAAAGGGCTGGGAATGGCTGCACCACACCCCTACAGCAAACAGGCAGAGTTCACCAATAAGGTACTCAGTGACAGCAGCACTGAGAAGTTTGTCTTTTGTGGTCACGTTGGGACGTGGAAACAGTTCACAGCAAAGAATGAAATGTAAATCAAACAACACCCTTTCTCTTCAAAATCATGAACACTCTGGACTGCCATTTCACAACACAAGGAGCACGCTTGCAATTTAGTGTGTCACTGAAATATTGCAACCACTACAACTCCACAACTGCAGCCAGTAAAACAAGGACTTAGTCTAGAGTGACTTGTCATTTCAGAGGATGAACCCACCTATGCTCCCTAGGCCAAGCTATTTGCAAACTGGAGATTCTGTCTCGGGCTGTTCATCTTCATTATTTCTTGCACTGACCAGTCCCACAGCTCCTGTGAGGTCACTTACTGTGTGTGAGTGAGGACGTGCTGCTTGAGGTCCTGCCTCCGCATGAAGAGCTTCTCACAGTAATCGCACTTGAGGTTCTTCTCCCCGGTGTGGATGACCATGTGCGACTCCAGGTGAGCCTTCTGCGTGAATGATTTGTCACAGAGGGTGCAGCGGTAATTCTTCTGACCTAGGAGTACACAGGGACACCCACAGATTAGCACTCCAAGAAATAACAGTAAGTAACTGCATGTTTGCAGTAAGCAAACAAGCCTGACCATTGAAAAATTAAATTTTACCATAAAGAAAGGCAGATTCTTTGTGAACAGGACTTGTTTTCTCCTGCAGTTCCTTCAGACTCAGCATAAAGGCCTACTTAGTTCCAATCTATATTTAGCTATGCAAAAAAACCAGGCAGCTGACCTCATCATTCCCAAAGCCTTTCAAGCAAAAAAACTGATGTCATGATACCGTTTCAAACCAGTGATGCCCTAGTGTGATGCACCTTTCTGCACTTTGTCCTTCTAAACACAGCTGCTTGTTGTTTCTCTGGTGTCCATGGTCAGCCAGCCTTTCTTGTGAGGCAGGGTTTGTGCTCCTTGTCCACACCAGCTGTGCCTCCCTGCTCTGGACATCAAAACACCTCCAGCAGCTCTGTACATTTTTCCACCAAGAGATTCAGGCAAACACTTAAAAAGACTAGTCTATCCAAGATGAGTTCTTCAGTAAAAACAATGGTAGCTTCCTTTGCAACAGTAACCATAGTAAAAATCTAGTTACTGTACATTAGTACATCTCTATCCTCACGGATTTCCCACAGGAATTGTATCTGGAGCCCAACCCCATTTGATGCTCTGCATTGCCTTTGTCTGCAAAAAGAGGTTCTCTTATCTAAAAGACACACAGGTACAAACCTCACTGGCCTTTTGATAACTTCTATGTTTTATCCCATTTTTCAACTTACCAGTACTTCTGTTATTCTTTGCCAGAAATAGTTCAAAACCCCAGCATACTACTGAGTTCAAACTCAATTTGAATACTATTTGAATCTCACTCCACTGAGACTTCTGTGGTTGTGTATACCACACTAGTATTTGATCAGTCCATTAAAACTCCTGACTACTGAGCCTACAGCTTCCTATGCTTGACTTGAGAGCACTCAACTCTCAGTTTTATTCCTTTTCCAGCTTTGTAATTTGAATTTTGTGATTTCCCAATAAGGAATACTGAAAAAAAAGAGAGGCAAGAATACCCACACTATCTACTGCTGGCCTGTAACTTGACCTTCATCCTCTCCCCTGTCTTCTGTATAAAGCCCTCAGCACTCACCTGTGTGGATCTTGAGGTGTGTCCGTAAGTTGCTCGGATCGCTGAAAGCTTTGCTACAGAAATCGCACTTGTGCGGCTTCATGCCCATGTGCCCCATGAAGTGCACGTGCAGCTTGGAAGGGGAGATGAAAGCCTGGGGACACATGGAGCACTTCCACTTCCTTTCCTTGCCGTGGCCTGGCCCGTGGTTGCTGCTGTGGCCCTGACTGGGGAGGTGGTTGTGAATATGGCTGCTCAAATGGGCCTTGAAGTCCGCATAGGAAGCACATTCCTTCCCGCAGTGGCAGATGTGCACATCTGGATGCTCAGGGACACCTTTGGGCACAAAAGCATCACTTGTGATGAGGCGCACACAGTAAGGCCTAACAGAGCTTGAACAAGGACCACATTAACATTTAGTCTGTGGTAGCAAAGCCAGGTGCAGAGATTTTCATCCTTGTTCTCTTCAGCTCCAGTGTTGCTTTCCAGCTGTTTCAGGTAGGTAATTTGAAATGTTTTGGGGGGCCAGACTTTGGAACAGTTTTGAGCACAGCTCCACCAAATCAAAATTATCACACTCCAAGCTGGGGGAGGATTGGAACGTCTTCAGCTCCAAAACGCCCTTAGCCTTAGATGAACAGAACTAAAACGATTTTTCTTCAAAACTGTCATCTTTTACTCCTGATCAGTGGAATTAAGTAGGGAAATGTTTCTTTTAAATGATGGCACTCTGTAGTCATGAAACATAAAAGGAAACTATGACATGCACCAATGGGAACTGAGAAGGAGCATAATGCACTCCCAAGTCACAGAGCCCAGAGAAGGCAATTCCCAAAAGGGAATTCAAGCTAGGCAGTCCCTGCAAAGCCAACAAAAATGAGCTCTCACTTACCAAGCTGTCGTGCATAGTCCCGACTGTAATAGAAGAGAAGCTCGTGCTCAGGAGGGATGTCCTGGGATGTGCAGAAGTAAATTTTTCCATCATGAGGATAAGCAACCAGGTTCTGCTCTTCCCGGTTCCTACAGCAACAACAGTTAGGAATAAAAACTCTTCAGAAGTAATGACTTTTAGAGAGAGAGAGGGAGAAAAGAGAAAAAAAGAAAAAGAAAAAAGAAGAAAAAAGGAAAAAAGAAAAAGAAGGAAAAGAAAAGGGAAATGGAAAAAATAGAAGAGAAAAACAGAAAAGAAAAAGGGGAAAAGGAAAGATTCCTATAAAAAGGTAATAAGAACCTCAGTGCTTGTCAGAATATTATAAAAACTTTCATGTCTGTCACTTTTGTCCTTCTTTATTAAAGGAAAGTAAAACTAGACCTTGAGAGCCAATTTCCTCCACCAAATGATGCATTTCTCACACCACTTCTGAGAAAATTATTAATAGACATTTGAGTGGGCTGAGAGAAGTGAGTTTATGATCTCCTAAGAAACTACAAAAATCTGTATTTTCATACACCCAGATTTTCATATACACAGGTACATTTACATCGATATATCCCTTAAGAAACAGAGTGAATGACAGAAAAAGTATCAGTAATGTCTTAAAGCAAAATTATCTTTAAAAAGTCCTCTTGAGGACCATTTCCAAGATGTGGTCATTCATCTTTTGAAGCAGTATCTTGCATATGTTTGTTCCCAGTATCTGAAACCAGCAAAAGCTCTGCCCCACTGCAGTGGGAGATTAATGATTACGCTTCTTGACTCCTGCATATGAGAACAATGAAATGGACTGCAGCAGAAACCTACTTTGTGTAACAAAGAAATAAGAAAAGTTTAGCATTTTCAGTGGGCCATGGATGTAGCAATACTTAGGCCAGCCTGTTTCATCACAGACTCCAGAAAGACTGAAAAGGACAGGTCTCACAAGCTGCAGGGGCTTGGAACTTGGGCAAAAGAACTTAGGGACACTTGGTTAATAAAGTATTAAAATCAAAAGGACAATCAAGGTCAACTTCTGTTGAATGAAGGTCAACCTTCCTTCTCCAGTCCAGCTCCCTGTGAGCCCACAGCTCAGACTCAAAGCTACTTAGCACAGTACAGGTGGCTCTCACCTGGCTTTGCGTACGAACATCATCCAGTTACATTCATTTTCATCAGTTGTGATGATGCAGAACTCCAGGACGCCATTGTGATAGATCTACCAGGAAAAACAAATGCAACCTTAGGAAAAAACACAGCAATAAATGCAGTGAAAGCTAACCTCTTTCTTTAAGAGAGTATGTGTTCACCTAGAACAAGCCAGGAAGTCTCCATTGCCACTGCCAACATCACAGCCCTGTTTTCATTCCTTCCTTTCCTCTTCACACAGGCACCTTGACCTTTGCTACCCAGGAGGCCAGAAAATCGTTTTTCAGCATCTTTCTCACCTTTTCCTCCCAGCAGAAATGCCTTTGGCTGCTTTTCTTACAAACCAAGTCTTGTGAGTAACAAAATCCGGGCAAACACTACATGTTTTATTTATATAGGTCAGTTTTCCTGTCTGGAGATGAAATTACGAGAAAAAGAAAGCTTTAAATTGGCTTTCCTAAAACAAATCATTCATCACCTGGGGGAACTTTCAATGAAGAGACACAAACCAAGCAAACAACTGCTGCCTAGTAATTAATATACAATCTCTGCTGCAACTCCACACAAATACTGAAACCACATATAGCCCTTTAAAAGAGAAGGCATGAAAGAAACTTTTTGTACTTCTGGACTGACTGACTACCAGCACACTGCAAAATATGCAGCTCTGCTGTGCTGATACTAAGAATTAAACAATTAAACTGCATTACTTTTGACTTTTGGCAAGGATGATAATGTTCAAGTTGCTGCCATGTGGTAGCTTTCACCAGATAAAGGCATGCTGGCAGGCTCTGTGAGCTGTGACACCACTGACCTTCCAGATGTGACTGGCTGCTTTGTCTGTCCAGTCGGCCACCTCTAGAGAATGGCTCTGCTGCCCGATCAAAGGTCCAAAACAAGTCCTCACAGGAATGGTTTCTCGTGTCCACACACCTATCATTAGAAGACCAAAATATGAATAAATCAATTATTTAAACAACTAACCATGCATAATAAAGAAGTGGGAGGCTTATGAGATAATGCTCCAGAGGTAATATCTATGCATAAGACCATCAAAGCTTCTACTTCACATATGGAACACACCTATGGCAGAGACAAGAACCACCACCACCACATGACACTAATGGGAGCCGCTTTGGTGTCATTGCAAATATTTATTTGGTCAAAAGCAAGTAATTTACTTTTCAGTAAGCTATAAAACTAACATCCTAGCCATTTGTACCAATTAAAGTTCTCATGGCACTTTCTGCAGAAGCAGAAAATACTAGTTCTGGTAACTACATTTTGCCTACCTAATCCCCAGGAATTTCCAGAATTGTTGCTGGGCACTGTTAAGCAGCTTCTGCATTTCTCCCCAGAGGCAGCTGTATTTCTGTCATGGGCAGAGGGATTCCTGCGTGTATATTATTTATTATTAAACATTTATATATATATATATATAGGTCTACATGAGTACACTGAATAACTCTTAGGAATCAACTGGAAACTAGTGCAGCTTGTAGAGAACAGATGTCGTCTACTCTCAACAAGCAGCATCACTAAGCAAGCCAGTAATCACATTCTTCTCTAGCCTTCAGATCCTTAGGGTACTGCACTGTACTCTTCGATTTCCAGGTGGCAGTGACGTGAAATACAGTAACAAGGTCCACATCCAGTGACAAGGTCACAGTCTACATGCCAAATGTAAATGAAGGGGGGAAGAAAACAGAGGCACTTGTGATCAATACTCCAATGAGAGCACAAAGAAGGTAGCAAACCAAGCAGATGAACAAGCAGACAGAATTATCCTCTATTTCTTCTAATTGTCACCTTCCCCCAAACTGCAAGTGCTGCATTGTTTTCTTATCAAAGCTGGGCTGTTTAGCATGATAAAAAAAACACCATACCTTGCTTGACCTTAAGAAGTGCCACACTCTGTGGCAGCAGCCCTACGGTACAGCTGAAGTCTAAGCAGTAACCAGGCCAGAAGGAGCTCTTGGATAATATAAGTCAGGGTGATTACAGAAGAGGGAAACATCTCTCTCTTGCGGTGCTTCTTTCCCACATTAATCTCCCTACGGTTTTGGATTTCAGGCAGCGAGTGTATTTTAAAGTGCTGCAGGGACGTGCACAGTAACGTGATCCTTACCTGCTTCAGCTCCCATGATGGACTGCCGGAGGAGCAGCTGCTTCGGGAGGGACAGCCTGGCTCGGCTCTCGATTGGGCTATCGGGGACAAAGGTGACGGGCCCGTGGTCCGGGCAGTCTGACGGATACGCCTTGTCACACAGCGTGCACCCTGCAGAGACAGGAGGGAACAGCACGCATTAGAAACATACAACAGCTCCTAACTGCAATCAGCTCCCTTCCTATGTGCTTCAGCTCACCTCCTGCCAAAGGCTGCTTCTGTCACATTCAACTTGTCCACTTACCAGCTTTTACTCAGAAGAATGTGGACCATGTTGTTACAGTAAGGTGGGCACTGACATACATGGCAGTTTTTATCCAATTCAGATCAAATGCAAGGACCTCCACCTACCTTCCTGATGGTAAACTGATGACCTAGACTCCAGACTATCCCTACAGGAGAATCTAGCAATGGGACAGAGCCCACTCTTCATCAAAGCTACTGCAAAAATGGATGATAGCCTCCCAAGTGCTGGTGGTAATGCTGGTGGATCGAAAAGCCAATTTCACTCTGATCACAAGTGAAATGAATTCTATTGGCAGAAAAATCTAAGACAAACAAAACTAAACACCTTCTAACTGGTTACATTTTTGGAATTAACCAGGAACACCTCTTGCATGTAAAACCTCAAGTACACCCACACACATGGACCAATAAGGTCATCCTTCTAAAATTTTTCAAACATGAACCACAAATCCCCTTACCTCCATTTAAATTCAGACTGTGTAAATGACAGCAGCAAAAACCTGACCTCACTGCTTCTTTTGAAGGTCTCACTGCAGTAAAGTCATGCAGTGTGAGTATGCCACTGAATGCAACAAAAACAAAAGCCCAAGAAGAATCAGTAGCATTGCCTTCCCAATCTGTCATTCAGCAGAAAAACTGTTATAAAAGAAACTAGTGAAAGTCTTCAGTCTAATAAATCTGAGCAAAAGTACAGCAAAAAATGCTCTCTAAAAGCATTACAATTTCATCTAGAAAAACGATGTCATTTTAATTCTCTGCGGATGGAGCAACCCACACCTACTCAGCATCCATTCTCCTGATAAATAATTATTCTTCTGAAGAAGAAAGATGTTCAGGTAATTATTCAGGATCTCCACAAAGACATTCTTTGGCCTCTTGATGACCCAGCTCCAGTATAGAAGACCTATCACAGAAGTAGCCTTCAGCAGGCCTGAACAGCAGCTCCATCCTTACATGCTTATTTTCCAGATACTTCCTTGATATACCAGGGTACCAGAATTTGACCTCATATAAAATACAGTTTATGCAACTACACATTAACAGATAGGAAAGTACTCCAAAAATTATTAGGTAGAGCCTATGTAAGCATTATTTCATGTGCACAGGTGACATGTAAGAGTAAAGCAACAACAACAGCCAGACCTGAGAAATGAGAACCACTGTGTGGAACAGCTGCTTTTAAGCATTGCCTGGCACACACCCACTATGGGTCTGTGGACCAGCTCCAAGGAGAGACAGAGGAAGAAAAGTTCTAGGCATGGGGCATTTCCACTTGGAGAAGTTCAACCATTCATACATTCTTAAGACACTGGAAAACAAAAAATCTCACATTCTACAGCAAGTGAAATATACTTTCCATTACTGTCCTTGCCAAATCATTAAAAAAAGAAAATCGGTGACTACTTCTCTGATTTGGATACCCAGAACCGTAACAAAGATGACCAAAAAAAACCCGCTTCTTAAAAGTTTTGCAAACATGCATGACTGTAGCAAAGGCACACCACACTTTTTATTTCCTTCTTAGGAACAGTAAAAAATTTTCTGAAAAAGGCCCTGACTCCTGCTATCTCAGTGAGAAAAAAATCACTAAGGGGCTCTAAAACAACTCCTTGTCCTTAGCTGTCACCTGTCTGGACACAAATTCCTGTTTATTCAGGTGAAGTTTAAAAACATCAACAAAAAGTTAAAATTTAAACCTCCCCAAGTCAAGAATTTGTTTTGCAAATCACATGCAAGCACAAGGCATGCAGCAGCCATTTTAATGTCCTACCAAAGGGGAGCATCGTCTGGAAACAGCTTAGGACTGTGTTAAGTATAACAACAAAAAGCTATCACATCAAATCTCACTTTTAAGAGAGTAAGAGAAGTGATTTCACTACAATCATGTTGGACATCCGGAGTATTTGCATCATTATTTGTTCAACATGCAACAGATGCTTGTAGGAACCTCTGAATGCATCGACTGTAAAACCCTCTAAGAGTTGCAAATTCATCACAGTTTTATGCCCACCTGGTTTGAAGTTGTGTTTTATCCAACAGAATGAAATCTTAATAAATTAATCCAAATGTCTGATAGACTAGACACTTTCCACTAAACTGCACCTCTCCCCTTGCTAACCAAGGCACTGTATCTTTCTATTTCTTAAAATATGTTTCACAGGCAAAGCAAGCCATTAGGTTCTGGCAGCTGTAGGGCCAGACTGGATGAAGAGCAGCACTCAGCAATGCTTCCACAGATAATAAAAATGAATATAAAACCTGGCTTTATGTTTCAGTGGCAGGAAGCCAGACATCCTGCAGGTCAAAGTTCAAATATCTCTCCCAGCAAATGAGAACATCTCAGTTCTCAAACACCACTCCTTGAATGATAACAGGACTGGTGATACAATACCTAGCGCTCCTCTCTTCCCAAGAGATCCACTAACCTCTGGACTAAAGTCCATTGATGAGACTAATTAGAAATATTATAAAGTTCCTTCCCTCTCTGCTCTTTTCTCCTGTTTAGAACAACACTTTCATGATGATTGTTCATTGTTTAATATAAATTTTGCAAAATCACATAATGTGATACTTAACAATTACACCCATTTGATGAAAAGTATGGCTTGTGGTGGTGTTTGTTGTGTATTTTTAATGGAGCAAGAAAAGTCACTTGTGATGTGACTATAAAAACAGAAGTCTCATTGGAAAGGGTATCAAGCATATCCATCAAATCAAGAGCTTCATCAAGATTCCTCACAGCAACACGGGAAATGGATACAAAGAGAATTATGCTAGAACATCCTACTATGTCTTCTACTACTTCCAACTACTGTTGTTTCAGAACAGCTAATCTGGCACTGCAGGTGTTTCAACCTTTGGACTTGTTAAGTAGCTGGTTTTTTTACCATAAATGTGTAAGACTAGGAACCAGAGTCCTGCCACATCAGACAACAGCTACATGACAAACCGTACCCCAAAAAAGCAGGAAATGTCCACTCACATATGGTAAACAAGGTTGCCATGTTCTCCTTGTTGGAATTGGAGTCTTCCATTTGCAGAGATGACGGTACAAAGGCAAGATTGTCTGCAGACACATCGACGTGGCTTGGCCCCATGGCTACTTCCTGGCTTATGGAAGACACTGCCACGGGCTCCAGGCTGAGGCCCACTTCATGCAAGGCTACTGAGTCCAGGGAAGCGAGGTTGTGTGAGGTAGGGAGCGCCACACTCACGGAGTTGGTGCTCATGGCCACAGTATGAATGGGGTCATTTAGTGTGCTGTCCGATATCCCTGTCACCCGCCCGGCAATGTGGTCGGGCTCCATGACAACAGGGAGTTCCAAAGTGCTACCGTGAATGGGAATGACACCGCCGTGTCCCACAGCGTCCGATGTCAAGTTACTCCCCACTGTGTCTACGGCTAAAGGTTCATGGCTCCGGGAGCCATTCGGGATCTGCGTGTGATCCCCGGCTACATCATCCATTGTAAGCTCCTCTGCCATCCCATCTGTAGAGATGGGGCTGGTTACCCTCGAAACGCTCTCCATGGTGATTGTAGTATCCAGTGCTACCTCGTGGCTGTCACTAGGATGCAGATTTTGAGGACCATGTGTGTTCACTGTACGGGAGTCCATGGAGACAATCCCTGGTTCCAGCCCCACGGTCCCACTGGGCTGGTAGGGATCCAGGGCTGAGGGATTGTTGGAGACTGACAATGCTGGATTGCTGTCAACATTTATAGTGTTGGGATGGATGTACTGAGGTGGTGGTCTGTCAGCCAAGTAAGATAAAATACCTGATAGGAAGAGAGGGAGACAAAGAAGGGAGTGAGATTACATCAGTTTTCAAATCTTGAAAAAAATCAGTTGAAGCATAGAACACTGAGACCCAGATCCCTGAAGACATGTTCACTACATTATTTCCAACTAAAATCCACTAATTCTAAAACATGGTTTAAAAACATATGGCAGCCTAACACTCTTGTCAAAGTACCACTTGACAGCTAATTCAGTTTCCACCCAATAGAGAAAGTCTCTAGTTACTTCTCAAATTCTGAACAGCTAAGTTAATGGCAGAATTTCACCTAGGCTGCTCAGTACAAAGATCAAATGAGAAAGAGGTTCTTCACTTTTTAGGCTTAATGTTTCCTTCCCAAGAAACAGCTCACAAAGGATGAAGGACTGCTAGTGGAATCTATAATTTGGTAATTCCTGGTTCATCTTTGCTAGAAGCAGAAACAATTCTCCAGGACACATATTTTTTGCTTAGGTATTCAAGTTTTAACAATGACTACTTCCTTCCTCTAAGACTAAGTGGCATAACTGTCCATCTCAGAGGCCATCAATTGCAATTCTGAAGAACAAAGACAAATTCTCTCATAGATTTAATGAGTCATCTGCTCTCTTTCCTTACATGAAAGAATGCTGTTTCTCCTAAAACAAAAGTTTGGTTGAATTTAAATCAGAAACCCTACCATCTTTTCTGGTAGTTCTGGGAAGCTTCTCAATATCAAACAACCTTGAAACTTAAGAAACACTAAATTGTGTTTACATACTAAAAACAAACAAAAAATAAGTCTTTGGAAGAAATGCAACAGCACATTCAAGTAAACATTATTTCCAGCAGAGACAGAGGCAGATTTTGCAGATTCCGCAAGAACTGATTCAGCATGTTTCTTTTCAGCCTTCAACCCTATGAGCCACTTGTTCCATGAGAGTTTTCCATTCAAATACATTTGTTATTAGAAGGATGCAGGCACAGATACTTTATTCAGCACAACAAGCCAAGAAATAAAGTTTAATTTAATCAGCTGCATCAAATATTTCTGCACGCAATGCTGCCTGGTGGCTTGAACACAGAGGATCCTTGATGGCAACAAGAAAACTGACAGAAGAGCCTTATAAAACATCACAGGAAGATTATTCCAGCTCAGAAGTATGGCAGAAACTTTTGGTCCTAGTGCACAGCCTCCTTGTCTACTCCTTGATCACTAAATAGGCAGGCATGCAATGCAGTAGGAAAGGTTACTCCTAAGCAGCTGGAAAGTTCAGCCATCAGTCAGCAGGCAGCTGCACAAGACCTGGGCTGCTACAGTTTATTCCTAACCCAGGCTGAACCAACAACACTCAGTGTTGTTTAACTATCCCCTTCCCTTAACTTCCACCCTGTCAATCTTAGCTACCAAACAAAACCAGGTCTGCATTTAAAGTTCCAATTTCTGTGTTTTCATTTACTAACATGTAAAATTCTACATTTATACTCCAAAGCACATGTGAGAAATTACTCAAGATAGAAGTGTGTTAGGCTTTGGAAATCAACCTTGAAGAAAAATGAAGAAGAAATGTGCCATGGGTTAAATAGGTGGGAAAGTGCCCAACACCACAGCTGATATCTTGCCCTCTTTGAGCTTTGAACTACTGTGACCCCCATTATGCACATATTAAATATTGCTTCAGACTACAGGAGAATTAAAATAGAAGCAACTTCCAAGCTACAAGCCATTGGAAACAGAAACCAGGCATGCTTTGTTTTCTGTTAATCCTAAAATCAAATCAGGAGGTGCAATCAAAGGTAAGGTTTAAATATAAAATGCCCTGCAATTCTTTTCATACACAAATATAGTAACAGATACCTGAAAAAAAGGGTGTGTAAATAACACAACAGTATCCAGACAAACTCAGGGAAACAACAGCTCTGCTAAACTGTCAGTCATGCCTGCTTCAGGACAGAAACAGACGGCTCTTAAAACAGTTTCTCTTTCTGTTCCCATGCATCAGCACCAGAGCACTTACCAGGTAGAATGTGTCTGAAATAGCTGCTCTCCAGGTGAGGGTATGGTGGTGGAGGTAGGGTGTAGTTTCTCTCTGGTATACCACACATCACTCCTCGATCCCCAAGACCCATTGGGAGCATCAGAGACAGAGCAGAGGGCAAGGAACTCAAGGAGGGACCCAGGTTTGGAATTGCAACAGGCAAGCCTGCAAGAGAAAATGCCCATTTGAATTCAACGGAACTCCTTGAGTTTATGAATACATGAGCTAACAAAGAGATTACTAATTCCCCAGGAGCTCTTGCCCTAAGGAAATACAGCATGGCACTGTCCAAGTAAGGTGCCAGGCATCAAAGAAAAGATCAGTTATCACAGCACTGAGAGGCATGCCTGAATATGGCTAGATCTTTTTTGGTACATTTTGTAGGGCTTGCTTCTATTTGACAATTGTAATGGACTTCTGTCTGTGCAGTCCCATGGAAATAAGAGCTATGGAAATCATTTTGCTCTACAAGTGATTTTTCACCTGAGAAAAAATTAGACATAGATGAACACAGATTTCCAGCTACAGCTCTAATTTCAAAGGATTCTGATACTACTCACCCACAGTGCAAAGCACCCCATTAAAACAAAACGAGGTTCCCACTAAAACATAAGCCTAACAAGCACTCATGCCTTTTGCTTTGCCCACATAAGCAATGATTTATGGTTTCCCCTTCCCCAACTCTGCATCATTTCACTACCTACGGTATGACTTGCTATCCGAGCAGGCACTGCCGCCCAGTTATGACCATTGCTGTGACAGCAGAACACAGAGCAGGAGCTGCAATGCCCCGTGTGGAACCCTCCCCCATTACCTGGTGCTGGTATGGCGTTGTGAGTGGGTGATGCTGCCAAGCCCAAGTGACTTCCTGAGACTGGCAGGGCATTGCTCACAGAGGAGGAGGTCAGCTGGTCCATCCCTACAGGACTCAAATTCATTTCATTCATTCTGAGACAGGGAACAGAGAGGGGAGCAGGAAAAAGAAACAGATGCAAAAGCATTCCTGATTACTGACTGTACTGTGGTAAGGAAAGGTTGAGCAAACAAGCTCAAAATCTGATATTGGCATATAAAAACTCTGCCTTAAAAAGCTACGCATAAAACACATCAGCAATTCACACAATCATCACATCATGATCAATACATATTGATCATATTAGATAGCAATAATCAGGATTAAAAACCACATCGTAAAGACAAATCAGACCACAGCTTCTTCCTTGCCATCCAGAAAACAGTCTTACTCCTAGTAGTAAAAGCCATTGCGATTAAACTATTGTGAACACAGATCCATTTACAAGCTGAATGTCAGAAATACTCAGACAACAGCACCTGATTTGTATTTCATTACTTCTGGACACCACATCCACATTCAAAATCCAAACTCTGGGGGAAAGATCACTTCAAACAAGCTCTAATTTCCCATTAGTTCGAACCAGGCCAATAGTGACAAGAGTTACCACTGCAAAACAGCCATAGCACGGTCTAACAGAGTGCCTCAGTCTGGTTCTACATGCTCCATCACATTAACAACCGGCACCGTGGCTGCCATGTTATTTCAGTGATCAACCATACTGCTCTCAGGAACCACCCAACACCCCAAACCCTCAGCCTTGGTAGAAACCATGTCAACTTGGAGCACATATCCTCTGGGGTCTCAAGCTGCACATGCAGCCCAAACCAGTCCACGGAGATGGGGACACCATGGAGACATGGTCCACTCACACTTGTCACAACTCTGCAAGTTGTGCTGTGCCCACCCCGGCCCTCCTACCCACACACCAGGTCGAACCAGCGGCTCTCAGGGCCAGCCAGACCAGCTGCCCCCCCAGCAGCCACACAAGCATCCTCCAGGCTGACCCAGGCCTCCCACATGGCCTTTGCCAGCAGCAGGCCCAAGCGCTGCAGTACTGATGGAGAGCTTGGGCTGCCACTCCGGTAAAGAAAGGTACCCACTCATCCAAGAAAAATGACGAATCCACCAAACTCACGCAAGTTAACAACACAAGATCTCCGCCTGGAAGGGGCCCGTGAGGAACATCGAGTCCACTCGCAGCTCCTCGCAGACCACCTGCCACCCGGAGGGCTGAGCCAAACACGGAGCCGCCGACTTCCCCTCGGCTCTGCCCACCTTTGGCAGCACGCACTTTCCAGCACTCGCCTGCCGCCAGGGATGGCTCTGCAGGGACGGGGACGAGGGCTCCGGCTGCCCGGCGGGGCAGGGCATTTCCCCCCGGCCCAGGCGGCTGCTGAGATGGCGATGCCCGAGGGAGGGAACCACCACCCTCGCACCGGGGCCGCGCCTCGGGGCCTGCGGGAAGCGCCGGACGCTCGAGGGACCCTTCCCCTTCTCGTCCCCTCGGCCGGGTGCTCCCCGCGGTCCCGCCCGCCTCGCCCGGTGCCCCGCGGCGCTCACCTGGGGTGCATGGGGCCGGCCGGCGGAACGCCCGCAGCCGCATCAGGGCCCTGCGCCCCGGCCCGCCGCCTGCCCCCGGCTCCGGCTCCGGCTCCGGCCCCAGCCCCGGCCCCAGCCACGGCCCGGCCGCAACCCCCGCCGCCGCCGCCTCATGGGCGGGACCCGGGCGGCGCGGGCCCGGCGAGGGCGGGGAAGGCGGAGGGAGGCGGGGATGGCGGAGGGAGGGGGCCGGGGCCGCTTCCGCCGCCGAGTGCCGGAGCCAGGAAACGGCGGCACCGCCCCGGGGCTCGGCTGCTCTCCGCCCGGCCCTGGCCCGAAACGCTGCCCGGGGCTTCCCGCATCGCCTCCTGCAGAAGGGTGCGGTGCTTACCCTGGTTTTCCACTCAGTATTCCCACACAATATTCCCAGCTGTCTCACTGCCTGCTCATTATACTCTAGTATCTGCTGTCATTAGAGGGTTGCGTTTTGTGTCCTCTGGTACCATCAGCACGTACGTGAGCAGCTGAGTTCTGGACATCGTCGTTCAGTTGTGGTTGATCATATGTACAATTCTGGCTAAGGTGACATTGCAAAGGAATCTCTGGATGTGCGCAAGTGGTTCTGTAGTTCGCTTTCGCCTGCGACGCGTGGCCAGGACAGTCATCGTGTGCGCTGCTCCAGTGAATCGCCGCGTTCCCGCAGTGCCGGGGCGCGCTGCTGTTCCCTGAACGCTCTAACGGGGCGCGGTAATTTGCTTGTGCCCGACACTCAAGAGATGCCTCATTACATGAGCCGTCCCTCGGTAGGAGGTCTGCACAGGAGGAAATTCAAAGTGTTTTTCTGTCTGCTCTCTTTTGATCTAAAGAACCTATATGTAGGATCTGTAAGGATCATTCCATGATCTAAAGAGCCTAAATGCAGAGGTCGTTTGAGTTCAGTACAAACCTATCTATTCTACTCTCGCTGTAGCTGAAGGAGGGAAATAGTTTACTGCAGAGAGTGCTTCATCCCATCCTGAGGCAGGTGTCCGAGATGTGTGAGAAGAATTCCCTTTGGAGCTGCCGTTCTGTGTCTATGCCTGAAACTGGGACCTGCATAATGGGTTTAGTCTAAATATCTAACATCTAAAGGAGTACATTTAGGCAAAGTAGGTCCAGGTCTCTGTCATTTGTGACCCAAGGAATGACTTTATTTAGTTAACCACTAAATATCCCACAACCTCTCTTCCACCAAGCCAAATAATCCTTACCTTAACTATGGCTGACTGACTATCCGAATTGGCCCACAAACATCATTTCAGCAAGTCAAAACAGAGCTCACCAAGTCCTCAGGTTTTTATGGACTGCTAATCCTATGATGGGGGCTTTAGATGTGCTTCATTTCTGCATGTGTAATCCCACATATTGACATGCTGGTGTTAATACTTAATATCTTTCTTAGACCTTACGGTGAATGACTACAAGCCCAAAAGTCTCTCTCTTCACTTTGCATTCCCTAATAGGAGATGACAGGAGACCTTTCATTTTCAGATCTCATTCTTAAAACTTCACGGTCACACTCTGTTAATCTCAGTTCTGTCCTGAAATGCTAGGTTATCCCATGCCCTCAGCTTGTCTTAATTCCAATTATGATACTGTAATTTACAGCAGAAGTGCCCTGGCACTGAAATCTTTGTGCTATTTCAACTATCTGAGCTGAAAGTAATGCTTCGAGCCTATGAGCCAGATTGGATGTAGTCAGATAACAGGTACATAGATAAGAGTATTTTTTCCTGCTGTCAAGCATGAGTCCTCTGAGATTCCAGCTTTTTCTGTAGTCACTCTACTCCCTTGAACTAGTGATATCTTAACTACCAGTTTAAAGCAGAAATATCAAAGGAAGCCAGTGATAATATGAGGTGTCACTGAAGGAGAAATTAATCTCCGTCTACAGAGATGTATGCGTATGCCCAAGGTATTGTGATAAAACACATTTGGGAACTGTTTCTTCTGCAAGGAAAGATACTTTTCTATATACCAAACACTTTTATTATATGTGAAGTGTTTTGATAAGACAACTGCACTATGTCTCCTGAAAGCCTGGTTTATTGACATTTATAGCAGTACTTACTGCATGAGGAACAAATTGCTGAGCTATTTCTCAAGTCGTCTTCAGATCCTGGAGACATACAGAAAGATAAGGGAGACCCTGAAACCACACGGGAAAGAGATGCAGTAAAAATGCTTCAGTCCTTCCTTGCAGTGTGAGCCAAAGTCCCTTCTGGACCGTGCCCATGTCTCAGTACAATTAGTTCTCTTCTGCTATTGCAAACCTGCCCTTGGGTTCTTTCTCACACCAAGCAGAATAACACTGGAATGAAGAATATGCAAAAGGCCACTTTACCATCAAAAATCCAAATTTCTCATCACCTTTTATTGGCTTGTCAGCACTTTGCAGGTCAGTATTTTGATGAATATGAAGCCTAAGTAGTCTATGTGCAGCTTTCACTTTTAGGTGTAGGGTTGAAAAGAGATGACCCACACTTAAGGATAAAATAGGACAAGACAGACACAAACCTACTCAATCCTGTATTCCTGCACCTCAGTCTCAAGCAAAGTTAGTACTATGATTCTGTGAGAACAGTTAACAGTTAACAGTTAAGAGAATCTGTTAATTGCATATTTTTTTACCTGCTAATAAATTGCAGCAGCCTAGACAACCTCCTATATGTATAATAAATACTAGAATTTGGCATAATTACAGTACAGTAATATATAAGAAATGCACAATATTATGAGAGTTTCAATATAAGAAATTGTTGTGAGAGTTTCATCTTAAATTCCCAGTGTATTTTCTTCTTCCTTCTTAGTAACATGTTCACAGATAAAACAGCTAGGACATCTTCTGTTGGGAAGTTAGTGAACTTGCATGTGTTCAGCTGACTCGTGTTTCTACTACAATATTTCCACCAATGACTTTCTTTTCATACACAGAAGGACAGGGTCAAGTAGGAACTGTTTCTTTGAATAATTCAAAGTAATTCAAATAACTGTGTAATGTTGGTAGTGTTATTCATGGTTATGGTTCCTATGGGAGTGGAAATATTGAGGGTTGAGGGTTCTTTTGTACAAAAATTACATACTTATATATATACTGTGGTGGGATATATGCAATTAAAACCACAACTAAGTTGTATCTGGAAGGAAGATGCCTAAATGTTTTCTTTTTAGATATGCAAGAGCATTTTCTATTAATTTTGGCTGGGTAATTAAGTGCTTATAGTGAAGTATAAGAAAAGGAAGAGAATCTGTTTGAATACCATAGATGGTGGAGTGTGTAAGGAATCTACTAGCACTCCACTTAGATTTTGTATTTACAAACAAAACAAAACAACAATGGAGCCAAAACCCAAAAACCTAAGCAAAAGCTAAACATGCAATATGTGTATAAAGACCACAGGCTCTGGCCTTGTAGAGCAGTCAACATCTGATCTGTACTGCCTGAAAAGCAAACCAGGCCTTCTGCTTTGTATCAGCATAGCAGATACTGCATTCTGGAGTCAAAGCTTCACCCAGACAAAGGTGTGAAGAGGACTGAATCGGAGAAACAATGTAAGAAAGGATCAAAGGCTTGTCTTAAAAGGGGAACATTATCCATGTAGTCTTAACCTACTGTTAAAATTAAAAAGAATGTGTATTAGCCTTTCCCTTTGGTGGTCCAGTGCTGCTACTTTCACTGTGTCTGCAAGTGCAGACATGTTGAGACTTTGTGCAGAAGTCACTACAGGAATGATAAATTGCTTTAATCCTGCTCATGCTCTCAACAAGGACCTGCAGTGGGATGTAAGATGTGTTGGCCTTGCTCTGGCTCTCTGCCCAGGGGCAAATCCCTTTCCGAGCAAGTGACATTAGATTGTCAACAAGATACCACTTGCCTGTGGCATATTTTCTCCTTTCTCTTGCACACAAACAAATTCAGACTTCAGAGTCCGTTTGATATAAGATCAGCTTCAATAATTCAGGTCAACAATTAATATTTATCTGCTATCATTCTTCACGTATTTCTCTAAAGGATTAGCAACGTGGATTTTTCTGTCAGAAGATGTCCTTAGCACAGGTGTAATTCTGACACTCTGGGAGGTGCTGGTGGCCTGCATTTACAGTAAATATAGAAAAGAGGTCTGGTAGCAGGGCACAGTGTATTTGCATTGACAGAACTGAAATGTAACCCTGCCTTTTGAACATGGCCAGGCTGCTGGCAAGGTCATGGAGAGCTGTGAAATGATCTGGCAGCTGAGCCCCCCAAGAGGCATGCTTCTATTTCCTTACAGGAATTCTGCCAGAGAGCAGTGTTTTAAATCTAATAGTAACACTGATCAAATGGTCTTTGCCTGCTTCAGGTATTTGCTTAGAGGTCAACATCCTCTTTGTTTTAAGAAAACTTTAAAAAATCCTGGCCTAGCCTAGTGCTATAGTGAAGGAGCTGTTTTCCTTTCAGCGTTCATTTCTGAAAACATTTCTGGACAACGGAGTTTAGAGTGCAAGTAATAGTGACAAGTTTATCCTGATCAACTGTTTCCAAAGATTTTTTAAAAGGCAGAAAGAATCTCACTTATTTGATCTGAAATGAGCTGTACATACCATGGGGCATTCCCCAGTAATTTTTGCTCAGGCTTTTGAGACATTTTGGTGCTGATTCTGCCCCTGACATAAACCAGAGTGCAGGACTGTTCTCAGTCATGTCTGTCTGGAATGGTCTGCCTGTATGTTCATCGTACTTTGAAGCTTGCCACTGTTTTTTTGAAGCTGTAGAAATGGCCAGCAGAGACACAAAGGTTGACTCAAAAATGCATGCTACTCGCTACTCACATCATTGCTGCTAGTTTTTAACTCAGCAGAGGCATAGATGTGTTTCAGAGTGCAGAGTGTTGTTTCAGTTACTGACATTTCTGAGGCAGTTTCACATGAAACACTGAACAGGGTGGAAACTTTCACTTTGAGCAAAAGAACAATTTTAATAGAGGCTACATACCTGTACCTTTTCATGTCTGTCCCTTCCCACAGCTCTCCCAGACCAAACATTCAATTCCCCAAACTGATGATGGCCAAAAATGGAGATTCAGTTAACTGTGAAAATGTGTTTTCAATAAAAAGCTTTAACTATGGAGCTCTTGAACAATATGGGAAAAGTCAAAGACTGTCAAGTTGCTGCAGAGGAAGATCCTAACACAGCAGGGTATCTCAGAGGAAAGGCACAAACATTAGGACTTTATACTACCAAAAGTTTTGTCTTTTTTGTTTGCTTTGGCAAGCTGCAGGCGAACTGGAGGGTGCAGCACAGACCTGGCAAGGTCAAGAGGAACTTTCAGCTCTCCCGTTAAAGCAGTGTGTGTTGTCCATCAGGTCAGCCAATATCCGTGTAAACATTGGTAATAGCTACACGTGGGGCTATCAGGGCATCACCTTAGTGTTTGTTTATCTGAGGCAAGTTCTCATAGGGATCACCAGAACATTCCTACAATGAGCAGAAACACACAAAACATTGAAAACTGTTTGAAAATGCCAAAACACTCATGTTCAATTTGTGAAACTCACACTTCTTGATAAAACCTCTCTAAGGGCGAAGAAGGCAGTTTTCCTCTTTTGCTTGCACGTAGTACATTCTTGATCTGACAAGACTTGCAACCACAAGAGAGCACTCTTTCCTTTGAAGATGTCTCATCTTCCCCAGAAAGCTACAGATATGCCATATAAGTTTTGCAAACTGCTTGTGAGCTGGTTCAGTTAGACCAGAGCAGCCGAAACAACAAAGCTTGCAGTTGTCTTTTGGATTTCGTTGTGAAAAGCCTTTGGGTAGTTTTTAGATGACAGAAGATCCTTGGTTCCTGAAAGTGAGGAGTTCTGCCAAAACTTTGAAGATCCCTGTAAACTTTGCAAATTACCCATCTTTTGGAGACAATTATATCAAACGATATCATGGATGACAATACATGAGAAGTGTTTAGAGCCTGGAAGATTATTTATGTTTGGCATTAACTCTTATGGTCATAATTTCAAGTGGAGAGAAAAGGAATACACAGGAACCCTCTTATTATCTTTTGAAATATGAAGATCACAGGAAAAGAAGGGTTTAAATCGTGGAGTGATGGTCCTCAAAACCTGTCTGTACATTAACTGGCGTCCTACACCTATAAAAGCAGCAAGGCTTTCCAGGCACAGTGTGGACCTCATGAGTTGTTAGCCTTGCTTTGAGATCTGAGTTTTTATACACCACTGGAGGAAACTGCAGCCTGTGGGGCAGGGTACTTATACAAATGTTGGATTAATACACTGGAAGCCAAATTCAGGAACTAACGCCCCACTGGTGAGGGAAAAAAAGAAGCATGGGCAGCACTAAAGACGACGATAAACTATTGAAGAGGATTGCATTTCCAGGAGCCATGTCCCTGGCTAGCAGCCACATGCACCCCCACGGGGTACCCCTGAGAGAGCCCTTCGGGGTTCCCTTCCACCTGGACCCATCTTACTGGGAGCAAGCCTATAGTGGGCACACAGGTCGCATCTCCTACATCCCATTTCCCGGCTACATGGGCATCTATGACTATTCCTTGGAGCCTGCCTTCATTCGGAAGAGGAACGAGAGGGAGAGGCAGCGGGTGCGCTGCGTGAACGAGGGCTACACGCGCCTGCGGGAGCACCTGCCCAAGGAATTCGCCGACAAGCGCCTCAGCAAAGTGGAGACCCTGAGAGCTGCCATAAGCTACATCAAACACCTGCAGAGCTTGCTGGACTGCCCTCCCTTAGGCTCTGGCGGTAAGGAAGCGCTGTCAGCCACGGAGCGGCCCGGAGCTGCCAGCCCGGCTCCCCCGCGGGAGTGCGACAGCGATGGAGAGTCCAGGACTTCTGCGGCGTCATCGCCCTACAGCGAATTTGAGGAGACGGGCAGCTAGGTCTGCTCTCTGGACACGGAAAGCTTCAAGTTCGGCTGAAAAACTGTTTCAAACCCTGGGGAATTTTCTGCAGATGAAAATTAATATCGGGGAAAGGAAAAACATGTAGGGAAGGCAAAAAAAAAAAAAAAAAAAAGAAAAAGGTATTTTCAATCTGTCAAAGGACTTTAAATGTTTGCTGTATGAAACTTAAACGTGATTTGTAAACAAACAGATGTCTCTCACATTGCTTCAGCTGTGTTACTAAACTTCCTTTGGACTGTTAAACTGGAGCAACATTTGCATGCTACTTTTCATTCGACATTTATTCTGTTCTATTTTCTTTTGCTTTTCATTTGAGACAGTAAAACCAGATAAATCCATTTCAGGAAATTCCCCTCCCCTTTCTCCTCCTTTGTCCAGTGAGTTTTACTGTCTGTTTTTCCTGACTGCTAACCTGAGATGCACTGCCCTGGAAACACTTGGACTGGGGAAGGTAAGATTTAGATAAAATATCTTTCCCTAAATATTTCAGAAAACTCACAGAAATACTTCTATTTATGAAACAACGAATTTTCAAATAAAAACAAGGCTATATTTGGAAATTAATTTCTTTTAAAGCATCTTCTGAAGTAAAAGAAACAGCTCAAACTCTGGACACTGTCTATTTGGTGATTATTCTAAGGATAATTTTCAGGAAAATACAGCTGGACACTCATTCCAGTCCGTGCTAGGAAGAGGGAAACAGAGTTCTGTAAAACTGCACCTTCAAAAGCAAAGCTTCACTCAAGAACCTGAAAAAATGAAAGCCTTTTTCCTACTTTTCTGAAATCTGAGTTCATGGACAAGATAGTCTTGATTGTGTCTTTGGCAGGTCAGAAATGATATGCTTAGAAATATAACCTGTAATGGTTAGACACTGGTGTGTACAAAAAAGGGAAAAGTTGAATATATTGGTTTACATCTGCATGAAAATGTAGGTATTGCTCCTTTTGTTTAGAATATGGTATTACTTTTTCAAAGGACACAGCTTTTAAAATTAATGCATCAAAATCTATGGAATACCTTTAATTTGGATTGCATCTACTTAAAATGATAATTTCTCTCCTATTTGTTTTAAAATCTGCCTTTCTCCAAGGCTTAAATCCCATTCTGAATATGTGGCAAACTTTTTACCCATCCACTTTCCACAAACCTTTCAAACTTTTGCTTTTTTGGCCTTGTGTTGATGAAATTGCTTTGTATCTTTTTTTCTTTCCTTCATGTCATGTTGACTGAACACCTGAAAAAATACTCATGTATACATAAAAATACTGATCAAATACCTCAAAATGTGTCCATAAATTTCCTTTAAATAAAATATGTGATTTATCCTGCCTGTGTCTTTTTCACTTTTTATCGATAACAAACAGAACAGCTCTGGTTGCAGGAGTAATAACTTTTCAGGAAAAATTAGGGAAAACAGAAAGGGAGTAAATACAAACTGCCACCTATAAAACTAAATTTTTAATCTAGATTTTAAAATTTAGATAAGGAGCAGGCTTGTGTTTTGAGCATCTTATAAAAAATATTTGGTGTAAAAATACTGCTTTCTAAAAGACTATTCTCAACATTTCTACACTTTTAGCTCCTGTGTCCATGGCAGTCACAGGTGCTGTTCTTTACCCTTTACATGGGAGCCAGCTCCATTTTCCAATGACTATTTTGTTTCTCTGAGGGCTGTTATTTTTGCAGAGGCTGCTTGCCAGACTCAAAAACTGAGGTTTAGTTACCCGGACAGTTCAGATCCAGACCCAATGCACTCATTTCTGGCTGTGCAGTGTTTGTATCTCTTACCCTAGAAAGAAGAGGACAGCAAGGTAGAGGTTCAAATGTCTGATTGGCTTCCATTGTTTCTTGGCTTTTCTTTCTCTCCTTTGTCAAGAAATTCAACCTGTCTCTTCCTTTGACTCAGTTTTGAGATTTCTGGAAATGTGGTATTGATGCTGGCAATTCTGTGAATAAAACTGAACTGTAACTCTCCCTCAAAGCAGAGATTAAATTTTTGTTATCTATGAAAAACATAACTCCCTCAAAGTACCAAAGGCCAATTCTGTGAAACATATTTCATTGGAAAACACTCTGAAAATTAAAAGCATCTTCATGATATAATGACAATAAATAGGCAAATCAAACCAAACCATTAAAAATAAAATTGCCAGTGACCATTACTTCCTGGGCAGGACATGTCATACAAGGCCATGGATTAATTTTTAGGTCAGATTGCTATCACAGAGGTCTGACCCCGACAGATAAATATCCAGGAGCCTCAATCCTTGATTCCCAAACTTGAGAGAGATGATGCACTGTGCCACCTTCTCCATGAGCAGCTGGCTGGAGAAGGGGATTAGGCTGTGACCCTGCCCCTTTTCATCCCTGGAATGTTCCTCAGTGCTCCCATCTAATAGAGTGGAAATTATCCCACCTTGGACCTGTGCTTGGCCATCACTGCTTTAGGCTGTCTAGCTACGTTTTTATAGACTATACATCTTTAACAGCTCTGGAGATGTCCTTAAAATACCTCCCAATCCAACCTTAATGCTGAAGATGCAAAAACCAGAATGCCACATCTATTTTAATTTCATTTTAATTAAAAAAAACTAATTTCTGGATGAAAATTCTTTGTGTGGGAAAAATCTGTCACAGATTGAAGCCCTCTCTTGAGGAAAGTAGTACGTTTTTATTTCCCACAGTTTCCCACAGACCTCTTGCACAATTTTAGCACAAGCAAGTAGAAAATAAGATTTCCTAAATATGGATAGGTGCTTTTGTCCAGGCATCAGCAAAGGTTTAAAGTGAATGCCACATTTCAAAAGCTTTGTTAAGCTGTTTCTGTGTAGACAAAGGGTTTTTATCAAAGCTTTTAAAGTGTATCATTGTCAGACTTTTAAAGCAGACAACAATCCAACTTGTCACCATGAGAATTAAAGTTTCAATAAAAGTGTTGACCAGAGGAATTCTCTCCACATGAGACAACTACTATTTACAAGAAAGGTGAATGCTGCTATCTGTAGGTAACCATACTACAGCTTTATCCAACTCCTGCACACCAAAAGCAGACACTTTAATCTTTCTATCAAATCTGGAAAAAAACAGACATCTGAAGTCTTCTCTCTACTGCCATTAAATTACAAATCCATTTGCTTCTTGATATTATCAGCATTTAAAAGATGCGTTATCCCGGCCATGGTATTGCTGTTAATCCTCTAATGGCTATTTAGCTGATTTGTTTGTAAAAGCCCATTCACAATCCTTTCATGTTCTATTACCCAGAGTCAATAATGTGGCCAAAGAAAACCAGAAGGCACTATAGAAAAGTCATATTCAGACAGTAAAGCAATAATGGCGAATTTATCTCGCTGGAATAAATGAGCAGGGAATGTCCACACATACACACAGAGTATCTTTGAAAACATTTGTCTCCAGCATACTTAGGCAGGAGGCAAAACAAGATCCAAAGCATTTTGAAGAGAGACTCTGAAGAGGTACCACCAGGAGAGCCCTGCTGAAGTAAGCTGAGGTATGTGCAGTAGCTGAGTAAGGTCTTTTTGATCTATTTTGGTAAGCCTCCCAAAATAGTCAAACAAATGTAACTTTGACAGGTGCTTCTCACTAGTAACCCTCAGAATACAGAGAGATGGCTACAGGGTAGAAAAAAATTTGTTCTAGGCAAATGGGGAGCAGCAAAATGGCAAGACTGCAGCTGCACCCAGATCTTCCAAGAGGCTGTCCTGCTGCACATCTGGAAGCTCTGAAAATGCAAGGTGAGCACCATTCTCCATCAGCCTGAAGGTGTGCTTGTAAGTAAAAATCCACTGTGGATGCTCACTTGTGTATTTCCCACATGATTCTTACACAATTCTTTTCTACCTTATTGTGACTATATTCACTACCAGAGCAGTGGAAAAGTTCTTCAAGTCACCTTTGCTGAGAGAACAAGTTAGAGGAGTGAAGACCCCCTTGGAATTTTGGAGACCCCTCAGATCACTTCTGATATGACTGGAGATAAAGGTGTCAAAGACATGAAATTCCTACCTGGTCCATGAGCACTGGTGGCACCAGAGTAGAAAAATGTGCCAATGCAGAGTCCTTACAGAAGGGAAAGCTAACAGTGCCCCACATGCTGGTCAGCCAGCCCATGGGCAGCAGCAGCTGTGAGCAGGCACATGTACTTTGTGTCACCTCTTGCCTGTTCCACTGGGACTAGTTAAAAAAATGAGTATTTTGAAGGTGGGTTTGTTGGGTTTTTTTTTGGGGGGGAAGGGCAAAGCTACGCGAATGGTCTTGTGGGAGGTGAAAAATTGAAAATATGGGGAAGGTAGTGGGCAGTGAAGCCTTGGAGCTTATATAGCACAAAGCTGAGCCAAGCTGCATTTACTATGCTGCTCACAATGCAGCTTGCTTGTCCCCATGATTTTGTTTTGATGTGGTGTGATTCTGGGCATACATAGCAGGTTTTTGTGTTCCATTGCTATAAGATGTCAGCACTGAATCCCAGCCAATCTCTTCCATCTGCACTGAGACCTCAAAGAGAACAAGTAGTTACAAATAAACGGAATTTTCACATCTTTTCATGTATGTGCTTTACTGCAGCATTTTGCTATGCAAGGCTGCTCTCTTGATGTAGCTTTTTAAATGTAAAAAGCACTGAAGAAGTTCCAGGCTCAGCTGCAGACAGCTTATCCCAAGGGATCACTCATGCAGAGGTGATGTGTGCATCCCCACACCCAGAGGCATTAAAGCACACTGGGGCTTCACCAATGGAACTGATAATAAACTGTGTAAGACATAAATGAAATAAGCCAGAGGTACAAACACAGGAGTGTGTGTTGTGGTGTTTGTGCATGGGAAAAGGAGGAAGCATGGAAGAGGGGAGGGAGACAAGAAAGTGGTTTTGAGGTGCAGCACACTGATTGATACCATATCAGCTGCATGGCTGAAACAAGGGAAATCAGAACAAATCAGATATGACATCTTTGGGGAGGATTAATTCCAGGGAAAAAAACCAAACCATCCCCCACAACTAAATATATTTTCCTGCACCTCAGACACACCACATTTATTTACCTACCATCACTTCTTGTTCACCTTTTCTTGTTCATCATTGCAAAGCATATTTTTTGTCAAAGTGCTGAGCAGTTGTGAGCAGTCTGTGCTTTACCTGGGGTGTGAGGAGAAGATTACAGTGCTCAGCCCACCTGCTGTCAGGAGCCAAACCATAAACCTGTGGTTACTGCACTGCAAAGAGAGAGAAAGGACAGTAACACACATACAGATTCCTTTAGGGAAAAAAGGCCAACTTTATTGTACAGGCAGCCCGTATCTAAAGTGTGTTTTGTGCAGCTAGGACAGGACAGTAGTTCATTGGACAATTGGGAAAAACATCCATGGGACTGTACCTCAGGGTGTATCCCACGGGAAAGACACCAGGTGTTAATCTTTATTATGAATTCCACTCTGTTTTTCACCATATTATCACCCTGGGAGACTTCGTCCCTAACTGAAGCTGTAGTCAGCTTGTCAGCCTGGGAATGGACCTGAGAGTCAGGAGAAATCCAGGCCTGAAAAAGAATTTCCAAGCTGTAATTCCCTAGCTCTCTAAATGTGCGTGTCCACATAAACCCAGATTACTTCAGCCTGGAGCTTTGCCTCTGTTTCAACAGCATCATGGTCCAGCTCTTGCCTCTGTGATGGGAATGCCAGTAGATCCTGCTCCACTGGAAAATATCACCAGACTCCCCCTGTAATGCTTTACCAGGAACTGGTTGCATGGGTTTCTTGTCCCCTGTGTGAGTGGAAGCACCTAGGGCCCCAGTGCTGTAGATAAACCTGCCCTTGCAAGTTACCCAGCTCTGGTATTGCAGAGCTGGCAGCTATTCTATTCTATTCTATTCTATTCTATTCTATTCTATTCTATTCTATTCTATTCTATTCTATTCTATTCTATTCTATTCTATTCTATTCTATTCTATTCTATTCTATTCTATTCTATTCTATTCTATTCTATTCTATTCTATTCTATTCTATTCTATTCTATTTCTTTTCATTCCTTGTATTACAGTTACCGTGAGGGTGGCTGGTACAAATAAATCTCTCTAGCAGGCTGTCAGGACATCGATGACACTGGTATCCTCCTTGCCATGAGCATTCCACTGCTGACTAATGCAGAGCACTGCTGAAGCCAGGCAAAAAGCCATGAAAAGCCCTGTCCTGTTCCACTCTTGCCTCCCTCAGCCCCTCAAGCCCAGCAGTTTACTCCCAACACAGCTGGGCAATGCTGCAGCCCTGGTTCACAGGGGCAATACCCCATTGCAAGCAGTGGTGCAGATCCCAAGGGCCCTGTTAGGACAGATCAAAGCTGTCAGCATGACAAGCAATACAAATGCAAGGAATTTGCCTCTGTTTATGTGCAACGTGCTCCATGGCTTTGCATTTTGCAGCATTATGAAAGCTTTAAAATTTCCATTTACATTAACAAGCCCATAAAGCATAAGGTTATTAAGTGGTGTTTATCTTATCTTGTCTGAGAAGTTCATTCAGTTACCAGCTGGTTCAATTTTTTACTAAAAGCATGTTTCACGAGGGTGCTGAGTTGGAGCTGCATGTGTTGGGGGAGCTTGCTCTGAAAAGACGAAATAACAGCAATGCCACCACCACGAAAGAGCTGAATTGCTCTTAATACGAGTGGTCAGTGCCTTCAGAGGTGAATGAAATTAGTTGACTCTGTGATTGAAAAACATGTTGCATTTAAACATTTTTAAATTTGCTTTTGACAAGACTCTTGGAGCATTGGTTAGTTTCTGCATACTTTACTGGAATTTCACTGAGGTCACTGTCTTAAGGAGCACATTTACAGTCTCAGAATTATTTTTTTCCCAAGAACAAAGTCTAGTGGGGTGTCTGGCCAGACTTCCCATGGCTGAAGCAGGGGGTAAGAAGAGCACCTCAGAAACCCACTAGTGAGTTTCCTACAAGGTTCTTGATTACAAGACATAAAGTGAGAGTGTAGCAATGAAGCCTGGCGTGCAGGTGTAGGCACAGAGATGTGTGGGGCAAACACCACAGAGCACCTAGCAGGCACCAGGGTGTGGAGAGCAGGGGCTTGGAGCGTGGGGTAGATGTCATCTGGTATAACCTGTGACTCAGGTGTGACAATGGCAGTAGCAACTCGTGTCCAGGAATCATCAGGATGATGTGTTTTATTTTATACCTAAGTTAAACAGAGAAGAAAAATTTTATTCTGTCAATCTGTAAATGAGGCCATTTTCAGTTTGGAAGACTATAATTGGAAATAATGTAAAAAATATATTTATATTGAGCCATGCCCACAAAACAGAGGCAGTTTTGGGTTTTTGTTTTCTGCAAACATTGCCTTTTTCAGCTAGCCCTAATTTTTAATACTGAGAAGAACAAAGTTCACAAGTGTATGCTCAAATATTGACAATGACTTCACTGTAACAATTAGGAAAGTGACTTGGCAGATCCGAAGGTTTAAGGCTTCCACACCATGAAATGTGTGAATGGAAATTCATTAGACTTACTTAAAATTTGCTTGGAGAGGTTTAAGAAAAAGCAGTTTGTAGGGCAGAGTAAAAAAATGTTTAAAAGATTTGAAGAGCTGTTGAGATTCCTGGAAGATCACGTACTAATTTTTAATGAGACTCATTGGGATGGAGCTCTTAGGAAAATAGGTTTTATAGGAAATTTCCATTGCTTTTTTATTTCAGCCAGGTTTTATATAAAAATATTACAACACAAATGCTCTAAAGGGAAAGGGTGTATAAACCAGGCTACCAGACAGAACTAGGAGTATATTCCACCTGGTACATTATGGATGTAAGACAACACTTACATGGTTAAATTATAACCCTCTTTTCTGATTTTTTTTTATCCTAGATTCAGTGGGACAAATTCACGTCCTCATGAAAGACCTGGCAGCTCCCTCGGTGTCCTGAACCCTATCCAACTGATAATTATACTTGTTTGAAATCGGGGAGCTGAGAAGTAGCCTCCAGCCACTCAACAAAGGCTCCTCCAGTGCTCTGAGGAGGCGGTGCCGACACTTCCCTTCTCCTTGTCTGCCTCCTGCTGAAACACATTTGCAGTCTCCTGAAGCCTCTAAGGCTTTTCCAGAGATCTGGTGGAACCAGACCCGGTATCTCATGGAGTATCATCACATGCAAAGACAAAGAAACACCCCCACAGGCATATTTAATGCAGACAAACCTTAATGGCTTTTTTTTTTCCTTCCCCCTCCAGTTGCAAATGTATAATTAATCTCAGTTCAAATTTACATGTTTGATCTGTTTCCTTTAGGCTTCAGATGTGTTTGAAGGAAAGGGAAGACCCTGTGATTTGATCTGAAGTGCCTGGGATAGGCTCAGTGTTTACACGGACAGAGCCCCATGCCCAGAGCTGGTCAGGCATGGGGAGCTCCCAGCTCGCAGCCCTGCAGGGCAGTGGCTGAGGCACTTCCCAAGCTGGGCTGCAGGAGCCCCTTCACCCCAAAAAACCATTCCTGCAGGGCTGCCGTGACACTGGGGACACCCACAGCCAGGTGATGGGAATCTCGGGCAGACAAGAGCCGGAGCAGGAGGTCTGTGGACAGATCCTGTGAGCCCTCACTCCCGCAGCCTAACAGAAACCAAAGGGCAGGGATGAAGTATCCACTTCAAACAGGGAAATTTCCATTTGAAGTGCTGGCTTGAGTCAAATCCTCCCCAGCAGCACTTTGTTCCCCTCGCTAGTGTGTATCAATTTCTTCTGACAACAGTTTCATGGCTTCGGGATAAAAAAGCCCAACTCATTCATTGATATTATATTTTACAACTACAGACAGACCACGGAGATTAAAATTCTTTGGCTGAGTCACCAGAGATGGGGGGGGGGGGAGATGGGTCCACCAGGCGCTGTGAAAGGTGGGTTGAACACAAACCAAAGTGAATCCAGCCTTTCATCCCTGGTGGTGCCATGGAGGCTGGGGAGGATGGCAGGTGCAGGTGGCAAGGGCAGAGCTGAGGGGACACTGTCATGAGGGGCCTTGTGTGCTGGGGACGTGGACTCTGGCACAGACTCAGGGATGGGGGCTCTTCATTTCTTATGGCACAACACTAAGGGCTTGTTCTCATGGCAAACATGAGTAGCTGAAGAACAAAATAATTCCAGTTGATCCATAAGGGTTTTGTTTGAACCCAAAGACCTCCCTTAAACGTTTTCTTCCCTGATATGCAGCATTTTAATTTGATCTTTAGGTTTTTGAGGTTCTTCAGGTAGGACTGTTCAGTGTGAAGAAAAAGTGAAATTAAACCTCTCATGCTGACATCCATTGCTGAATGTTTCCTGACTGAAAGTATCCAAATAGCACTGTACCTGTCCTTGGTACACCCAGAGAGAGCAACCCAATGCTCTCTCAGCTTCTGTCCCTTAGCACACAAAAATGGCCAAAGCAAAGTGGCACGTTCAGCATTTCACATGAGCACAGAGGAATTCAGGCACTCACTAACACCGAACTCAAGATGAGGGTCTGGCTCAATAACTCTGTGTTCTAGCCAGAAGACTATGAAAAAGTTACTCTAAACTTTGTTGTGACTACTTGAAACTCTGAACAGATTACACTCTCTCCTACTTGAAGTTTAGACTGTGACAGGGATGAACCCATCCCTCCAGCAGCACTGAAGCCTCAGGAGAAGACAGCATGCACCGAGCATGGCACAGCTTAGGCCATGCTCCGCAGAGAGGTACCACTGTCATCAGCAGCACTCGTGGGAGCAGAAGGACCTGGTCCCTGAATCACAGATTTGTATTTAAATCGGAAAGACTAATGAAAAGTGAGATTAAATGAAATTATTTTTATTCCTATTTGCAAATAGGGCACCAAGGCATAGGAAGATGAAGTGACTTGGTACAGGCTGGAAAAGTCCATGATAGACTTGAATGTCTAAGCCTTAAGCTGAACTTTTCTTTCCAGGACTAGTCTGTGATGGAGGATTCATTTTCTGCCAGAGAAGCAGGGGTAAAGGAGACAGAAATGGTGCTCTTGGCTGCTATTGATAATAATCAAATTGTTGGAATTTCTGCCTGAGAGACAAGGAAAGGAATATTGGCACAAGCAGGGCTTTGTGTTTCTCTATCAAGATAAAACTTCTGCTTCATCCACTGACCATTAATGGAAGAGCTCGTGGGGTTTGGCAGAAGAGCAGTCAGCAGCCTGCACATCTCCTGAACTTCCTAATGGGATTTGTGAAGGCCATGTCACCTCACAGCCCTGGGACTGAGGTGTGGGACAGGAGCAGTGCATAGCTCCTGGCACACCAGATCTGTGAGCAAGGTTCTCCCTCCTTGCTCGCCCCTCTGAGGCCTGACAGCTGCTCCGTGGGCACTGCAGTCCCCCTGAGATCCCTTCCCTGGGCAGGGATTCTGTGCCATGGAGGTGCCCACTGGGGCTGTTGGGGCAGGAGAACACCCAGTGCTGCCTGCACCCAAAGGCAGCCTCCTGCCAGCACAGCCCCACGTCTTGGGCTGGGCAAAGAGGGTCCCTGGATGGAGAGTTTTCTCCTCCTCTGCAAGGCTGTTTTTCCACCATGGAAGGCCTCCAGCCCTGTAGACACACATAGCTTGTGTCTGCAGGGCTAGACAAAGTCCTTTCTGGGCTAGATTCAGAATATACAGATACTCAAAATACTCAAAATGGAGGAGAAAGTGCTTATCGGGGCCCTTTGTGTATCTGCCTGACAAAAAACACTTCTATGAAAGGTGGAGAAAATCCTTTTAGCAACAGCTACAGTATAAATACCTTTGAGGGAAAGAATAATTTACAATGACACCTTTTTAGTCCTCATCCAAGAAGTGGTTAAACATTTGGCAGGGAAACAGTAGAGGAACTCATCAGCCTACCTATGGTTTTAAAGGTTGATAACTTGTCTGTGAATGACACAAATTTAAAGCACCACAATAGCAAGCATTAGTCAAAAATTAAACACCTGGTGTTTTGGTTTGCTTGTTTGTTTTTAAAAATTAAAAGCACAAACAGGTTACAGTTCCTACGAGCTGGGTAACCAGGCGATTTCTTGGAATAGGCTCCAATACAAGGCTGACTCAGACACCTCAGCATGTGAGGGCAGCCCAGCCCCTGTGTGTCCTTTACTAAGCTAGTAAATGTTAAATTAAGTGCTGGCAGATGATTCCATTTCCCTTTCCTGGTCATAATCTCTGCAATTAAGACTAGTGATTATTTTGGTTTCTGAATTTTTATATACAACATGACCCGAAGCAGTCACCTGGGGTTTGGGAACAAGGGTGCAGCAAGATGGGGTTGTGTCAGCGCTATGAAAGCCAGCTCAGGCAGGGGATGGTTTGCCTGAGGAGACCAAGCTGCACATCTGCCATGGGAGACCATCTGTACCTTCTGCTCTCCCACCTCACACATCGCTCAGCATGACCCCAACCCTCCTGCTGCATATTGCAAACAAAATCCCCACCAGAAACCACATCATTATCGGTGTTTGTGAGTGCCAGGAGGTTATCATCCTCTTCTTCCTCCCATGATGCAGGGGACATAGCTCCTGTACCCAGTATCTCCCTGGCTGAGGACTGCAGAGCTCCTGCTTTTCGACTGTACATCTCCCACTGCCACCTTTCCAGACAGAAAACAAGAAGCACTGGTGATCAAAACTATTCAGGCTAGGACAGGGCTCAAGAGAGCAAAGCAAATGCCAGGTACAGGCAGGGCCTGCTGCTTCACTGAAGCTTTCCTGCAAGCAGGGAGCGTGCTGGCACACGCTGCAGGAGGGATAGTGCTCCAGCTGATCGCTTTGAAGGCTGGGGCGGTGGAGGGAGAAGGGAAGAGGCCAGTTAAGTGTGTTTATGTTTGAGAGGAACAAAGGAGAACGGAGGAGAGAGTGGGGGTGCCTGCGCCAGAGATGTGTCAGAGATCACTTGTTCCTCCTGGGCCAGAACACCAGCCTGGGACCACCAGCGTAGGAGGAAGCAGCGTGTGCAGGGCGGTGTTTAAAGCAGGGAGAGGGAAGAGAAATCCCAGGAGACCTAGGGTGGTGACAAAGTGACACCAGGCGAGAAAGGTCAGACACGAGGCTCGCAGCCCATGAGGTGTGCAGTACGGTGCAAATACACCACAGCAGCTTACCGTGCTGGGGTCTGCTTTCCCTTGGGAGAGGCTGAATTAAGGGAGTTAGGTACTTGGAGAACATAAAGTGTGACCAAGTGAAGGGAGGCCATCAGCTGCATCCCAGCTATGCCATCTGTTGTGACAAATTAAACACAGGTGCCCCATTTGCAACACTGCTGGGAGGAATTGCCATCCTGGGGGTCTCACACAGCCCAGGGGCTGAGTGCTGCCCCTTCCACCTGGCACTGCACCCCACAAACAGCACCCTCAGCTTGGGGTGCAATCTGAGGGCTTTCTGAGAGCCACCCAAAGGCAACCAAATCCTGAAGTGCAGACTTAATGCAGACACCCTGTGCAAACCAACAAACCTGCTGCTGCAGGGCATAGATGAGTGAACCAACTGAACCTAGGCAGGGAACAAGTGAGTGCCTGGGCTGGACAGAAGTGTGCAGCAGTTCCAAGGGTAGATGTAAACTAGATCTCCTAACTGTGGAAAGGAAAAAAGGCCCTAACACTCATTCACCAAAGCTTTTTTGGTGCATCATCAACAGGTATTTCAGTGCTCTCAGTAACCTTCCGTGGAACCAGAGATGGTTCAGTAACCACACTAGTTCTTTTGTGTTCTCAAAATGCTCCTGCAGATCCATCTGTATTTTAGCACATGAATTTTAATACTGCATGCCTTCTCTACCTAACAGTTATATTTTTTAAAATGCAAAATAAAAAAGTTGGTGGACAGCCCTATTGGCAGAAAAAAAGACAGATTTGAATTGGAAAAAAACTCCTGGTTCAAACAAAGAACTGGGAGACATCTTACATTTTTCCTTACTTTTTTAGGTTGTTAGGACACCAGCACTTGACTTCATACAGCACAACATATAACCAAAACTAATACCAGCTTTGTAAGAGGAAACCAAAATTGACAGCTCTTCTTGAAGTCTTGAATGCTAAAGCATAAACACTGATGATCAGAGGGCTTAAGACATACATCCATCCATATGACAGCACCTCCATGGTACTCAGGCTTTCTGCTTGTAAAAAACTTGTATTTGTCCCTTAATGGTAACAGTAAGTAGAAGTTGAAAGGAGAATTGTGTTTGTGAAATGCTTATTTTTAAATGTGAATGTTTTAAAAGTTCCCTGACATTCCACATCAAAGAAGCTGAAGTATTTATAAACAGAAACTTCTGCAAGGAACATAGATTTCTGCAATTTGAAAGCAATTTTTCTTTCAGTCACTGAGGGCTAATTTCTAGGTGAAATGATTTTAGTTTTAAATGCAGCAAGTGTGTCTCAGACCTCTGAAAAAGCAATCTGGAGCTGTTCCACTGAAGAAAAGAGGGGGAAACAAGAAGCTTTAAGCTCAGAACCACAAGAACTCACAACAGTGCCTATAAGTACACGTGCTGCTTCTGAACCTGCACAAACACAGCATTTGAACCTAAGAAACCAGTAAGAACAAAGTGATTACGACAGTGAAATACCATTATGCCTTCTAATATCCTGAACTTAAAGGGATGTTTCATCAAAAGGCACTGCAGTCCATCAATCACTATCTGCTCCCCTTACACGAGCCCTTGGCAGGGCTCCACTCTTGCTTTGGGGTGTATTTTCCCTCCAGCCGCCCTCTTGTGCCGGCATCCAGCCTTGCAGGCAGCGCCATCCCCTGCAGGCAGGCGTCCAGCGAGGTGGGCTCAGCATGGCTGGCAAGTCACAGCCATCACACTCCTGTCATAACCGACGGCACGGAATTGCCCTTCCTTCCATCCTGCAAAAATTCTGCCATCTGCACATTCTTTGCAAGATCCATCATCCGAAGTCTCAAAACACAATGTGTTTCAAGCTCATATATGGCTAAAACGTCTGTTGTCTGCTTTTAAGTATACAGAAAAAACATGACACAGATACACTGCCACATCCATCTTCCCATTTTATTGTAATCCCCCAAAATGATCCAGTGGGGATGGTCAGCTTCCCCTCCAGCCTTAATGAATGTAAAAAGAAACACTCTAAGCCCCATTGCAATGGGCCTGACCCTGAAATTGAGCGCCCTTAAATCAGAGCTGTGGGACACAGTGAGCAGCATTACCCAACCCAACTTTCACATGCTTAGAGCTTTTTTAAACGTTGGATTAGCACATCTCTAAGTTAAGATGCAACTTTTACTAGGCAAACAAAACCTCTCAAGGCAACATACTCAGTTCTATTCAGCTTTTCCAAAAGACTGTGGAATGCCTACTTGTCCTGAGCCAAGTTCACCAGGTGCTGTGTTAAAATGGGAGAGGTTGGGCTAAGACTGTGTCTCAAGCTTAGCCAGCCCCTCTCAACCTGAGCAGGAGACTGCTCCCAACTCCAGATTCCTTACCCAATTGCCACAAAACATGCAACAGTACAGACTATGCATGAAGGTACCTGCAAACAGGACAGCCTCTCCCTGCCCACAAGTGCAATACCCTGTCTGTCAGAGTACTTCCATAGCAGAAAGAGCTCCAGGCACTCAGGTGTGGCGACAGCAGGTCTGGTTCATACACCACCTTCACTGATGGAGGTGGTCTTGCAGCACAGCACTTAGTGACAACTCAGGCAAGTCTGAAGTCCTGCCTGAGCCGGGAAATGAAGGAAGGACTGCATATAAAAACCAAGACTTACTTATTTCTTTGCCCTCTCCTCGCAAGGAAAGAACGCCATATAACAAGGAGAAGGGGCATTAATTAGGGCTAGGAGTGGTTAAAAATGGGTGTATCCTCAGCTGTTGTGTTTCCAGAACAGGAATGTGATATCTGAGCATCCTACAGAGTCCAAAGGGTGTGGGAAGATGATAATTCTAGTCAGTTTTGTGTAAGGCCTGGAGACATTGGTGCCTTGTCGGCTCCTAGCCTTTTATAACAGCAATAGGTCTCAGTTTAATGGCTTTCTTGCTGATGCCAGCTTCGTGGCAGGTGTTAACCACATCAGTCACATTCTTGTAAGACTCTGGTGCCTGGAGGGGGAAAAAAAAAAGACAAAATTATAAACAACCCATAGTCACAGGAAGTCAGGCGTAGGCTTTTGAAATCCACTCTTCACAAAAATAACCATAAAAATGGAGGGTGTAGAAGTAGGTGAACATATTGAGAATTTATCCACCTTACATATCTAAGAAATCTGTAAGACACATAGCTTTCCAGATAAGCTCTCATCATATTTCAGATAAAATATTAGCTATTTTAATCCAGTTTTTCAGCTAATCAATGCCTCAGCATGTGAGAATGTCAAGCCTCATTATCTAGTAGGAAGTTATTCCAACTTCTTCTTTAGTGGTAGCCTTTAAGTTTTATCTTCACTGCCCCTTAGTGACAGCAGTCAAGGTTCCCTCCTTGACTCTAGAGCTTTCCGCTCTGGCCTCTATTCTGACAAGGAAGCTGCTCTTAAATAGACTTTAATGTGATCAACATGTTCATATAACACCAACATTCAGAAAAGCATAGTGCCAAATGATGAACACTTTTATGAGTGAGGCTGTGAACAGAAAAGGTATGTTCATGCTAATGCAGAGGAACTCCAAGTCATAATATTCAAAGTTTTCTGACCATTCAGAGTTCTCTTCTTGAGCAAATATAGGAATAAAAGAGGATCTTTCAAGCTGCTACTAATCTACATGAAAGCTGCAGTGTAAGGTAAATTTAAAGCAGGGAGAACATGATTCAAGAAGAAAATCCATAAAACATAGCTACTTTTGTAGATGCTCACACAAAGATAGCAATTATCCCTATCACCAGGCAGAAGAGGTAAAAACATACCCCCCCAAAACCTGTCAATCAGGCATCTCCCCTTTCAGCATGCTTTTAGGATACAGAACACGTCATACCATTTTCCAAAAAATCTGACAGCTCTATCAGATATCACATAAGCTGCATATTTAGAGTACTGGCAATCACTTAGCACTGCAAAAAAATCACATCAGGGAGGGTCATTCAGCCAGGGAGCAGGACCCCCTTGTCCGTCTAAGATGATGAAGTACTAAACTTACTTCTTCCATGACCAGTTTGGGAGAAGCAACACGGATGGCAATGCCCATGTCAGCCAGCTTGTCCAGCACATCCTGGAAGTCCAAGTTACGTCGAGATTTGGCTCGAGACAGTGCACGACCCTAGGCCAACAGTTTTGTTAGTTCTGTTTTTTGTAGCAGTTTGGAAAAACAAAACTCTCTTATTAAAAAAAACCCTTTATTGCATTATAAGCAAACACAGAATGACTGACAGCACATTGCACAGTAAACCTCAATACAGGAAATTAATCTAACCTTCAGGTCACAGGCTCCTGCAAAATCACACCTCTGGTATGACGGCTAGGAAAGTTTCAATTGTGTAACACACTCATCTGCAAGTGTCTTTTACCTAAACCAAACAGTGCTCGAGACTTGGAATTTACTGGAAGATAATTCTCTTCCTCAATGATTGTCTCACACTATGAATAACTGGGGAGGAAACACCTTCCTCTAACCTGAAGAGTTTGATACAGACAGCCTCAGCACAGTTAATCCCTCCTGTAAGCTCAGAGATATCAGAATTCGGTAAAAGGAACTTATTCTCCACATCTTCATCCTAACATCTGCCTTAAGAAAAAGCAGTATCCCCTAGATTTTCTGCAGAAGTAGTCACAACTACTCAGTAAGGGACAAAGATTTCTACCTTGCAGCTCTCCTGAGCAGGGACTACTGGCAAGGCTACTCTCTGCTTATATGACCAACAGATGAATCACACATTGGATGACCCTTCAACAACTTTGTTCTCTGGATAATAGTCTCATCCCAATCCCTCCCTGAAATAACTTCTTGACTTACAGCTCCATGGCAAGTAGTTCCAAAGGTCTCAGTCATGCCTTGCTCTGTGCCAGTGAGGACATAGCTACAAGTGCCCATTGTGCCACCGATCAGAACAGGCTGTCCAGTCAGCTGTGGATACAAAGTATTCATTCGTAAGAAGCAGTTGAAAAAACTCTACCTTAATGAAAGTCTGAGAGGAACCGTATCTCCAGAAAAAGAGGTAAGATTAATATTCCTTGAGAGCATCCCTGGTTGTCTCAGGTGCCTGGAATCAGGGATTCTAGAAAACTAACTGCACTGAAAGATGCAGACCAGTGGATCAAAAGTCTTGTGTCCAAGAGACAGACAAGGCAGACCATTGTATCCTGCCCTTGGCATGAAGAACTTCTTTCCTTTTATATTCTTCCAACTATTTTGGGTGTGGAGCAGAAGCAGCAGTTCAGTGTCCCAAAGATCTAACACACACACAAGCAGGAATACTGCCATCCCACCAGGGTTCCAGTGCTGTAACCTTAAAAAACGAACTCACAGCATTTAGGTCTCCATGAGGGACCCTAAAATTGTCTGATTAATCCAGAATTCTCTATTTCCTTCTCCCAAAGCCAAACTTACTTGATAATCAACAGCAATAAGAGGATGGTGAGGAGGGAAGGCCCTGGTTGATCCCTTTCTGTGCACCAGCAGAGTCCGCTCCTTTCCATCCACTACATGCTGTTCCACTTTGGCAATGTTGTGAGACACATCATAGATAACGTGCATGTCAAGGTCATCTGGGGTTGTGTTGAAGACTTTGGCAAAGGCCTAAAAAGAGAGAAAATCACGGTGTGAGATACAAGATCATCATAATTCAGCCACAGTGAAACCAAACTCAGTGCTGAGAATGACAGAATTGGACTGCATAGATTGTTTCTCTGTCCACTGGCAGCTTCCTGTTTTAATTCAGTCAGATATCAGGCAAATTTGTGCAACTCTGAAAAGCTGCCTTTAGCAACAAACACCCCAGTTTTCTTACACCCTCTTTTTCCAGCTCAAGGCATTTTCAAAAACACTGCTTAAGTGGCTTCTGCTAAGTACAATCCAGTGATGTTGAGAGGTTTTAGACAGATTGTCATAACTGCAGCTTTGTGCAATCTCTCCAGAAAAAAAAAAAAAACAGTTCAAGAAACATAAAAATGAAATTAAGTTAAATAGTTGTGCTGGTTTTTGTATTAAGGAAGGAAAGGAACTAGTTATGGAAATAATTCCGTGTAAAGACCTTGGCAGTTTCCTTTAGAACTGACAAGAATCAAAATTCTTCTTTATACCCTTTAAGTTTGAGCCTGCTTTGCTTTCCTTCCAATCCTATCTCACAGCATGAAATGAGTAAACAATTCTAGTGGGTGCAATTTAGCCAGCACTAGACCCACCACATAAATCGGTGCATTGGCCAAGAAATCCCAAACTGGCGAACCAAAACTGCTACAACAGTGCAACTACTCTTTGTTCTCTACGTCTGGGATAAAGCAGATGTGCAGCAAAAATATTTGCATCAGAGACAAGTCTGCTCCTACCTGTCGTGTTAGGAAAGTCATGGAAGAGCGGTTAACCCAGGCATAGTTGCCAGCAGCTGCCATTCCCTTCAGGTAATCCTGTCCCTCTGCAGAGGCAATCCTGGCACATGCCAGCTGGCGATCATTCACTATGATTTTGTCCCGTTTCATAGCTTTTTCCATAGCCACCAGTGCATCTGGGAAATAAACACAGTAAGTCTAAGTGACTTCTTAATTCTGCTGCAATCTTTGAGATTAACATGAGTGTCTCTAATTTACATTCTAAAACTGAACTCATCTGTCCAATGGTCAAGCCCAGTGCTACTTCTCAAATGCAAAAGTATATCTGTGGCAGAATGTTATCAATTGCTTGCAAACAGATAACACCTGACCAGGCAATTCAGGATGCTCTCATCAGCTGCACTGTAAGAAATGCTCTTTGGTGCTGGAGTTTGCTGTCAGTGACAAGACCATACTGAAGAGTCTGCCTCTCTCCAGGTAGCTACACCAGTCAGATCATACCTGTGGCAACCTGGTGGCCCAGCCCTCTGCTTCCACTGTGGATCATCACGCACACCTGCCCTTTGTGGTCGATGCCCATTTTCTTAGCAGCATATTCGTTGTAAATTTCATCCACCACCTGGATCTCAGCATAATGATTTCCAGCTCCCAGGGTCCCCAGCTGCCAATCACAACACACTGATCAGACAGAGCAGGGAAAGCAGCCTCGGGGAGCACAGGGCAGAGTTATAGCAAGGTTTTGGGTTTGGAAAAGGTTTTTTGGGGGAAAAAAATACCCCCATGTAAACTGCAAGGAAGTAGAACCACTAGCATCATCACTTTCCTTTATGTTCAAATTTGTAACTATGTGCAGTTGTAACAAGACTGTCATTAAACAAAACCAGACCAGGACCTACATACAGACTGTGCTGCCACTTTTTTCCCAACTTACTTTGGCCTGGATGGGATGAGTATAGAGTATTGAGACTTCATCTTCAGTTTGTGCAGATAAAGCAGACAGTCTTATACTTGGTTATAACTCCACAAAGAAGTTACATCTCATTAATTAGGTACTTAAAGCTTTTCAGTAGATTAAAGCAAGATATTCCATTTCCAAGCCCAAATTTTTTCAACTCTGTAACAGAACGATTGCTTATTGGCAATGTAAATGTGAAAATCAGGGACATAGCATTATTTTGAGGTTAAAATGCAGTAATTTTGCAGCATCCCAATTAATAAAAAAGAATATCAATTAATATCAAGAATATACCAGAAAGCTTTACAAATGTACCATTAGTATAGCTATCTCAATTTGTTCCACACAGCAGTAAGACACTATATATAGAAATGAAATCCAACTCTTAAACTGTCATTCAGTTATGAGCTAGTTCCATTTGTTATTGTATGTTTTCTCGCTCTGCTATTAACTTGCTGAGCAAACACAGATGAAAGTTGAACATTAAGTTGCCTATCTCTTCAATACAAAATACATCTGGACATGGAAATGCCACCCAATATAACTTCCAGTACCAGGTGTTAACAAACGAAAACCTGACAGCCCCAGTATTATTCTCCTCTGTTGCAGCTCTGTCAAGAATTATTCAGAACTGACCTCACCTTTCCCTCTGCCCAGAAAGGCTAGACAGAGTTTCAAGAAAAGAAAAGACATAGAATTAGAGAACTACTCTCTAACCTTTACAGTTGAACCCTGGGAGCAGGCACAGTGCCCCTGAAATATGACATTACCTGAGGCAGGCCCCTTTTCTTTGCCCTTGAAGAGACTTTGTTGGGGTCAGCCTGTAGCATTCTTCCATATTCCTCACAGTGCTCCTTGTCCTCTGCCCAGGCATAGCCCTCCCGGAGAGACCAGTCCACACCCATCTCCAGTGCCTCTTCCAAATCCCTGCAATTACCAAACACCTACATAAGATGATAATCCTTAGAGATACTCAAAACTCCACTGGATATGGCCTTGAGCAACTTGATGCAATTTTTTTGTTAGACCTACTTTTAGATTTAGATCCTTCCTGAAAGGAGATGGATGAGACGACCTCAAAAGAACCCACCCAACCTAAATTATTCTATTACGTTATGGTCAGCATCCAACTCTCCTAACAAGTCCAACTTTTTAATACTTCATGAAAATCAAGATCAACAAATATGTTAACTTTTGATAGGCCATCACATTTTCTTCTTTGCCGAATGGGGAATACCTTATTTTCTATCCTATCTCTAATGCCTTTCAAAAAAGTCTTCTGTTAGAAGAAATGAGAACCCAGCAAGAACTTTTAAGGGTTTTCAGTGGGGGAAAAAAGAGCTGACTGTGCACTGATGATTATGTCAGTCCTGGTAAAGCAGAAAGAACAGAAGGCATTTTAGAATTACTTTTCCTCTCTTAAGTCTCCCACTGATGAATCTTGCATCAAAACAAACAGAGATGTCTTTCTAGTGACGCGTGCACATTCTCTTACTTGGCATTCATGGGGATGACACCTTTGGAGCCGACACCAACAGGAATGTGGTCAAACATGGCCTGGGCGAGCTGTTCTTTCACAGGCTGCACATCACTTTCATCCAGATTTGTCCTCAGCAAGCGGACACCACAGTTAATGTCAAAGCCGACACCACCTACAAGTGGAGAAAAAGCCATGCCAGGGAACATGTACTAAAGTCTGTAATCTCACTCCTTTACTTGTGACACAATACAAGGGGAAAAACCACCAGAACTGCAATAAGCTTCGTTTTAACAGATTTACATGAAGCCTCAGAGATCAAGACATAGCTGCACGATTGCCTACAGAGCTCTCTACAAAGTTACTCCTGCAAGTTGACAAAGAGAAGTGGAGACAATTATAAAACACACTGCCCATAGAAAGTAGAGATAACGTTCCTGTTCTGCTGCCTAAGGTCAGAAGAAAAGTGACAGATCTTAGAATGACTCCCTGACATAAAATGTTCTTAAGGCAATCCCCAAAAGTAAGTTATTTTTTGAATTTTCACTGGACTAAATAATAAATAGTTATAGGAAGCAATAAATACAAGGAATATGAAACTTCAGTTCTTGGTGTTTTGTTTAACTCTTACTGTTTATAATAATAAATTCTATAAGGCAACACCTTTAGTATATGAAGGTTCTGGCATTACTGATGTTAGAGGGGAGTACCAAACTAAGAGACCTTGGGTCTGAGTCAATAAGGAACACATGAACTCATCAAAGCAAAACTGAAACATGAGTATCATCTTTCATGACAACCACACAAGCTTCAGACTGTCAGTAACCAAAGATCTGGGTGTTTACTAAAAAGACAGACATACTTTAAGGTCACATTTTAAGTGCAGAAATATCCTCAAAAGATGTTTTCAAACTACTCAAAGAAACTAGTCAGTTCTTTATCAATCTGGTGAAACCTCAAGGTCTAAGACTTAAAAGCTGAGAGATATCACAAGTCCAAGCTGCAAACACAAGGGCAATTCTCCCTATGCTGTTTAGCTGTTCTCCGTGTAACTACCTGCTCCATAAGGAATAAAGATTCTAAGTGTAAGCATTAAGCACCCCTTAACTCCCTATAAAAGTCTCATGTTTTTTGCTTTGTCTCTGAATGTAAAGTACTGCAAAGTCCTGCCATTTTGAAAAGTATTTTTATGCCATCCCAGATATTTCTCAGATCAGGTTAAGTCAGTCATCCTTACCTGGTGAAACCACTGCTTCAGGATCACTCATATCAAAGGCAGCCATGTTGCCAATAGCAAATCCATAGCCAGAATGGACATCTGGAAGGCCTATTGATCTCTGAAAGGCAATTTTAAAGCTTTATGAAACTCAATGCTGCAGAGTTGCCTTGGTTATACTTTGCCTTGTGGCAGTGGTTGTCACATTTGCAAACAAATGTATCAAAAAAAGAATGGATATTTAGATGTAGGTGGAGTGAACAAATAACTCAGGCGAGGACCTAATCTCCTACACTTACAGGACAGAGACAAAAAAAAGCAGAGAGCAGATCTCTGAAGCAAACACTCTGTGATACCCAGAACGTTATCAGAAATTGGAACTATTAAAGTGCTACCACACACTGAAGTGAACAGTACTTCTGAATGGGATTACTTGCTGCTTTTGCCTCTCCTTGCCATCACCAAGAAATCCTTGGTTTGGAAATAAAACGTGAAGATTTGAATATGTAGATGATTGCAGCATCTCTTCTACAAACCACCGGCCAAAACTCCCATTTTAGCAGGTTGTTACTATTCTACCTTATTCCATTTTGACCTGACCCCTAAGGCATTTAACAGCATGCTGGTCTGCCTTTTACTGCATCCATAAATTCAGAACTTCTGCCAAAAGAGACAATGAAAAAAACTGTTATTCATTACTTATTAATATATGCAATACCGAATGTGAAAAAGATAATTTCCACATCGTACTTTGCACAGGTAAAGCATTTTCTTCCTGCATCGTTTTATCAGATGCTTTGCTTCCAAAAAGGCACAAGATGAGGGAGGGCAGTATTGAGTGCATGTGAAGGCTCACTACTCACATGAGGCCAGTAACAATAATACAGACAACAGTACCACCTCCTGCTCTCTCCACACTTCTCCATGTATTCTAGAGCTGAGGCAATTCAAAACCAACAAGCAGTTAGTATGAATAGTGGGGAAAGATGGCTCAAGAAGCTGAAACAGCATGAAAAGCTGTATGTAAAAAGAAAAGCAATGAAGTAAGTGGCTACTTCCCTTTCTGACAACTTAGTTTTGCAGCCTGTCCTTGCAAGCACTCCTTACTCAGGCACAGGTTCCTAACACACAAACTGCCTCGAGAAGAACTTTGGTCCATACTTCTTCCCATGAGAGAGTTCCCATTTGGAATGCAATAATCTCAGGCAAATGGCAACAGAAAAAGAGCAGATTTTCAGAGCAGATACTCACGTGAACAATGCCAGGCAATGCAGCCACATTCCCAATCTGTTTCATAGCAGGTAAGAAGCCACCCGCACCTGAAAAAGATTTTTTTTTAAAAAAAACCTGATAATTTACCATGATAATCACGATGAAACACTTTCTAAGAGGCTGTTTAAAACACTCAAAAAAGAAGTTTGCCACCGACAAGACTTCTAATCTGGTACAAACAGCCTGGCATTGTGCACAATCTGCAGATTCATTAAATGTGGTGTTTACTTCACAGAAGATCAACTTCTGCTGTGTTTGTACCAACATTGTAGGGTCTGGGCTAACAACAGCAGGGTGCTCCCTCCAGCCCAGCTGGCAGCTCGGACGCAGCCCTGCACTCCAGCCTCACAGAGAGCAGGCCCAGGCAGCAGCACCCGCACGGCAAACTCAGAGCGGCACCCAGGGAGCACTCCCGGGCACAGAGCCGGGCACAGCCATGCTGGGGCTGCGGGTGACGGCGTGTGCCGCTGCCCGGGATAACCCGCTCCTGTCTGCCGCCTCTCCAGGCCGCCCGCCGGGCCTGCCCCGCTGCAGCCCGCGGCTCGGGGAGGGGACAGCCCTGGGCACAGCACACGGCTCTTCCCCCAGGCAACCGGCCTGGACAAGATAACAGTCTTAAGTTGTGCCAGGAGAGGTTTAGGTTGGACATTAGGAGGAATTTCTTCATGGAAAGGGTAATAACACATTGGAATGGGCTGCCTAGGGAGGTGGTGGAGTCACCGTCCCTGGAAGCATTCAAGGAAAGGCTGGACACGGCACTTGGCACTTTGCCATGGTCTAACTGGCGCGGTGGTGATCGGTCACCAAAGGCTGGACTCGAGATCTCAGAGGTCTTTCTCAAGCCGAATGATTCTGTCACCCCCCGGGTCAGGGGGTCCGCACCCCACTCCCCGCCGGACCCACCTCCGCCGCGGCAGGCATTGCGCAGCTCCTCGAACATCAGCTTCTCCAGCGGGTCGTTCACGTAGAAAACGCCCTCCACCTGCGGGGAGAGCCGTCAGCCCGGGCCGCCCCGACCCCGAGCCTCTTCCCCCGACCCCCGCCCCGGGCACCCAGGCCCCCTCCCACGCACACGCATGTTCGGCACGAAGCCCTTCTTGATCCGCCAGCAGTTCTTGTCGATCTTGTCCAGGTACTGCAGCTCATCGTTGTAGCTGCGGCTCATGGCGGCGGCGCTGCGGGTCGGCGGATCCCGATGGCAGCGCCGGCCGGCGGCAGGAACTGACGCGAGCCCGCGGCAGCAGCGGACAGGAGCCGCCGAGGCTCAAACCTCCTCCCTCAGCCCTGCCTCCTGCTGCCTCCCTGCCTGCCTGCCTGCCTCCGTCCGTCCCTCACCCGCGCCGAGGGCTGGCCCGCCCCCAGCGAAGCGCATCCCACGATTCCGGTGGCGGTACTCAGTACCCGCCAGCCGGGCTGTGACAGGGAGCTGGGTTGTACCTGGCTGCCCCCTCCCTCACACCACGTACGGCTTGCGGGCTAGTTCGTGTGAGAAAAACCCCAAGTATTTTTTTCAAGTGTCTGTGCGTGCTGACCCCCAGGCAGAGCAGTTTCGGCCGTGGGGTATTCAGGTACCGCCCTGCAGCAGGTGGGATGAGTTCGCTCAGCTCCGGACAGACAAAAGCTGCCTGCGCCCCGCCGCTGATTGCGTTTCTCAGCATGAGGGACCAAACAGGTGTTTGGGAGGACAGAGCCACCTTTCGCTCTAGGTTTGGCCAAAGTACAAGCACCTACGCATTGCAGGGCAGGCATGGCCCTCTGCAGAACTGTGTTCACGTTTGCACACTAATAAAGTACTGGAAAAAAAGGAGGAGAAAGAAAGAGGATAAGACAACATACCCAACTGAAGGAAGAAAAGTATCTAACCTTCAATTCAGGCAAAGATGTCGGAGAATTAGATTTAGAGGACTTATCTAGAAATACTGAAGGAGTTAAATGTATCTAACCTGGCTAAACAGCACTAAAAAGGGCACATGACAGGCACAAGGATTTGTAGAGTCACAGGGAGAGATAGAGAGTAGTAGTGCCACTGGCTCACGTCCTCCTGCTTCTGCAGCTTAAGATTTATGTTAAGACACTGCAAAGATTTTAGTTCTCTTTGTAACTGTGACAGTTTCCAGTCTGACAGTTCAACAGTTCTGGTTAGGGCTCACTCCTTACTTCATGCATGGTGTGCAGAAGGGAAGTGTTTAAGGTTGTTACAGTAGAAATATATTAGCGGCTCTATCTGCCCTAGCAGCATTTTTACAATGTACTTTTCCTAATTTTAAGATATTGAAGCATCCTTCTGGAAGTGTATAGACAAAATTGTATTTCAGATGAGTCATTAATCTTAAAAACATTTTTGCATCAGTTAAACTACAGAATAAATAAATAAATGTCAAGCATATGTTACATGTTCTCCCTTGGGTCTGCTTGTTACCACCATTATACTAGCTAACCATTCCATCAGCTTTTTTTGATTCCTAGCACCCCCTCATGCCCCCAGTCAAGGATGGGAGTTGTCAGAGTTAAACATTTCAGCAGAACTGGCAAACAGACAGTGTTTTGTCTTCAGAGTCACATTATTGACTTGATTTGAAGTTCAAGCTTAACAAGTGGTCTCTTTTCTCCTTTGGTGTTTGTAGCGGACATCAGTCGAAATCAACACATATCCCTGCAGAGAGAACAGTCATGAATATACTATGAATTAAAATAAACATGTTAATTTGGGGTTTCTTAATTTCAAATTGATCTTGGTGCTTAAGGTCCAAAAATCTATTGAGAAGAGCTGAGCTTTAGAAGTAACAACTTTTATTCCACTCTGTCCTTTGAACTTAGCACCCAGGGAAAGATGGAGCCCTTTTGCAATCTCTTGTACCATGTTAGTGACAAGTGAAGGGAATCTAAAATCATAAAGCCTACTCAGGAAGGTTCATCTGAGCATTTGAGCCACTTAAAAATTATCCATTTAATCTGAATTTGTCCTTAAATCTTCCCCCACTGTCAGCACATACAAAGCAATGAGCCTGCAGAGAGCAGTTCATCACCATCACGGAATCACAGAATGGATGGGGTAGGAAGTGACCTTAAAGACCATCCAGTTCCAACCCCCCTATCATGGGCAGGGACACCTTCCACTAGGATCAGGTAGCTCAAAGCACCATCCAACCTGTCTATGAAAAGTAAGAATTGTTTTTCTTCCTATTGACCATAGCCATCAGACTGGACTGGAAGTGGAAAATCTAGAACTAGAGCCTAAACTCTAGCCTTTAAATGGGAATCTCATTCACTTTGGCAGGGCATAGCAATTCTGTGTTGTCTCTCATGCCTTCTTACTGATGAGGAGACTGGTTAGAGAATGTGAGGGGGATATGGGCACCACAGAATCACTAAAATTCTTCATTCACAATTAGTCTATAAGACTGATGGCAATGAGTGCCACTGAAAGCTGCCTCTGAGCAATTATATTTTGTAGGGAACCAGGTATGTGGGAGGCAAAGAACAATTAAAAACAACCTTTGCATTTCCTTTCCTGAGCTGTGTTTTGTGCTTAACTGCAAACAAAGATTTAGGAGTTTCTGCAAAGAAGAACTTCATAAAAACTGAAAATAACTTTGAGAAGTTGTTAAACAAGTGGAGAAATTCAGCAAGCTTACTCATTTTCTGAGCATTCCTTTGTCAGCAATGCCCTTGTACTGATTGGTTATCTAGCGACATTATGTATGCTCAAACTAAGGCCTAGATTTGGAGAAGGATAACCAGAAGACAAAAAAGTATTTTCTGAGACCTCACTAACTACTTTTGGCTACTAGCCTCAGTCATTATCACCAATTATTAACAAAATCTGAGCATCCTAGGTGCACAAAATTGAATTTGCCTCCCTCTTGTGTTCCAATTATTCAACAAGACTGTGAGATGGCAATAACTCTAATTTGATGTGGTTGGCCAAACTTGAACAATGTGTTAAACCCGTTTTTACACTGAATTGCAACTTGCAAGACTGAACAAATTGTACATTTGATCACTCTGTAGTTATATATTCAGTTCTAACTTTTCCTCTCAAAGAAAGATACATTTGTTTCTAATGGAATTTTACCATGATTACACATCTCGTTTTAAACCCATTTTTATTACTTAAGTAGCTCAAATACAGCAAATTTCTGACACTATAGAAGGTGAATAAATGCCTTGGAAAAGAAAGGGAAAAGGGGATAACCTTTCATAAAGGAAAATCTTTCATAAATGTCAAAATCTCACCTGTTCAATTGTAATGTGAGGTCTTGTCAAGATAACATTAGCCAGATTGGGAAGAGGGAATCCTTTTGACAGTTTAGCTTAAAAAAAGAGACAAATTATGATTTAGGTATGCATTAGAAAGATAATAAACACCTGCCCTTCAACAATACTGTTTATCCAGAGACTTGTAGGCCATTTATAACAATTAGCCTCTTAGTCTTCACAAGCAAGCTTGGGAGGTCAGTAATATGCTCATTTACCAATGGGGAAAAAAAAAATTACAGGTGCTTCTCTCTTGGCAGAGTGTTGCAGCCAAACTAAGGCATTTCATGTTCAACACATTACATACTGAGTGATTTGTCCCTAATGATCCCTGAGGGATTGTTAATACAGATCTACCATCATTAGAACCTGTTCCCATTTGTATCCATTAACTAAAGAAGGTGATCATCCCAGTATAGAGGGCTGACACAAAGCTGTATCTCCCTCCAGGGCCTTAAATAAGATTTATGAGAGGCAAAAGCTCTGTTCTGGCTTAATAAAAAGGAATACATTTCACATATTGTAGCCTCAGGCAGGTGTGCAGATGAGAGAGACTTTTGCTTTGCTCCCTGATGCATCCATCAGGACCACCTAGACTGAGATGAAGGCACATGAATTTTTATTTTCCTAGTAATTTTTGCCCTTTTTGCAGTGAGAGGGAGCACTTATACCCTTGCAGATAAATCTCCACCTTCCACTGCTTACTGGCTGATGGTAAGTTTTCACTCCAAGTTAATGGGAACTGAAAACTTAATCGGAAAGTCAGTAGAAATTCCTAGAATAACCCATTCTGCTTGAAGCTTTTTAGTTGATGCTTTGAAATACAGCCTTACCGTTAGCTGATGGAATTACTTCAGTCTGTAAAATGTAAAATAGGATGTTCTCCAGAAGCAAGACCTGCCACAGACAAGAAAACTGAGTTAGCCATGGTTTCCTGATAGTGGTAGAACTGTTGTGCCTAATCCTGGGTGGAGTTAGTAGGCTCTTAGTCAACTTCCAGTTCTCTTTTGACCCCAAAGAGTTATAAGCTCAAGTGAACTTTGGATCTTAAGGTTTTGGAATGATGCAAAGGAAGTGAGATGCATAATGCAAATGGATTTCATTATGCTTGGCCGACATTTTAATTTAAAACAGTCTATTTGCTTTATTTGTGAGATAATTTATCACCAATGGCAAAGCAGGTCCAGAACAGTTTTAATCATTTCTCCTCAGCTACTTGGAACTGAATCATTATATTGAGAATGAAGTGACTCTCTGTGGGGGCAGGGCTTTCCCCTTCAAGGCTACAACTGCATTATTTCAGGCATCTGAGGGAAGTATCTCGACTCTCCTTCCTTGCCGTAATTCCAAGCACCTTGATGAGCACCCACGGAGTGCCTGTGCCTCAGCCATGCCTGTGACCATTGGATGGCGCTCTGCTCTGCTGCTACAGGTCAGGTCTGCTCTGTTTCACCGTGATGATTCGAGAGATCTCTGCTTACTGCAGCCAGGGCAACTACAGAATGTCGCATTTGCACAGCACTAGCTTGCCTCAGAGTTTACTTCTAATTCCAACACAGAGAGGTGGCTGCCAGAAGACAGGAAGAGAGCCACTTGGGAATGAAGCCAAATTATTTAGAAATACAGATAAAATTTAGCTGCTTATTCTTTAGCCTTGATATCACTGATATTCTTAGTTTGCATTTCCTATATGCTCCAACTAACCACTTACCTCAAAAGAGCCAACATTGGAGTGGGCTAGGGAGAACTGGATCCTGAGGGAAAGAAGAGAAACAAGATGAGTCACTAAGAAAGGATAAACAGTTATTCTAATCATGTGCAGTTACTGCCATAGAGCTCCAGAAGCTTAAGAAGCATCTGTAAAGAGATTTTTGAAGCACTTTCACACACTGCATACCGCTGCATAGAGAAAGGTGTGGTTTTCTTGGAGCATCCATGCAAGAGTGTGCTAGAAGGGCTGTAGCCAGCAATGTGAGTGTGCTTCTCCCTCTGTGCTGTTCTGGAAATCCTACTGATGACTGATTTTACCAAGGACTTGTAGGATGTCAGGTATTTCCTGAAGATTTTGGTACATCTGCGTAACGCTTTCATGTGAGTCTTACCAGGAAGAAAGGATCTGTTCATTGTATGGTACTGCTGCTGCTGGCTTTGTTGCTACTGTCTCTGTTTCCAAATTGAAGTACTTATTCCCTATGGTACTCTTGTATCCAACAAAAGATTTCTGAGTCTACTCAGCACCAGTACCCAAGTTCTCAAGACCAGCTTCCAGCACACTCTACATTTTCTCTTTAAAAATTACTGCAGGAAATGCTAACAGCACTATCCTCCTTAAATTCCTAACATCTCTCTGTCCTGACGAACTCTGCATGTTCTTAACCCTGTGTCTTTCGTAGGGACTTTTATGACATTGGAATCCAAATTCCCAGTTGTGAGGTCCTGATATACAGAGGTTCTTCTCTGTGAAATGTGGCATGCTAGATGTGTAAATGAGCTAGCCTCTGGTCTACAGATTTCTGAACCTTGGAAGTTGCAGGACTTCAGTTGGTGAATGTCTACTATAAGAATATCTGCATAGGAGACCTACAGGGGCCCAAATTCTTTACTGTGCCCTGGACTGCTCTGACATTCCTTAGTGGCACAGGTTGTCTAGAAAGCCATGGCATCTTGCCAGCTGGAAAGTGATAAGGGAAATTCTCAGAGAATTTATGATCATCAAAACTCCCTGCATGCTTAGTTTATCTAGTTCAGAGGGGAGAGTAGATGTAAAAACAGAGAAATCCAGTGAGACCACTTCCCTGCTCACCCTGCAGCAATCCACTGATGGAAAGTCCCTTGGGGCCATGGCACTTGTCAGAGAGAAGCTTCCTGCCCCCTCTAAACTGTACAAGTGTACAAGTGCTGCCAGATTTAGAGAATCTAATGCAGATGAATTTAGCAGCAAAACATATTCATAGTTATCTGATCATATGTCTAAACTGCTAATGTTGGGATTGCTAACATTGTTTTCCAAAGGAAATCTTTTTCATCCCAGGTTGGATTACCTGTTCAAACATAGTGAGCCCATCAATTTCTGATCAAATATATTCAGAGAAATGCTGGTGTTGGCCACCTGCAGAATAAAGAAACCGTGGGTTACCAGTCATAAAAATCCCCAGGACCCTTCCTGTGAATTAGTCGCAAATACATAAATTCCATCTTTTCAGTTATGCATGGAAGCTGTTTTACGTAAAAGCAGCTTTTTCATTGCAAGGCTGCACACAGTTAATGTTTATTTGAATGGCACTGACAAGAGCTGAAATGGGGGTAATGAGATGTCATTAATCAAAGCCATGAAAAAGATGCCAAGAAACATGACTCACACTTGCAGAACTGTCATTCCAGAGAATAAAACCTTGCTTAATCAGAATCACTATTTGTTGGGATTTTTGCCATCTGTAGGAAAATGTTCTTTGCCATAGAAATGTCCTATAGGTTAGGTGAGGTCATACCTACACCTGTGACTAAGGGGAATCTGCATGTTTCAGTACTAGAAACATGACATTTTCTTTGTTTCTTGTACAGAGTTTAACAGAAGGAAGGAACAAAAATATTTAACCCTGAGTTAACTGTCACCTTGTTTGTTGTACTTACTATGTTCAGTGTGAACAGAGACTGGATTGTCGAGTCTGGCAGAACGGCCAACACCTCCATGGAGCCCTGAATCTGTACCATGAAGGAATCCCGCTGTAAGCTGATGATGGGGATTTCAGTAGACATTAGCTTCAACATCACTGGGTAGGGTGTAACTGAATATTTAGCTACCTGTAAGATGCAAAGACAAAAAAAAAGAAAAAACATTTTTCTCATAGAATGGATTAGAACTGCATTTTCTCACTTTTGAAGCAATAATTTTGAAGTAGCTCCTTAAGATGAGGTTAAGGATAGCTGGTAATATAAGATTCTTTCAGGTAAGCAGGAAATAAAGGTTTTCTGTTGTGCTAAATTAACAGTATTAGCCACTCAGGAAGGCAGTGGAAAGTTCCTTCCACTTGAGGAATACAAATTTTTCCATATTATTCAAGAGAAATTAAATACTTGGTTGTGAACAGAGGAAATAAAAGGACCACAAATGTGGTATTTAGTCACACAATAAAAGAGCTCAGGAGTTATTAATTTTGAAATTCACCCATCTCAGGAGATGGGTTTCTCCTCTGGACTGTCCTCAGAGGAGCCTCACTCTGTTCATTGCCTGAAGAGTGAATAGGCTCACAAAGTTCAATATTGAAAACAGAGGGAGTGAAATATTTGCATCAATGCTCTTTATGGCATTTTATGGAGAACATCATACATGACTGCCCTTGGAGAATTCTTGTATTTCTGAGGAAGGAATTTAGTAACATCTGGGAAGAAAACAAGAATGTGAAGTACTTTGAATATTAGTCTAATTTCACCCATCCTTGGCATTTATAGCCTTGGAGTTCTTATGCTCGTTTTTGGTTTCTCATCGTGTCTCAGAAGGCTGGTGGAAGCCATGCATGCTCACATTCTCTGTCCTGTTATATTCATCTCCTTCACCTAAAATAAATGGAAATCCTGTGCATCTGCCTTGTCTGTTCCATAGGATGTAATATTTCCTGTACATCTGTTAGCTCATTTTCCTGTACATGGTCCCTTCCCAGACTTTCTGCTCATCAGTCACAGGCCAGCAGCAAAGTAAAGAGAATTATGCAGGTTTGGGGAGGAGAAAGGCGATTTTTCTGAGCGGAGGCCCTCTTGGATGTCTCTCAAAGCAGGACTCATGACTGGAGGCTTTTTCCTGCATAGAGCTGGTTTTAGGTGGGAACAGCTGTGGCTTGGGCACAGTGCCCAGAGAAAAGACTGATGTGCAAGGTTATGGGCCAAGATTATGTTTGGTAATGGTATAAGTAACTCAACTCATCATGGGGTGGGAAGTGATAAGGCCCATCTGCTCTGCTGTTACAAGGCACACATGTGCCTGCTTCTCCAGTGCAGGAGCCCTGCTGGCCCTATAAGCCTTTGGGATACACCATTAGTGAGGTGTCTTGACACCCACACTGGGTGGCTTCTCTGAGACTTTGTGAAAGTAATGATAACTCACCTCAGGGATGATACTGCCAAATATCTCTGTGTTTATATTAAAATAGCTGCAAGTCTGAAGAAAAAAATAAAAAAGAGAAAACAAATGAGTTACCAGATTTGACCTTCATGGTCAGCTTTTCTCTAAAGGCATTGTCATTTCAATGAATCTTTGATTTTCTGCCTCTCAGAAATATTCCTAAGAGACTCGGTATACTTAAAGCAGCTTCCCAATAATACATGGCAAAATAATCCCTCAGAAAGCAAATGTTTAATGTCATTATAGTTTGGACTGCAGTCTATCGGTTTTGGGACTTACTGAACCTCCTGCACGAGGTTAGCCAAGTCAGGCAGCCTCCAAGCCACAGATGCTGTGCTTTGACATATTCTTTGCTTACACGGCCTCTGTTGTACTTTCATTCTATGAAGATCCCTCAGAAAACAGCCACTGAAGCTGCAGAATTCTCCAGAGTTGATCCCTTATCCCTGTTAGAGAAGTCTGTGCCTCAAGTCCACAAATTTTTATAACAAAATTTTTAACAAAGTTGGCAGTATTTGGTACTTGGCTCAGTGGAACTTGGCATGCCTGTCTTTGGCCTGAGGCATCTATATAGAGCATAAGTAAAAGCAAATAACAATACCCTAGTATTTACAATCTACTTTCTCAGGACTCTACACACCAACTGAGAGCTGTATATGGCTACATACTGACACCTGGCAGGTCAAAGCTTTATCTGAGCCGCTCTGACCCCATTCCTCTGTGTCCTGCTCACCTCCTCTGCAATGGTCATGTTGAAGGCCCCTGCAGTGTAGTAAGCAAATGAGGAGGTCTGAAAGAAATACTCAGAGAATGCAAGGTACAGCATGGAGTCACTTTGGTCCGGGATTGTGAAGGAAGCTGCCATGTAGGGAGAGTCAGTATAGTTTCCAGCTGGGAAGACTACACCCTAAAAGTTATTGTCAGAGATAAAAATAACAGAGTCAAAATATAAATTTACCATGACTGCAGACAATGAATGCTACTTTCCTTGACTTTGCCCAGGCTATTCATTTGGTATATAAATGAGCATGCAGGCTTTGTAATACACCCTGAAGGCTTGGTGCTTTCAAGCAGGTGGTGAAGGCAAGTTCCAGCATTTGGACATATTCACAGATGAGGCTCAAGATCTGTCTTTTGGGATACTGGTCACCTACCGAAGATAGTCTTCCACCTCAGATCACCCTCTAAATTAAGGGTCTAAATATTTCATGAAGAACCTGCTAGTGGTCCTCCTTTTTGAAAAGCCTTACTTTCTCCTTTCCTCATCTCCAGGAATTTAAATCTGACAGCTGCTGCTTAAGAGCTATCCAATGGTCTCAATTACAAAATTGATCTCTAAAACCAGAGGTCTTCCCTGGTCAAAATCAGCACTGTATTCTGCCCAGAATCATGTCGGTAACTTGTGCAGACAAAAGGCTTATGAGAGAGGAAAGTTGTGTCAGACAAACCTAAAATGCCTATGTTGTCTTCTGCATTACCATATTGGCCAAGCATTGCAGGTCTAATACTTCCAAATGCATCCAGATGGAACAAAAAAGTAAAACTGATTGATAGTCAGAAAACTGATGAAGACATTTAAAGGTTAAAATTTTTAATGTTCATTTTATTAGTTCTCCTGTTTCTGTTTCATCTCAAATGAATTTTGCTTGTCTTTATTTTCTCATTTAGCTCTAAAGTTCCTGTTGCCTTTTAAGGACTATCAAAATGCTTAAAAATTGTTGAATCACAGTTGGTGACCTCTCCATTCAATCCTCACATGCTGGATTTACCAGTCTTTGGATATTTCTCCATTTATGTGGGAAATTAGCTCTTGGAACAGCCATGATTTTACATCTTTAATATGACTCAAATCCCTGCTTAAAACCTAGTTGCTGCAATACTCAGAAGAGTTTGACAGCAGCTTCAGAGCTGGTGTGCTGAGATCAGTGTCTACCACACAAGCAGATACTAACTTTTTGCTCCTTTTTGTTTCCATCTCTCTTATTTCCCTGTTGTCCTTTCTTTAATACTTAATTTATAGGACCTTTGTGACAAGACTGTCTTTTCATTCAACCTTTGTAGAGTACCAAGGCAGCTTAAACTTACTTAAGGATCTCAGGTACTATAATAATACAACTACCCTCAATCAAATCACTTTATACAGAATGACAATGAAGTCATTTCAGAATCAGGAACTAGTCAGATTTTAGTTTCAGTACATAAGGAGACTTGTTCCTCAATTTGAAATGAACTTTCAAGTGCTCAGATTCAGCAGCATTCCTTGGGCTCCTCTGCTTTTGAAAGGGTCTTCTGTCTTACCATTCAAGAAGCCAGGGGCTTATTTCTTGCTCTGATAGTCTTGCTTTCTTCCCCTCTCTCATCTGACAGCAGACACCTCTAGTTAGTCCCATGTATAGAAATATTACCCTGACTGACTGAACAATGAAGTCCCAGCTATTAATCAACAGCGAGAGAAAGATGAGGTTGAATACCTTTTTTCTTTCCCTTTCTCTTCTGTCTTGCTTAGTCAACTTTAACTGCTCTCTATTTTCCACAACAAACTCAATAGCAGTTTAAGAAAAGGATGTGGCTTTTAAATAATTTATTTCACAACAAGATTGTTACAAATTATTACTGTAACAAATGCAATAATGCTTTGAAATGCCTGTCTTCTCAGACAGTGAGCCTTCATGTTCAGAACAACAATCATGGTCATCTTAGAAAGTGTCTCATAGAACAATGGAACTCACAGCAATGCAGGCAAACAGCCCTACGGGCAACTACCTTTAAGTCCAGGTCAATGAATGGTCGGAATACTGCTGGTGAGCTACTTAAGGAGTAGTCTACTTCAGCCAAATCATCAATCTGCATTACAGCTGTAAGGGCGGCAGATAAGACACAGGATATTACAAAACACACAGAAATAATTTTATGTATACTTAAAACTAAGTCAGTTTCTGAAAGAGAATGATACAACTTATTCCAGGGAGTAGGGAAAAACACAATCAGGGACTTTCTAACATGCATTCTGACCTCAGATTTGATGTTTCTACTGAGACCTTCTGTAAATCACCTTCTCTAGTTTATCTGTTGTTTTCTCATGTGGAAAGTAAGTTTGGTCTAACCGAAAAAAGGAGATGGCCATATCAGTGCTTCAGGGCATAAGGAGGTGTTGGGATTTCTTGTCAAACAGTTCTAAGAGCATCTCAAGTGCCTGTAACTTGCAAATACTTTCCCAGAACGAGGGTGCCTGATCTGCTTAGCTACCTGTGTTTTGCACTTGGTATCTGACCAAGACTTGGGGTGTCTTAAATGCCTGCAAATCTAACCCAAAGTGGTTCCAGTGAGAAGGTTTTTGCAAAGGAGCTTTTTCATTTTGTCTGATAAACAGGCAAGTAAAACTTAATTTCCAGGCAAGAAATTAAGGAGAGCAGGCTTCAGCTTGTAAAGTTCTGTGTGTGCAGGAAGACTCGGAGCATGGTAAACTGCCTCAGCATCATGTGTGGCCTCTAAGTGGCATTTCTCACAACAGAAGTGCACACTGGTACACTTGCAAGTTGAGAATTGCTACCAAGTCCTTGGCTCTTAGAAACACGTATTTCTTGCTCAAGTAGCCCAGCCTTTGTTTAACTGTGGTTCTGAATGCAAGGGAGCAGATAGAGCAGAGGAACTGATAGCACTCCTGGAGGCATTGCTAAGCAGCCACTATTAAGGAAGTGGCAGAATTTCACTGATCATAAGAGAGAAAACAGAAGGAAAAGGAATCATTAATGACTCACCATTCAGTGATCTGAGGTCTTTATCTATCAACTGGATCCCAGCTCTGATATTTGGACATGACTACAGTAAAAGCACATTCAAGACCTGATTAGCATGGATGTATAAGTACCTCTTACATGTGTGCTAGCAGATCTTTCTGCTGCATGACACAAATTGCAGCATTTGTTTATCAAAACACGTAATCTGGCTTCTCTTCAGCTAACTGGATCCCCAAGGTTTCTGCTTGGTGCAATGTAAGCATGTTGTATGTCAGAGCTGCAAAAAAGAGCGAAGTTTCCAAAGGCAGCCTGGTGGGGGTGACAAAACCACAGCCTTAAATAGTGTGAGGACAGATTTCATATTGGTGTCAGAGGAGAGATCTCAGAATCATGGAATCATTTAGGCTGAAAAAGACCCTGAAGATCAGCAAGTCCAACTGTAAATCCCTGGATAGAATGACAGAACTACTCACCCCTTTGATACTACGAAGTTGAAATGTCATACAATCAGTTGATGCACGATAATTTCTCTATGCATGGCCTAGTATACGTTTTTTCTGCCAAGCATAAAAATTACCCAGGCCCCAGGATGCCTGTAGGTACACAGGCAGAGACTTAGTCTGCATTGGAATAGAAAAATAACTACATTTTCCATCCCTACTGCTGCCTTGATTGAACGTAGCTGTGTCAGTATCTTGGCTAGGAACCTGTCACTTTATCTGGAATCATTTCTGGCTGACAAAATGATGACTGTGCTGATCAGACCAGAATAGGACTATTACAGGATTATTTTTCTAATTCTTCCTTTGCCAAGTTCACATGACTGAATGCTCCTTACACCCTTCCCCTACACAATGTGAAAGACTTACATTAGTGACCAAGCTCCTGTGAATGGGTTTCTTCAGATACTTGATAAAGAAGTTATGCAGGAAGCTAGAGGGAAGGAAGAAGGCAATTAATGGGTCAAGTACTACAGTCATTAAGAGGAAAGGAGATATCTCTGCAGAACATGAATTTAATGGCCTCTTAGTGTGATAGTATAATACACATGGATGCTTTTTGAAATGTAAAATCTGTCAGAGAGCCAGTATTTAAAAGGTAATTTCAGCACTATGCACCTCAGCCTGGGTTAATTAGTATTTATGAAAAAGGGATTTCTTCATAGCACCACCATCATATATGTACAAAATAGTCTCTGCACTAGGAACTCCCAAAACAAGTAAAAATAAAACAAACAAAAACAACCCTGCAAACAGGCGACAAGAGTGGTATTCAGAGAGTGAGAGAAATACAAGAAAATAATGAGATAACTGTTTCATGGGGCTGTACCCAGAGGCTTAAAAGACAGTCTAGTTCTGTTCAATTTTGATAGCACCATGAGTAGGAGGAGTGAAGCATAGTACAAGCTTGTAACTTCTACATAGAGTTGAAGATTGAAACTACCTAGGGCTGAAGTTTGAAAGAAGTGGGTGCTGAAGAAGCACAAGGGATTGTTTGATTCTGTCTTTATCTTCTACTGTAAATACAAGTGTGTGTGTGTAAATACAAGGATAAATATCAATGTTGGCCATTTTAATGCTGTATTAGTGCCCTAGTTCTCACCTGTGGTGCCTTATGATGCCTAAAAGCAATTCTATGTGCCCTAATTTGTGAAGTTGTCTCTGTGCCATTCATTGACAGTTATTTTGTGAGAGAGTTTATACAGATCTTTTCCACTTACCCAGTTTTCCCATTCAGCTTGATATCTACGTCACCAGAAGTTGTCTGGCAGCTGGTGAAGGATATTGATGTAGGGCCTGTATTATCCAGGGGTGTTGAAAAGATCGCGGTAACAAACACCTTTGAAATGTGCACTGTGCCTCTTCCACTGTCTTTGCTGCATCAAGTGAAAATAAATAAAAACTGAAAAAACCCCACTCTTCACTATGGAATTGTCTGGTGATGTGGACCCATGGCTAGTCCTGGTCACTGCCACTACTCTGCTTTGCTTGCCTGTGAGAGCACTGTGCCTCTTGCTGTGTCACCTGCTCAGCTCCCAGGTCCCCCACTGCATGCAGCCCTGCTGTCCCGGGCAGAAGTGAGGATCACAGACTGTGATTCAGTCAGTTTAGCAATATAGGTAATGTAGGTTGTAGGGAAGGGAAGAGGGATTTCTTTACTCTGAAACAGCCTGGGACTAGGAAGGTGTGGAGACTCCTCTAAGGATATTGCCATTTGCTCATCCATTTTCCATCAGCCTTTGAACTGTATCTCTTGGCATAGCAGAGGGTTTCTAATAGTGTGACTGTACTATGAGGGTTTATTATACTAGACTGTGATCCACCACACTAGTTTTTCTAAATGTGTCATTAGCTGGCAGGCTGGACAATGACAGCATTCATCTAGAGCAGCAATCCTGTACTATTTGCAGCAGTGCTTCTCAGCTATGGGCTCTTTATCAGTGCTGATGTCTGAGGGGGCAGGGGCTGTCTCCCACCAGCAGACCTGTTGAGAAACACCAGTCTGTGCTCCTGGGTTACTGCTGCCAGTTGATAAAGAGCACCTTTACAATGAAAGGGTCACAAGAATAAACTAAAATTTGCATTTTTATATTATCCATCAAGAAAAAAATCCCAGGACATGCAAAGCTGTACATACAATATCCAGGTCCTTATGCTCCAGTTCATATCGATGGTTAGAGAAGCATTTCCAATTACCAGTTTTATCCCAGACTCTGGTAAGAGGGAGATGGAAGCACTGGGTAACTCAACAGCAGTAACATGTATCCTAGAGCATGAGAGAGAAAAGGGAGAGAAAAGATTAATAAAATGGATTTAATAAATCAGAATGAACACAAAACAAGATTCAAATTTCAGTCAAACACAAATTGCCCCCAGAGAGAATACTTACCTTGAGATGTTATATTTGACATTACCAAGCCCAAATTTCTCATGGCCAGTCAAATCAGGGAAATGCTCCTTCTCCATATTCTGCTTCAGGATTTCCAGCCCAACCTCCTTGGCTACAGGAAAACAATGATCAATTCAGTTGTCTTTGATAGTGTCTGGGAGTTTTACAGTTACATGTTTCTGGCTTAGGAATTGTGATGGATACAGAATCAGCAAGAAGGTGGTATCTCACTTGAGACCCAGCGGTTCTATTTCAGGTCTCACTCCTAGTCATGGCAAGAGCTGAACTAACTGATTCAATCTGAGATCAGATGAACCTTGAGATGATGTACAATGCTGTCAAGTAGTTTACTGACTTTGTTCTATTGTGCTCTTAAACTTTCCTTTATAGCCTGTCATGGGGTCATTTTCTCCCACTGCTCTCTTTCCTTTGTTGTATCAGTATTCAAGGCAGTGCCACTAGCACCTCCTGAGAACATCACACATACCATACTCCAGCCCCTTCTGGGTGATCCTCACTTTGAGTCCAGGGTTGGCGCTCAGTTGCCCACTGAGCAAACTTAAGAGGAGGAGAGAACAGCAAATCTTCAGCATCTTCCTCATTTTTTACAGGGTCTGTTAATAAATATTTATAATGATAGCAGAAACTCATGCTGTGTCACTTGGTGGTTGTACTCCCTTCCCCACTACCAGCTTTCCCTCCAGAATGAAGAAAGTGGAAAGCCCAGCAACCCTGAAAGAGAAGACCCATTCTCCACAGACTTACAAAAAGTGAGCTCCTTGTGGTAGAGGAGAAAAGTCAGCCTATTCACTGCCATAGAGACTGGGGAAAGTGCTTGGGATGCATCCATCGGGACAAACATTGAATTTTTAGGCTGTAATTTGGTGGCTCTACAGGATTCACCACAGGGGAGGTGAATGAGTGAAGCAAATGCCCATTCCAGGGGCTTCTGTGACAGGATTTAAACCAAGATGGAGCAATCTGTATAAACCAAAGACTGCATGTAGTGTGAAATTCAGAAGGTCTTGCTTTCAGCAAGGTTTCCCAGGGAGAAAGAAGAGAGAAGCCACCTTGATGGAGAATTTTGTAATCAAACTGGACAAAATCAGAGAATGGTTTTGTTTTTTCCCCAGAGCTGGGAACAGCCTTCTATGGAGTTATTTGTCATCTGGGACTGACCTGGCAAACAGGTCACGTTATTATGGTTTTCCTAATTTCCAGCTCCTTTACTGGATTATGAGCAGCTGAAAGTACAGGAATGTCTTTTCTAGCATTACTTTTACAGATAAAATTTCTTTAGTTACCACGGGCCTATGGAAGAGCTGGAATGAAACTATCTATAAACAGACAATTGCCTCTTTCCTAATATCTGAAAAACTGTTTTGATATTGCTGCATCTTTCACTAGCTTTTTCATTACCAGAGGTAACAATATACCTCAAACCACTAGAATATTTTCAATCATGATCACAATATAAACTATCTGCAAAATTATGAGAGAACATTGACTTAATTTTTTTAAGGTTCAAGCAATCCTGCAGAATACCTTTGCCTTTTAGTATAACTAATATTTTATTTTAAAATTTTAACTGGCAGATATTGAGAGATGAAAGAAACACACTTGATATGTAGAATAAAAACAAAGGACTAGAAGGAAATGTGGTTTTGACATATGCATAGTTCTCAAACATAAAAATATCAAAATTTAACCAGATTTAGTTATATATCTACCACTTCCCAACAAAGCCACTCCTTGACAAAGAGAAATCATCACGTATTTGTTTCCATACCTGTCCTCCGAAGGCTGAAGAGAAGGCCTTTGCTGTAGCAGAATACAGGGCTGAGGATGTTGCAGGGAAAACCTTCTGCAGGCATGAGTCTGTCTTTTAAAGGAAAGAGCTGTGGGCCTGAAGATAGCCAATTGCCATCATCTTCAGTGGTAGCACCCAGGGAGTGGCCTCTGATAATCACATCCCAAGCTATTTTGTGTCTCTCTTTTTCGGTAAAATCTATCAAATTTCCTTTAGGGATAAGCAGAAGACAATGTAAACTGTCAGCTGGGGGTGCTCAGGTGCCAGAATGCAGAGTTTGGGGTGGCATGCTGCCTTTGTGGCAGATGGCTTTAGCAATGGTTTTTCAGACGGGGAGGAAACCCCAGTGAGAATTCCAGTATTTCCACAGGACAGATATTCATAGCCATGTTTGTATTGTAAAATAAGTAAATTAATGTGGCATTGGTATGAAAAGCAGATGGGAAACAAGTCCCATCTGTCTGAAATTGCTCAGGATACAGGAAACCATAAACAATATAGTATTTATATTATAACATATACATATATATATATAAATACACACAGACACTACAGTGTATATATCTGGTACAAATATATAGTATCAAGTCATTGCAGTCAGTATTTTCTATTTCTTCTGTTTTCTTATCCAGTTAACCAGTAGCTCAGCTAACCAGTACTACTTGGCTTGTCAAGGAGGTGATTTAATCAATTAGCTTGCAAGTTCCAAGCAAATTCCCCCAGGCATGGGGCACTTTGCTGAACAATCTGAGCCTCTTCATTGTGCAATCCATGAATAAAAAAGGTGGAGACACTTGTCAGTCAGTCAAATGCTCATACTTCACACAGATTTAACAATCACGGCAGGGAGTCACACGCTTAATAGTTTTATTATTTGTATCTTTGGCAACTGATGATGAATATAACTCACACTCCCAGTTACATAAACCTCTATACATTTTCTGATATCAGTGAGGACACCAATCTAATTGAAAATCTCCACTTCTTTGGAGATTTTCTTCTTCCATGCTTTTTCTAGGAACTCTTCACCTGCCAAAGAACACAAAACATTGGTAGCCCTGCTATGATTTACTGCTATTTGGTTTCAGGATGCCTTTTTTTAGTATTCTATCAGACATCTGTATAAATGAACTGATTCAGCCCAAACTACGCAAGCCACGTTTCTACCCTGAACTGAACTTTCTGTAGTGTAGCATTTGTAGTTTTCCTTTCCATACACTTTTAATGTCTCCTGGTCAAATGTCTCTGTTGACACTGATAAATAAAAAAATACAGCTTCTATTTTACAAATATTAGCGGTATGGAATTATTTAGAGATTGATACCCTTGAAGAACTGCAGCTACTCACAATCAAATAATAACTTCTGTATGATATAGAGGCCAAGGACAGCCTTGGCTGCAGTGAGCATGAGACTCTCGGGTTTCAGATCCTGGGAGAAGCAACAAGACAAAGAACAGAATTACAGGAATAGACTTCAGATGAGACCTGCTTGGCAGAATCTGTGGGAAGTTGCCCTGGAGAGCAGAGGCTCAGAAGAGCTGGCTAATCTTCAAGGGCAGCCGCCTCAGAGCGTAAGAACTGCCATTAGAATGTTCAGACAGTTGAGCAACTGTGGCAGAGAGCCAGCATGGAGAACGTGGAGCTCCTGAGTGAACCTAAACACAAAGAGGAAGCATACAGAAGATGGAAACTGAGACCAGCTACTTGAAAAGAACACAAACATCTTGTTTGCACACATAGGAATGAAATCAGGAAAGCCATAGTTCAGCTGGAGCTGAAGGACAACGAAAGATTTCTGTAAGAACACTGACAGCAAAAGATAAATGTGGGCTTATTGCTCAGTAGGATGTGGGACTACTGACAAAAGACATAGAAAAAGCCACTTTTACTAGCAAGGCTTGTCCTCTGGCCTGCACCAGCAGGTGCCACCAAGGGGCCTGGAGAACATGAACTACAAGGAGAGTCTGAGAGATTACGCTCTTCACCTTGTAGAAGAGAAGGCTTGAAAGGCCATTTTGTTGCCTGCAAATTTTGCAAAGAGACTACAGAGAAAATGAAGCCAGACTCTTCTTGGAAGTGTGTGGTGAAAGTACAAAAGGCCACAAAACATCTGGAACATGGGAAATACTGATTAGATACTACGAAAATGATTTTACTCTAAAGGTAGTTAAATAATGAAACAGATTGTCCTGAGAGAATGTGAAGTCTTCATCCTTGGAGGTCTTCAAGACTTGACTGGACATCATGCTCAATAACCTCATCTAATTAGTCCTGTTTTGAGCCAGTGTCTGGACTAGATTATATGATTCTATAATTACATGGCAATTCACTGAGCTTTGTAGATTCGTTTCCACTCCAGTTCCAGTTACAAAGGGACAAGTTGTGAAATTCTTACAAAGGATAAGGTCTCACTCCATCACAAAGTTTTGCTAACACTAATGGAGATAAATTGAATAATGCAAGAACTGGCTTTTAAAATTAAGAAAATGTATTGTCTATAACTCTAGTGAAAAGAACCAGTCACTCCTTCTCATCAGGCTGCAGCAAGTTTTCCAAAGCATCAATAACAATTAGCTGCACTCACTGTACTTAAAAACAACAGATTTGCTTTGTGAAAAGTGCTTGAGAGGTTTTACAAGAACATTAAAAATAGAGATGAAAAGCCATGTTTCTAATGTTATAGCATCTATTCCCTGTAAGACAATAGAAGGAAGATTATATTTTTCTCTTATTTTTCTTTAAAAGTAAAGGGACATCAGCAGTGGCTGTGAAGGTCCTCCTCATCCTCCAGTTGATAGCAAACATCAGTGCAAATAACCAGATCACCCTGAGGAATGAAAAACATATACAATTACCTTAAATTCAGATAGGTAAATTCAGGTACAGTACTCCAGGACTTGTTCCAGTGGTAAGACCCTCAGCAGGGCAGGAGGCAAGAGTGGCTTTGTGCCTCCTGAATTTTAGTTAACTTTAGGGTAGGAATGGGCTCTGATGTAGGTTAATACAACTCTCCAAAAGACTGAGCAACACTTACCACAGAGACACTCTGTCCGTGAGCCTTCTTAAAGAACAGTCAGAGTAATGAGGACTCAGGCACTCAATGCTCCTAAGCCCTGCTGGGGATAGCAGTGCTATCATGTCCCCATACTGTCTCCTTGTCATGTCCCCATACTGGCATCCCAAACGGCTGGTGGACCCTTTACAACCTACAACTGCTAGGGGTAGGGGACTCATTTTGCGTTCAAAGATTGCATGTTATATCTAATGTGTAGTGAAAGCTTTACTACTGACAACATTTAGATCCACCCACTACTGGAAAATGCACAAATTCACAGGTCTGAAACAGAAGCAATATTCTATAAGAAGAAATTTGGCTTCTCACCTGATTCATTTTTATTACAGGTCCAGTCAGGCTAGTGTGGACCAAATTAAGAAGAGGAAATACTTTCCCTAGTTTATCTTCAAAAAGGACAAATAGAAATACATTTGAAAGTAATAATAAAATGTACTTCAGAAGCATCTTTCTCAAGGAACTGAATTTGTTTGCAATTTCCCTTTAATTAGCTGTTGTGTCTCTCAAGGGAGGTATTACTCATATGTATTAAAAAGCAAAAAAACCCTGAAAAATGTTGCATATAAACCTCTTACAATCTCTCAGCTGTCTGACACTGAGATCTGCCTTCCTTTGTTCCTCTTCTGGTATCTCCCCCTCAAAATCTGGTTTCTGCTGTTTTCCATTCTGACTTACTCTCCATCTTTATTTTCTTCTCTACTTGATCCTCTCAGCCTGTGGGCTCCTCTAATTCTCATCTATCCCTATTTTCCTGTGTCAAACCCCAGCTTTATTCTTACTTGCTTTTCTAAACATCTGATTTTTGATTCCCACCCTTTCATTCTCTCTTTTCTTCTCATTGATAGCTCACCTTTTTCCTCAGCAGTCTTCTCACCTCTGTTCATCTCAGAGGCACCTTCTGTATCCTTCCACCTGCTTCTTTCCACCATCACCCCGTTGCTCCTTGTTCCTTATTCCCTGCATCCCACAGAACTGATTTTCTACTCTGTCCTGCCCGTGGCAGCAGGTGAAGCACAAGGGCAGAGGGAGGTGATAGAGATGTTACCCTGAAGCCCAAAGATGCAAGTGTGCTCTGCACTTGCTCAGTCTGGGCCATTCTCTGGTCATGGCTTGACTCTGTGAGGACAAGACTCAAGCCTGTCTCAGCTCTGCTACCACCCTGCATTGATTGAAAATGGAACCCAAACCCAGTGTTTGAATGGGAGCAAACACTTGCCAGCCCCTGATCCATATGGCTGAATGACTAGGATAGAAGTCCACAACAGAGCAAACCTGTCCAGCTGTCACCAAATGGAAAGAAAACCTCCCATAACAGGAGGGATGTCACCTCCCACAGTCTTTAAAGCTGGGCACTTCCTTTCATGGTTTCAGTCTTGCTTTCCCACCAGCTGTGCTCAAGAACTGGCTACAGTCCTTACCACTGGTTACTGGAATCACTATTCTGTGTAAAGCATAAGACAGAAAATTCTCCACCAGTGACTTTTGCTGTGAGGAAAAAAGCACATTTGGTGATTAGTGCCTGATGCCTATGTGGTTGTAGTTTGATGAAGAAGATGGAGGGCTAGGACTGAAGTGACAAGCAAAATGATCAGAGCAGAGCTTGACAGAGAAAATCTCAGGCAAAAAAAATATTTTTGCTTTAAGTTGCAGCTGAACAATGCAAAATATACATGGCAAAGAGGTGTCCATGTTTCTTGCAATGAACTAAATTGAAGGTGGTTTTTTTTTTTTTCTGTATGTTAAGTACCTGGGATGAACCTTAACTTTAGGAATGAAATATGCTAAACCTCATTTCAGCTGGCAGGACTCAGTTCTCAGAAGTGAACTATTCTCTGGATGGAAGAACTGTCCTGTGCTTATGCTCTGTCTTAATGCCACTGTGCTTAGTGTCCTTCTCTCTTTACTTAAAGATGTTGGACTGAGCTTCTGCAGAGTCCCACTGAGCATTTCCAAGTCTACAGTGAATATCTAAATAGTGGCATTGTGTTTCTTTTATTCCACTTCTAAACTCCTGGTTTTATTGTATTTGGTTGAAGCAATTTAAGATAATTCCTGAAATGGAGCTTAAGCCTGATTTTGTATTCACTCCAACTACTACACATACTCAATCCAGTTGTGAATTGTCTGAACTCAGGCAGACTATGTAACATTTTGAGCCACTGATGAGGAAAAAACCCAACACTCTTAGGGGTATCTCCTCTTACTAAAAAAAAAAAAAAAAAAAAAAGAAAAGCAGAGAATATAGAGTTTCAAAACAGAAAAAGCAGTGGCAGATGATATCCCCAAGACAGACCAATAATTCTTCACAATAAATTCAGAAGAATTTCTTTTGTCTCCAAAGGACTCGGCTACCTTTCCTAGGCACTGAAACCATCAACTTATGTTAGGGAAATCAAGACTGAAGTAGGGAGAACTGGAACTTGAAATAAAAAAAATAAAAGAAGAGGATTCATTAGAAAGACTGAAGGCACAAGTTATGCACACTGCCTGAAGATTCATTTTGGAAATTCATACTGATTTCACGCTGATTCACACATTTAACTTTGTCAAAGGCTCTTCAATTCCCAACAGTTTTTAATTAAAATAGGCATAACTACAAATGAGTTCTAGAATCACCAGGCTCTTTCTGGTACTAATCTCCTCATGTGTAGTCTGGTGCTGTGACTATAAGACTTGGGAAATCAAATTTTTCTGGAATTGTCATTTCCTGGAATGGCTGAACTACACCTTCATCAAATGTTCATTATGATTTGAATAAACTCATATCTATTTCTAACCATTATGATTTGTTAACTTTTCCCACTGATGCCTGTAATGAATCCTTGGTTCACTGTAATTATAATCCTGGGGAAAAACAAAGTTTTGAAGAACAGGAGAAGAACACATTATTGTGTCAAAAGCTCTAAGTGAGCAGCATATATATACTGACAGGCTCTGATCATTCTAAATCCTCTTTCCCCGTTAAAAAGTCCAATGACCAAAACTAAGAAAAGACTGCTCACATTTTTCTTTAATGAAATTATAATAGATTAAAAATTGTCATAAATTCTGGAATTCCAACCAAGCTTGATGTATAGAGGTAACACTGATGTGGGCTACCTGTCTGAAAGTCTTTCATTCTACTCACCAGGTGCATTCATGGAGAAAGGGGCTGTAAACCCAGCCCTACTTGAAGTATGAATAAAATTTGTTGTAAGACAGCTGAGAACAAGCACGACTGCAGGTAACCACAAAACCATCAAGAGCTATGTGAAACCTAGAAAACTCTGAGCTTTGATTCAAACTACAGACACCTCTTTTGTTTGATGACATGCTCCTGCAGTATGTGCTATGTAGTGTCACTTTTTCCTGCCCCTCTCATGAAGGCATATGGAGAACTATAGGGACAGTGGTCCTGTGCAGAGTTTGCACTCCAGCACTTCTGTTTATGATGTTCAGACTTTACAGGGCAGCAACATTCAGAGGGTTTTGGGTAAACTACTGAACTTGATTCTCCAACACCAACACAGACTGAAACAGATGCCTTGAAAGAAATGCCTTGAAGATAACCAGTAAATTGAATGTTGTCATCTGGAAAGGTATTTAAGCTACAGAAAGGAGGAGCATCATGGGGCACAAGAGACATGGTTGTTTCACAGTATTATTATATTTCATCTCCAAGATTTAGACCAACCAGTTGAAAGTATCTTGGAGCTTCTATTAGAAGGAAGGTAACTAATACTCTTTTTCTCATGGTGAAGCAAGCACTGTCAGGCTGACAAAATGAGTTCTGTTGTATCCTAATGTAGGGATAATTTATGCTTCTTTCTGAATTTCTCTGGGTTACCTCTTCAGAAGTAGTGAGATAATCAACTTCTGTTTGCTTATAGTCAAATTGGCTCTGGTACTGGCTGTCTGCAGGGAAAAAACAAACAAAACAGTCTTCTGTGACTCTATGCACAGACAGATAGTGTCTTAGATATAGGCACAAATGCAATTGCTTTTGTGATTGGAAACACATTGTCTAAACTTTTCATGTGGTCAATACATATAGATTGTGAAATCATTTGTGAATATGCCGCTTTCTGCCAGCAACTGGGATTGAGTGAGCAGAGTGATAACACTGCCCTGATTGCCTCTTTATCATTAGGATCATTTAAGGCCCTGCATGGCTGACATAATTGGTTCACTTGCAATCTAATGAAAAGATGTCTGGGGACACACTGAACTAACAGAGGTTAGAAACACTGGGTATCAGACAGTAGCATTTTTATATATTACAATTTATTCTTGAATAGTTACTCAGTGACCCACATGGAAAAAAGGATTCTCTGCACCTGCCTATTAAATCTATTAACTTCTGCGATGTGTGGTGAGTGTTTCCTTTCTGTGAAATGCAACGAAAGAGTGTGCATACTTGTGGCAGACCAGTATATGCTATTTTATGCTAATCTCTAAGATTTTCAAAGGACCAGGAAGATTACTATATGGTTTGTTTAGCTCCAGCACTGAATGTTATTTTCTAGCTCTTTTTACTTACTAGATTCCCTGCAAAAATGTATTGGGTGGTTGAATTTGGCAGAACAGCAAACACTTCTACACAGCCAGTGATCTGTAGGACACATCTGCCTGCATTTAAACTGACTGCAGCAGGTGATGTAGCCATCAGCCTCAGCAGCACTGGGCCTGCTGCTGTGTAACTCTGAGCAATCTGTGCAGGTTCAAAGAGGAAAAAACTACTGAGGACAGAGTTAAGCTTTTCTCAAGCTACAGTTCCTATAGCTGCATCATAATCATGTGTTATACACCAATCCTCTTGTAATGAGCCAGTATTAAAACCACTTCATTTTCATTACACCAACTGAAGTGACCAAGTTCGCATTGCATATACTAAGTCTCAGAGATGACAAAGCAAATGATGAAGTTTTAAACTCACTAATATTGAACATATACAGAGAAACAATTTAAAGGTTATTCCTGAAAAATGTATTTCAAGAGAAAAAGATTAGTATGTTAAAGAAATGAAGGAAACAAGTGATTCCAGTAAATAAAAAAAATCACCTTAACAATATAAAGTATTTGGAAAAGTTAACAATCTTTCAAAAGAGTCAACCTTTTGAAAAGTAGGGAAACTCCTAGAGGACAAAGGTTCAGTTGGCAATGCAGATCTTGAATTTTATCATCTTATAGTAAAAATTGCCATATTCTTAAGGCATTTCATATTATCTTAATTTCTTGCATCACATTTGTAGATTCATGACTGTTATTTCCCATCGCATATAATCTCCAGGAGTCAGAAATCAGGAATCTTTGCAAAGAGAAGTAAGGGTACCAATAGCAGAGATACCATTACCTTGAAGAGGAATGAAAGGAGACTGATCTGACAGATGGCTACCACTTACTCTTTATAGCTGTTTCAAAGACTGAGGGTAAATCTAGCACCCAGAGGAGTAAAGAATGACTAAAGTGTAGTATGATATAATTAGAAAGAATTATCATGGGGTAGACATATACGTTTGAATCTTGCCTTAAAAATAAACCATTTTTTTTGTCTCCTCCAAGCTTTTGCAAATGAGCTAGCACACAAATAATATCCATAGACAACATTAGATATTGCTTTTTCTTAAAAGGTCTGTAAAAATAAAAGTACTCACCTCAGAAATAAAACTTCCGAGTAGGGAAGCGTTTAAATTAAAAGTACTATCAAGCTGTAAACAAAATAAATTAGGTATTTTTATCAGTTTGAAAATTAGATTTTCCTTGGGAAAAACCCCCAATACATCCAGTTTATTTTAGTTTTAGATGATACATATTTTGATTTAGAATTTTGTTGCCCCAGAATGATTTCTAAGGAACCCACAGTGCTCTTTGGGACAGAAGAGAGAGATTTCTCATGGACTTGATTCAGGAGCACATACCAGTAAATAAACATTATTCTTTGAAAGAACAGACATGACTTCTGCCTTTGAGACCTTCTCAGATGAAATATACTGAATATGTTAGAGGCAAGGACTCAGAAATTTCATTTGTCTTTTTATTGCTAACCACTGTGATGATGTTTACTAGTACCATTTGTGTCACCAGTTTTCATAAAGACCCCCTTAGCATTGTTAGCAAAACTTATTGGAAACTCTGACAACAAATGCCATTGTGAAAACATTGTGGCATTTCTGAGAGGTGGTTGAAAGTTTAGTTTGCTTGTATCTGCTGCTTGCTTCATTCTGCTGCTCTCTTAAGTCTGAGGATTTATTCTAGTTCCCAACATGTATCATGGGGCACTGTGCAGCAGACTGGGGCTTCAGTACACTTTTTCTTGTCTTGCCCTTTTCTATGTGGAATCCGTGCTGAGAAAAGCTTTTTTAGATTCCTTTTGCCTCTCCTGGCACACTAACTCTGTGATGTTCATTCTGTCATTCTTTGCCTAGAGCTGCCAAGAAGTTCAGACTGAAGTCTGAGAGGGCCTTTGACAACTTAATATTATAACAAACTGAATGCCATGAATCCCTCTTACAGCTGGTATAAGTATGACCCAAATCTATGTGAAATGGCAAAAATAAGGTGTTAGTCTTCTTTGCTAATTATCCATCTTGCTAATACTTGTAATTCTATTACAAGCAAATCATACTCACCTCTTCAGAGGCAGTGATGTTAAAGGCCCCTGCTCTGTAGTAAGCCAGTGAAGCAGACTCAAGAAAATTGGAGACTCCTAGGTATATAGTGGAATCACTCTGGTTTGGGGGAGCAAATGGAGCTGGCACAAAGGGAAGGTCTGTGTGATTTCCTACTGGATAGACTGCACCTTGCAAAAAAGTCATTATCAAATATTTCTAGTTGAAACATTTTTATCTGTCAGAATGCATTAGCAGTGGTTGAATAGAAAGAATCTTTGTTCTGTAGAAAAGCTTGACATTAAAGAAACCTTACAGTGAGCAAATAAATTTGTGTTATGGCCTAAAAATCAGCAAATTATGGCTCAATACAGGAATACAGGAATCAAAGGAAATCTGGGTGCCATGCTTTCAAAGTTTGAATTTGAGCATTCGAGTGAGTATTCTGAACAGCAGCTACAAGACACACATAAAAAAATTTCTCTGGACCACAGTTTTCTTTCTCTTGTAGCAAAGACACCTTTTTAGATTTAATGCCGAGGGTGACATTTCGAGAAAATCTTCAGACATTCTTGAAAAGCAATGGAAGTTGCTTAGGACAGGGACAGAAAAGAGCGTTTTATATCACCTAACACTTAGCCCTGACCTAGATGCCAATCCTCCAAGACCTATTTTGGGTGCTGCACAGGTAGGGGATCTTGATTCAGATATACTAAGAAAATAACTATTAAAATGCAAGAGGGTATGAAGCCATGAAATTAAAGAAGAGTAATACAGACAGTAAATAGTGCAGCTACTGACACTGGTTACTAGCTGGAAGATTCAACAGGAAAAATACTGGCATGGAAAGGTGAAAACCCTAAGAAAAAAACCTGGAAGTTGGAAGAAGACAACCTATAACCATCAAGAACCAGCTTGCTCCAAGGAGCACTGAACAACTGCCTTGACTGACTTAGAAAAGTCATCCTGTGTCCTATTGGGATGTCCATGTGTTAAAGCTTAGCCTGTGAATTCAAGATAGTGACAGTAGCTGATAAGTAATTACTTAATTCTTTTAAGCTGTGTATATCCTGCTTGCAAAGTATTTTGTGTGTGGTAAAAGTTGTTTGAACAAAATCTGCTCTGGCACATCTTTGTTAATTGAAGTCTGTTCTGAGAGCCATGGGGATGCTCTGAATTACAAGGACTGTTGAAACTGCTAGAAAAACTGGGTGTTGCTGAGATAACTCCTGCAACAAAGGTGAAAAGTAGATAAGAATTGCTATGTACTGCTCAAGCATTGTCTGAGAGGAGCCTTCTTTTTGGGTGTGACCTGTACTTATACAAGATGCTGAATCATCTCAAAACAAACAGCTTTGGTCTGCAATCACATTGGGAGCCATCACAGATTATTGTATCACTGCTAACAGGGTGAAGACCAAGCAGCAGTGCAAGAGCTGTGTATCCAAAGAACACTTTTAAGCTGTTTGTAAAGCACCTCTGAAGGGTTTCAACTCTGAAATAATTTAATTATAAATAAGAGCTTTGGTTAACTAACAAATGCTGGTTTCCAAAATACCTCTTGACCAAAATTCCCAAAATGTCTTATTGCTTTTCTAAGTAAATATTGGCAAGGCTGAGTAATACTGTAGTGAAAGAAAATTCATCAACTCAAATGATAATCAGAAAAGTCTTAGAAAGCACACTGATATTAAAGACAAATTACCTTCAAATCCAAGTTAACAAGTGGTTGGAAGACTGCTGAAGAACTAACCAGGGAACAGTCTACTTGTGCAAAGGTGTCAGTCTGTCTTCAAACTAGAAGAATGGTGGACAAAATCAAAACAGATGTTAATTACAAAACCACATCACAAACAGTTATTGCTTAGTTAAAGCAAAGGCATTTTAGAATTATGAATTTGAACAAGAAAAATGCTGGGAGTTGGAAGAAGAAAAAGACAGAATTTATTATAAGGGAAAGAGTGAGAGTATTCCCTTTGGAAAAGACACGGATTCATCTTGGTTTAGGCCTTGTTCTCCTGCTGTCCACAACTGAATACACTTTGCAGAAGTTTCTCCCATGCAGTGAAAAATCTAGGGCAGAGTCGCCATTTTTGCTATGTGTTTGCACCAGAGAACTAAACTCTTCTATATGATTAGTGAAATACTGCGAAATAGGATTAAATCCTTTGGAAGATGACATTAGCACATTTTTCTGCCTATCAGTGCTGAAGAAAAGGAATGTTTTTTCACACAGAGAGTGCTTCATTATCATATGATTGAAGACTTTTTCTGAAAGGCCTGGATGCAGCCTCAGTCTAATTGTTACTTTTGATCAGACTGTGCGGTCTGTTTATACTGTATAAAAATCAGATGGGTTCAAAGAGAAATGGTGAATTCACACAGAGATTATGAACTTCTCAATATGAATGGGACAGCACAGCTTGGAGTGCTCTTGAACCTGAAGTGTTTAATTATGTGCTACATAAGAAAATTATCTCGATGACCATGATTTTCAGTAATATTTGCCACTGCTTGGCACATGGCAAGTATAGGTCATTTTAGGAAAATAAATGTCTACTTACTCTGCTTATGAATAATACAGCAGATAATAGAAATATCCACAATGAAAAGTGAAGAATGGGAACAAACTCTATGACTTGAATGATATTACTTACAGGAATTGAACTAATTTCAGTTGAGAAAAAAAAAAAATATTCTCAATCTTGAGGGAAAAAACCCTAACAAGAACAATAAAAAAGCCATGGCATTGATTATACTAGTGACAATCTTATATTTATATCCTTTTTGAATGTAGATAACTATTGTATTCATGTCTCTGCAAGAATGATACAGGAATTGTCACTGGTGGAAAAGAAACAAGCTCTGTGTGACATGGTCTGCCTGCAGCATCTTGTTACCTCACTGAACATAAGTCTTATGTCCACACACCAAGAACGTAAAGGATCAGCAGGAAAATGCTCATCTCCAAAATCTAAAGAAATAACAGAGGTCAATTACAATAGACTTAAAGATTGCAGGTGACTTGCTATGGGTACAGAAGAAATCTGAATATTGTAAACCAGATGCATGCAAGAGATTTCTAGGGTTCAGAATGGAATATATTAAGGTACAGAACAATGGCTGTATTCTTCTTCCTTCCCTTTGTTTTTGTACCATGAACACGGGAATAGTTTGGCATCTAATAAAAATGGCTACAATTTGAGCACTATGAAAATTACTGAACAAAAAAATGCTATCACTAACTCACCTTTATGCTTTCTAACCAGTGCATCCATCAATTTAGGCATAGCTATATGAAAAGAGAGACAAGTCAGAAATGTAAGGCCTGTGTTTTAACTCTTCGCTAACTGAAACCTTATTTGCAAACTTACACTTTTATCCAATTTGGTATGAATGGGCTTCTCAAGATAACCAGATAGAAAGCTGTAGATCCTACTGGAGGAAAGGAAATGGACACAGTGGCTTTCTTATGGTGGATTGAAATCTTTGAAATATAAAATCTGGCAGACTGAGACATCAGTGTTATTCATATTAACAAGAAGCAATTATAGCTGCTCCATTAACCCAAATTGTAGAGATTAGCACCTTGCAAACTTTTCTGATATCCCCGAAATTTTAGCCTTCCCCACTCCCAAGAAAAGCTTTACTATTTAATACCGTTGTATTAAAATTCTATTGCAAAAATGCTGAGATAAGTGGAAAAATCCATGTGTAATCATGTCATTACAGACAATCTTACACTGCACAAGCTTATGAAGCTAAGTTAGTTTTCCATAGCAACCCAGGTTCTGGAGTTTCTGAAGTTTTGAATGTTTGGCATTGTGACAGTGCCCTTCCTTTAGTAGGAGCTCTTTGGAAGGCAATAGACACTTAACCAGCACATAGATAACTCGCTTTAGAGTTGACCTTCCAGCTATACTATACAAAGAAACTAACAAACACAGCCACCGTAATTCTGTGGTCCTGAATATTCATGCAATGTCTGGACAAGCTGAGCATGCTTACAGATGTCTGAACTGATATTTCCCAAAGAGACCTGTGGGGTAAAATAATGTTAAAAACCCCACAAAACAACATTAGTAGTCAGGGGATATTTCCTTCTTAAGAAGTTTATTCAAATAGATTATTGTTGGATTGTATTTAAATGATAAAGCATATCTGACCTGAAAAATAATTTCCCAGTATATTTCTTAATTTCATTTGCAATCCTTCTCCCATAGCCCTCCTACCTGCATTCTGTACAATTCTTACAGTAGCCATGTGTGTATTCTCTAGTCTGCACTGATTGTAGCACAAGCCTGTGCCACTGACAGATAAAGGCCAGTGCCAGGAATAAAGGAAGTAGAAGTTTCTGGGAAATCTACAGTATTAATTCTGAGCCTACAGAATACAGAAAGGGGGATTATAAGACTGCATGTCAAAAGACTAAGGACCTCTGATAGCTGAAAACCCTTCTGCTATAAAAGGCAAAGTCTATGCTTCAGTGAAAGAATTTCTTAGAAATGACTGACCCATGTATATTTTAGGAAAGAAAGACACTTGTACCATTACACCTCGTAGCATCCTTGGAAGAAGAATCCTTAATATTAGGCCAGGGGGTTTTGGGGTGGGTATTTTTGGTTGGTTTGTTTGTTTGGTTTGGTTTTTTATGTTTTTTGTTTGTTTGTTTGTTTTTTTAACAAAAACCTTTCCCTGGGAAAAGAATGAACTCTTTAAAGAGAAATCTTCTTGCCAGGGAAAGAATAAATCCATGCTTAATCTCAGATGTTCCAACTATAAATAAATCCAGGTTGTCCGAATGCTAGCATTTCCTGAAGATCATCAAAGTTTTTGTTTTCCCATTCTGCTTCCTTGCCTAAGCAAAGGGCTCTGAAGAAGATCCATTTTTCTAAATTAAATCTTACTTGAATATCTCCCTACCAAAACAAATATTTCTGATATTCAAGGATATTATGTTGCAAATGGGTGTGTTGAACTGAGCTAAACATTGTAAAGACATCACATGTCATCTTATAATGCAGTATACATCCCTCACTGTAACCTGCTATCTAGCAGAGATCTCTGAAACAATTCCCTTTAATCTGCTTTCCCTGGGGCAGAAGGCACCACTACTTTTAGTTAAAATGACCATAACTTTCCAATAACATCTCAGACAGTAAGACTGCCTTTAGGGATCATGTTTGCTGTGAGCTAAAATCAGATTATACACCGGGAAGATTGCCAGTTTCAAGGACTATGGTTGGGGGAAAAAATTGGGGGTTTGAAAATCATGTAATAATTTAGATTGAAATAGGACCTCGGGAGATTTTTCTGGTTCAACTTCCTACTCAAAAATGAAAGATCTCAGAGATTCTGCCCACCTGAGTCTTGAACTCATCCAAGAATGCAGACTCCCCAGCATTTTCAGCCCTTGTTCTGGTGCTCCCTAGAATTTTTTCCTAATTGTGGTACTTATCTTTATGTAACTTAGGCCTTTTGCTCAGTATGTACCCTTGGAAAAATCTGGCTCCATGTTCTCTTGGTTTCTGTTTATAGCCTACTGGAAGGTAGGATTGAAGGCTGTAGAAAGACCTGCTTTTATATTAGTCTCTGTATTTGCAGAACTTGTAGGAAACTCTGTAAAACCTTTTTTCTACTGCTTGTTCCTGGTACAAAAATTTTCCTCATCAGTGAACACTTGTTGAGACTTATCCAGTTAAAATCGTAATTTATCATGTAAATTCATCCAAAAATATTCTGTAAAAAGCATCTTCCTGCCACATCAGCCAAGATACAGCATCCCCTGCACACATTTTCATCTTATCCCTTTTCTGGATTTTTTCAATCAAACACAAAGAGATTGTTTTCAGTGCTACAGGTCCTTCATAGTAGCAGATTGTTAATAACACCAATTCTACCCTCTTTCCTACTCATTTTCTATGCTTACACCTGTCTTGCCCCAAACCCTAATACAAACCAACTGGATAAAACCAGCCAAGGTGTCATTCAGAAGCTTTATAAAGCTTCATCTCTGAGTGTAGAAGAAGAAGTACTTTTAAAACCAGTCAGAAGCAGAGTTAGATGAGCCACTAGAATTTCATACTGAACAAAACAGTGGTTGTGTAATTATTGCAATATGGTAATAAAAAGCTGTTTCATCCTGAAATTTTGAAATTTATTTCCTTTACTTACCTTGAAGTGACATAGTTGACCTTAACAACTGAGAAACTCTCGTGCCCACTCCAGCTTGGGAAAGTCTTCCAATAGTGCTTGCTTCAGGAGCTCTATCCCAATCCTCCTGCCTACAAAGGGACATAGGAAAGCACATGCCTTGCAGATTGGATTCAGGCACCTGAAGGCCCAGATACACTGCTGAATAATTTAATCTTAATTTTTTAACATAGTTCTTGCAACACTCTGATTCTATGATCTTTACCTAGATCTCCTTCCAACTACAAATATACCCATCTATAACTTCTCCTAGCCTCACATACAAGCCATTTAATCTAAGATCAAGATTATCTGTTAGGATCATTTTGTCCCTGAGTTGTATTTCATATTCTAGAATTTGTGTTAGGTCTCTGAAACTCTTATACTTGCTTCACTCATAATATGGGTGACTTTGGGAAACACTTGATCATCACGTTTATCTCAGATTGCCTTGTATCTGTTGGATGAAAAAGCCAGTTATGAAGTAGCAAGGCAACTTCTTTATGTAGTGGTTACTTATGGAAAAAGTGCGATATATGTATCTGAAATGCTGGTATATCAAATGCAGAACTATCTGAATTGTTGCTTGTGTACAGGAAGTTGTTTGAGTTTTAAAGACAATTCTCTAAAATTATTTCTTCCTGTTTCTTTCATAGTACATATATTTTGCCACTGCACCTTAACCTGTACAGCCTGCTGCAGATATCTGACTTGTTTCCATACCTTCTTTCCTTGTTTTAAGGAATCTCTACTTTCTTGAATGTTTCAATGCTATTTGTGCATTGATAATGTATACAAACTCTATTATAAACAAACAGAGCATCTTTAATTCCAAATTCCTTGCAGCTTCCTTCTTTTTGCTCACCTTTGATTAATACACAACTAAAACTTTAATACTGAATTATGTCCTGCTTTCAGATGTTTGTACCACAAGTGTCTTCAACTTTTGACCTCACAATTGCTGAATACAAAACACCTGGGTCTTTTCCATTGCAGAGCTCCATAGTACTAGAAAAGCAAAGAACTGAAATTTGTGATAACTCAACACTGGAGTGCTGTTGCACTTTTATGTGCATCTTTTATGATGGCGAAGTAAGTTATTATTCCCTGGGCAAAATATGGGCTCTCACTGAAATAACTAACAGCTCTTATGACTGTCAGAGAAGGCAGCCAGTGATCTCAGGTGGGATTTCTCTCAAGGTTCTTGTTGCAGGCAAGAAGCACGAGGCCAGGATCTATTGCCTCAGCCTTCAAATCTGACATTAAGGGAAATGGTCAAGCTCTTAAAATATGAGAGCTACCTTTGGGAGGGGCTCGGTTAATCTGCTCTTACTACTAATGCAAGGGTGTGCCAACTTAGTCTGTTCATTCAGCACTTGGAAGGCCATACTGTCAGAAGAGCTCCTGTGCTCACACTAAGAAACATCAGGCTGAATTCTCATTTCTAAAGGCATCCCTAGGAAGCAAGGGAGATCAATACCATTTTGGGTGATTGATGTTTGCCCTGCACTTTTCAGCTCCCCAGAAGCCTTTAAAACAATGCTCATACAGCAAAATAAATAGACCTGATCCTTGCTTTCATCTCAATGGCATAAACTCTTTTATTTTTTCACCTCACAAGTCCATTGTTTACCTGTCAGCATGTTCAGTACATAAATGATGATTAATCCTTAGCACGACCCAGTCTTTGTTGAATTTGTACCTTGTTAATCTTTATTATTAACATTAATTCTGTAAGCAAATGAAATTCTATTACATGCCCTCCACACCCATGGAGTAAGCCTTAGGCAAGATATGGTGAAAGTTAGCGTGAATAGAAAGAGTATGGAAAACATACTGTGGAAATTTTCTGTTAAGGGGCAGAATTATGGCAATCACTAATTTTTTTTAAAGAATAGCACATGCAGATGCTGTCCCATACCAAATGCAGGAGTGAGAGTAAAGGTGATCAGCTATGTGGCTGTTCCAATATTTTAAGCTTTTTTCCCCAATTGTGTCTGATTATCTTCAGCTAAATATTGCACTTTAAGTCAGGTTTTTGTCACTTTAGAAAAAGGAATGATTGAATGACCATCTAATCCTGGTTCTAAAAAAGTATATATATATGAAGAATGTAGTAGAAACTACTGGGCCGTATGAGAATGCAGTCATCAATAAGAGATAAATTCATACCTAGGATGCACACAAAAGAAAGGAAATAACTGAGGGAAGAGACAAAGAGTGTTCCTGGTGTGAGGTAACACAAGGAATATATTCTATGTCACTATTTAAGAAGTTTGTTCCTTCATTGCACTTCTATTAAGAAACAATATTCTGTACATAGAGTATTTCTGATAAATTAACTTCTGGCAATGTTAGACATACCATAGTCCAGCCCCTTCTGAGTAATCCTCACTTTAAGATCAGGATTAGTTTCAAGCCTCAAGGACAGCCAGCACAGAAGGAAAAAATACCATGTCTTTAGCATCTTCTCATCTTTGTCCCAGATCTGTTAATACCATGTATGATACAAATGCTTTCATAAATTATGCATACCATGAGTTGCAAAAAATCTGTATCCATTACTTCCCTCAATGAAATTTGGAGAAGGATGGATAGGCATGAGAACTTCAGTTAATGATTTTATTGCACAAAGCCATCACTGTGGGAGCAGGCACAGATTTCTGATTCCTTGGATATCACTTTGGCAGGCATTAGCTGTTGGTGAGACTGAATGGTTCTGCTCCACTGCTCTATCCTTTCCCCACACCCATGCTTTGGCTATATTATTTTACCATCTGTCCTACCTTCTGCAGAGTGAGCATGACAAAGCAATCCCAGTCAAGCAGGAGAAGATCTGTCTTCCTCTCTAACACCACCTTCTTTTTATACACAGTCTCCCTAGAATACACTGGATTTGGGAGTTCCAAAGTTTTTCAACTGAGTCTGCTGGTCTAATAAAATAAGGTACATCAGACACTGCTACATGGGATTGACTAAATGAGATTACATGAGAAGGGAATGCAAGGGTAAATTCAAAGCATGTGTGAGAATTACACGGTGATCACACCGGAGTAGAGAAGGGTTTCCTGGCATAAGAATGCAGTGGTGTGGTTGAGTGTAAAGCAGGCTCTGAGCCACTGCATGCTGGGACATAACCACACAACACAGATTCACAAATGCTGAGACAAATTGTTTCTTTCTGTGACACATCCCTACTACAAAAGTAAGGTTTCTTTGTTCAAAATTCTTGTATTGATCCTGATTTTCACTACCAGTGACAGCTACTGCTCAATTTCCTTAAAATAACAATACTGTTTCTCAAGATAACTTCAAGTCTTACCAGTGCTGCATTAGAAAATTGTTTTTAGGTGCCTATAATAACTTTATGCTGGGCTTACCACAGAGGGGAGTGGTACATCCTTTTTTAACATGCCTGATTGTGATCCTGATACCTGACTATGTGTAGAACCATGCTGATTAATCAGTAGCAACGGATTTTGCTAGTTTCCCAGTAATTTGGAGTCTGTAAAGTCATTCTTGGATTTCTAACAAGTGTCATATTGTCTTGGACAATCTATTCCATAATCTGCTAGAAAACACATAAATGCACTTCAAACAAGCACAAACCCTCCCTTCCACCAGAAAACCTCACACCCCACCACCCTTTGTTTGTATTACTTCTGTACTGAACTCAGTATTATCAGGTCAGATTCTACACGGTTGCAAACCTGTGTTCTACCCAGCACCTCATAAAAAACTGGTCTTCGGTAGATTTCCCACTATAAGACAGACAAAATGCACTATCAATATTGCCCTGCTATTTGTTCTTTGAAGAATCCTTACAGAGTTATCCCAGAACACTATCCAAGAAAAAGTAGCCTCAGGGAAAAAACATTTTGAAAACATAATCCACATTGTGACAAATTTTGAAAATGTACCCTTTAATTGCTCCATCTCTAGTCTCTTATGCCTTTTTGGTTTTCTCTATTTTAAGCAACTCAAAATAATTACTTCAAGGTAGCAGTGCTGTATTATGCACAACAGCCTACTGAAGTCACATACCCTAAACATTTTCCAAAAAAGTGTCCTAACTTTTCCTGCAAACATGCCACTTTCAATCCTGATTAATAAGGGTCAATTAAAAATCAGTGTAAAACCAGAAAGACAGATTTTCTATTATTAAAGGACATGGATATTTACTAGATATTTATCTAGCAGGATTGCTAGAAACATGGATACAGATGAGATACCTCATTCCCATAGCATTTCATTCACACTGAGGAACAGAAAACAGCAATCTTGGTCATTACTGTGCTTTGGAGTTGATTAGTTCTTGTTTGGATCTTAAATGTATGTTTGATAAGAACAAACTGAACTGCCATGGGAATAAAAGATGGTATCATATTTCATACTGATTCCTCACACCAACAAGTTTTACTTCTGTACTCCAACGCTGATACTCTTGGTTTCATTCCCAAGCCCCTCTCAGACGCTAGGATCGATTGTACAAGGTCAGTCAGATGACTGAGGCAGACAGAGCTAAGCAGAAGGTACTTGTCAGCTGCCTGAGAGTCTAAATGAGAACTGCCAATTGCACTGCTGAGGACAATAGATGTCAGACAAATTGCTCTGATTTTTATCTTCAGTAGCTGAGTAGGCACGACCGATTTCTGTATGTAAATAATTATCTTAATTCTTTTGTCTTCACAAAGATTAAAGTACGTTCAAGTACTTGAAGTAGAGAAAAAGATTAAAAACTCCTTTGTTTCACTTTGTGTACCTGTCTCACCCTAATGAAGTACTCTACTTACCAGACTGTAGATAGAATGTCTGGTTTTCCCTTGGTGAACAGTCTGCAAAAACTTTTAATAAAAATCACAACAAAGATTACAGCTGAAATTTTCCTAAGAAGTCAGCAAGCTTCTGATGTTGAAAAAGTCACCATACTTGTCCTGTACAGGTTTAACACAGCCATAAAAACACACTCTCTTAAACTGACCATCCTCAGAATAGAGTATATCTGAAAAAGAATTTTGTCATTGTCTTGCCTTGGTCCTGTACAAGATTCTCCAGTCTACAACCCACAGAGTTCACTTTTAAACATTTAGAAACTTCACTAGTTAACAAACACAAGACAAACAGATCTCAAACACGATAGCAAATATAGAGTCTACCCAACCTGCAGACTAGAAAGAGACTTTAGTTTCCCAAATATGTCTGCTGTCATCACAGAACTGGGACTGGATTTTTCAGTTTCTTCTTTGCTGCATTGTTTCTAATTACTCTGCAGTAAACTCAAGAACCCATAGGGTTTCTGCAGCTCACTCAACAATGTCAAATCAAAAAGGACTCAATAGCCTCAGGATTTTAACCCTTCCTACACACTGATGCTCCATATGGAAAATCACTTCTTTAGGGAAAAGAAATACAAAGTTTGTATGATTGATAGAAGAGATGTATTGGCAGGAATGCTTAAATAAAACAGCAAACGATACAGACAGGAGTTTGCTAAATGACATAAAAGCAGATGATCCCTCTTCAAAACGACTGAAAATACCCACAAAATGAGAAAAACTCCAGTAAGTTCCTGTTCATGGTTTCCTGCATTCTGTGTAGAAAGGAATGCTATTCTCTTCCCAGCTCATGAGGCAGCCATCGATCTTGCTCAGAGAAATCTTCAAACAGAATCCACAAGAGGAAACAGTCACCCCCCAGGTTGTATCTGTGAGTATGTCTGGGACTCTCCCCAATTTTTCAGCTTTCTTTTGGAAAAGCTTTGTGTTACCACAGCTTTTCCTAAGTGTGGCTTTACTACTGATGCCCTTCATAAAGACTTTCAAGGCCTTGGAGTAGGGTTGCCAGAGAGCTATTAATCTATGCCAGGCTGCAAAATAAATAGCATAGCTGCAATGCCTACACAGAATCTCTTAACAATGGATAACAATGTTGGGAGGCGGTTGTCTCATGAGCAGATGGAAAAAAACATTGTCACTGTTTGGATCCATTGAGTCAATGTTGCTGAGCTCTGGAACTGCCCTATCCTAGCGCCTGAGCCAGGACTATGAGGCTCATTTTTACCAAAGTCCATTTAGCAAAACAAAAATCAGTGTCGTTGTTCTGGCTCTGCCCTGCATGCTGCCCTCACAGCTAAGAACTAAGGGGTGGCTCCCAAGAGACAGGGAAAGAGTGAGAAACACTGAGACACTGAATAGGAATGCAGCAGGCATTGTCTGGAAGCTGCCCAGATTCAGACTCCAGTCCATCATTTGCATAGGTGTGTTCTGCGCTTTCTTCTCTGCTTTTCTCCCCTTTGTTTGGCTCACTCACCAGTCTCTTGTACAACCATTACCTACTTTTCAGGGAGCTGACAGTAGCACCCAGTTTAGGAAGTCACTTCTCTGTGTTCACACAAATTGCAGTCAGAGGTAGATGCAGTGATCTCCCTAAGAAAAAATGAGCCTCTTTTTACTACCCAGAGAAATGGGATTTTAGTCTGCTAATGAAAAGATACCAAACTCTGACTTTAGTGTGCCACTTCAATACTTTTGCTCAGCACCCAACTCCTAGCAATGTGATATTGTTAAAAATATGGAAATCCAAGAAAAAACTCTAAAAGTGTCTGAAGCAATCTGGCAAACTCCAGGAAAGCTGCTGAAAGGTCTTTTCTCCATACAATCAAAATTTTAATTAGAAACAGAGAAGAGCCACACGAGCAAACTCAGACACTGTTTAAGGGTCATGTTCAGACAGTCAACCTGAGATGGTGTAATGCAGAGTTCCACTCACTGTATAAAGCATTAACATAAAGGGCTCCCAAATACCTTCTAGCAGTAAAACTGACCACCAGCAAGCTGTAAGAATGTAGGAGGTTCTCTCAACTGGCTTTCATTTGAATCTCCTCCTCCACTGGCACATTTCAATGGCACTTCAGACTTTGGCACTTCATCTCCTAATGATATTCCAGCCTTCATACCCATCTCCTCATCCCACACTTTATCCTATCTTTCAGTGTGACTCTTGTCATTCAAAATATGAGCATCATAAATTAATATATACACATAAATATTTATTTATGTGTATTATAAAATACATTATTTGTAGTGGCAAATATATGAAGAGAAATAACAGAAAAGGTCCACTGGCTCAAAGCTTTATTACCACACTCATCCTTAAGGAGAAAAAAATTTCCATGAGATATGGAACTCAACCAAAGAGACCCTTCCATTTTAGAGTTCTCCTCTGCCATGGGACTTGGTCAACAAGACTACAGCTTTAAATTTCAAATTACCCAAGAGCACCCACAAGGGCTATCAGTAGGGTTTTACAGCTTTGGTGAAAGAGGTTCTATTGATTGTGTTTCACACTGACCATGAGGGAAAGAAACATCCTCAATAAAGTACTTTGAGTAGAGAAACCACATTGTCTTCAACAACCATTCCAAGCTACTGACAAAGTTTTCTTTTGTCACCATACTGTGTATTATCTTAATGAATGAGACTTAAAAATTATTCACTCTTTCTGGTAAGAGTGAACTACACTGAAGGTAAAAATTCCTCCAACCATTTTTTCAAGCCTCTAAGCACACAGGTTTCCCGTACTATTTTGACAAGTGTCCTTCCCAGCCAGAGGTCAACTTCATATACAGCCTTTGAAAGTCTCCTGCCTGCAGACTGAGACAAAATTAAAATGGTGGAGAAAACCTGAAACTCATCAAATAACAGCCCTTTCTTCTAGAATGATGCATGAAGGAAAAAATTATGGTGTTGAGTCATTTGAAATTTGCCAGAATTGAAAGCCGAGGAAAATGTTTTAGCATTTCCTCCTAATTGTTTCCTTGGAGGTTTTCCTGCTGTGTGGAAAATGTGTCTAAACCTTACATTGAGTGGAAAACGTGTCTAAACCTTACATTATAGCATGACTCATAAAGTTAAAAGGAAAAATTCACAGAATGGCAGTAAAAACGCTCAAGTGTAACTGGTGTAGCTGGTTACCTAATAATGACTACACTCAGCTCCTGAGAAACTGAACCATCATATCACACAATAGCTTCAGCTTGTGCAAGTTACAAAAAAGATGGTTCTGCTGTTAGCACCACGTCTGCAGCCATGGACATTCCTCATACTAGGGAAGCATCCTCCACCCTTCCAAAAGAGCACGGACTAAGATGCCAGAGAGCCAGTGGGATAACAGGAGGTGGCTGCGACAGGGATAACTCTGAAGAATGAAACAGAGTAGGACATCCATGGCCAAAGGAAAATGGTAATGATGTTGAGGCAGCAGCATGACACACTTTGGATTCAATCCTCTTCAAGAGAGAGCAAAGAATTTCTGAGAGGCACAGTGCTCCTCACGTGTTCTTTCTACTTCTCTGCCAGTTCTACTCTCATCCACCTCTGCTGCAGCAACCCACTACTCTGGGTTTATGCAGGATGTGTCCCCATTTGATGATGACTGCATAAACACTCTTTCAAAAAGGGCAGTGGCAAAGGGTGCAGTTTCTTAGGAAATCCCTTGCTTTAGTGTTTGTTGTGGGAGAGCTGGTAAGTTACACCAAGCTGACTGTAATGAGTATCAGCTCTTCCCTTGTCCAGCGAGTGGTGCTCCAGCTCAGCAGCCTCTTTCTTTTCATCACCTCCAGTAGAAGCCTCTCCGTTTCACTGAGTTTATTGACATGTTGAAACCAGAGGATGGCTGCCCTTCAGTTTGAGACATCTCTGAGAGCCAGCTCTAAAAAGAATTGGATGGTTTGGATAGCCATGCTCAAATGCATTAAGGAGATTTCACCTGCAGCCCAGAATAAAGAGTTTTTTGAAGTTTCAAGTCTCTTTTTTCCTGTTGAGCCCCTAGGTGCTGAAAGGAGACAGCAGGGCTGTTCCTATAGGATTAAGCAATGTGAATATTGCCCTAATAAGCAGTTGTACTTGGTGGTAGCTGTGTAAGCTAGGCCTTGTGATTTCACTTATTATTTTAGTATTCCTAGAAAGTACCCCAGTTTTCTTGAATTATTCTTTGTATGGAGAAATGTGATGCAAACCAAGTTTTATTGTTAGAAAGATTATCTGAGACTATGCATTGTTCTCAGTTACCTCTGAATTTAATTCTTTTGAAAATTCTATGAAATTCACTAAACAAAGTAGAAACTTGAAAAAAATTTCCTTTTACATTATTCCCCCAGTCAAGATTATACTCCTGCCAAGTGTGCATTTCCAGATAAAAGACACGGGGAATACTTTTCTTCCAAGTATGACAGGTGAAAGGGAGCTAAAGCCAGTAAACTTCAGGTTGTACCACTTGATACTTTTGTCGAATTATTTTTTCACAGGTGTTGTAGCACAGCCTCAGCAGTCTGAGTCTAGAAAAAACTTCATAAAACTAAACACTCTCAGGGGCACGATCCTCCTTCAGCCGTTCCCTTTGTGCATTTCCACCCTCGCCAACAGTTTAACACCCAGCTAGGCTCTCCCTGGCAGTTTTGGTTACAGAGCATCACCTGGCCCGGTGTGACACTGAGGAAGAGGGCAGCGGCCCAGTCACCCTCGCCACGCTGCGTCAGGCAGCCCGGGCGCAGGAATCACTCCCGCCAGCGGCTTATCCATGGCAGGTTAAGAGGCTGAGGAGGAAGGCAGCAGCCGTGAGGGGCGGAATGAGCAGCGCCGTCACACCCGCAGCAATGGCGGCTCCCGCACCGCCCGTGGTGGCGGCTCCTCCCCTCGCCCAGCCGAGCGCCCAATCATCGATCGCGGCCGGGCCACAGCGCGGCACGCAGAGACAGCGATCGGGGGCGTGCCGCGAGCCCCGGAGGCGGGGCCGGGGCCGGGCTGAGGCGGTGCCGCGACAACCAAAACAACGGCCCGGCCCGACGGCCCGACAGCCCTTGCGCCCGCGCCCTGCCGCCACCTTCCCCGCCGCCGCTGCCCGGCGGGGCCCGCTCGGGGCGCGAGGTGGGCGCGGAGAGTCCCCCCGTCCCGCTGCCGCCGCCATGAAGCTCCGCGTACGGCTGCAGAAGCGAACGGCGGCCCTGGAAGTGCAGGGGGCGGAGCCAACGCTTGGGGAGCTGCGCGCGCAGCTGCGCCTGGCCCTGCTGCCCGCCTGGGGGTACAGGTAGCGAGCAGAGCGAACCATCGCGAGGGGGTGCCGGGGGGGAGGCAGGCAATGCCGACCGTGCGCCCCGGGCCGGCGGGGCCGTACCACGCGATGCGGGGGGAGACATCTGCCCTAAGCCCCGGGGCCTCGGTGCTGCCCCCTGCGGGGCGGGCGCGGCGCTGCTGCGGCGGCACCGCCCGGGCCCGGAGCGCATCGCGGGCATTGAGCGCCCTGCCCGGCCCGCGGGAACCGCTGCCCGGGCTCCTGCAGGGCCTGGGACGCGGGATGCTTCCCGGCTGGGCGCTGCGGAGCGGGAAAGCAAAACTTGGCGAGTGCTCAGCCGCGAAATGCGGATTGCAGCACGGTCAGAGCTGACCGATATTTCTGCGCGGCGCTTAAGTTACAAAATGCTGTGGAGTCTTAGTTTCACACTTCTCTCAGGCTTCTCGGAGAATCTCAGTTTAAGTTTCATAAGCGTTTTATCTGTGAAGAACTCACGGCATCGCCCATAGGAAAGTGAATCGCGTATAAAAGGAGGGCGTTTTGTGCTGTTGGCTGAAGGGTTTGTGTCACAAACCTTTAATTAGGTGCGACGTGCTGGTGTTTCACTGGTGATTCACACAGCAGTGTGGGCAGGAGGAATCCGAAGTTACTGCTTGTCTTGCCGCTGTGGGTGTATTTTGTAGCTGCTTTCTTGCTAATCAGTTTCATTTCTGGGTTTTTTTGGCCTGAAGCATCTTACCTTATTACCCTCATTTGCAGCTCTCGCTCTATAGGACACTTGCTGATCACTGAAATTAATGTTTAGATTGATGAGAAAGCAAGTTGGTCGAGTCTTCAACGCTGTATATTTTTAAATAATCTGGGGCAGCAGTTTATTTAGGTCTTGTTTTCCTAGCTGTGATGTCTTATCTTCTATTTTGAAGGGCACGTGCTTGCTTTCCTACATAACTGTTTTATAAGCAATTTCTGTAAATGAAGTTTCATTTACTAAGCAGCTATAGCAACTTAAAATGTACTTGATGAGAAACATGGGGTAAATAATTTCATATAATCTTTTTTCCCCTCACTAGTTCTTTAACATATGAGTAGTTAATAATGGATTAAGCCCCGTGGCACAATACAATTGTAATATGCAGTATGCATTTCCATTTGTAGAATCATAGACTCATTAAGGTTGGACAAGATCAAGTTCAATCTTTGACCAGTCACCACCAGGTCAACTACACTATAGCACCAGTTGTCACATCAGGTGTGTGGCTATCCAGATGAAGCCAACCATGTTTCCTTACTTTTTTTTTTTAATTTTTTTGCAGTTCTGATACCACATTTTCAATAACATTGAACAGAAAAGATGCTCTCACAGAGGATCAGAAGACATTAGCTTCATATGGGATTGTTTCTGGTGATTTGATATGCTTGTTATTAGAAGAGCCAGATGGACAACCCAGCCTACCTCCTCCTCCTCCTCCTGCTCCTGCCCCACTTCAGAATGGTCATGAGCCATCCACCTTGACTCCCAGCAGCAGTCAGGCCAACAGGCCAAGAGAAGAAGGGCAGAATGAGCAATCTAACAGTGAGAAGTCTCGGATGGAAGTTCAGGGGAGTGATGAGAGGGTAAGTACATGAGAATCTTCGTGTACAGCACAAGGCAAAAAGGAAGGTATCTTGTTGTGTCAGTTGCTGTACAACACAGGAGCGAATTTCTTGAGAATATTTGCCTCCTTATACTTGTCTGATATGTTTTTAGTTATTTGAATGGAAATTTGTCTCTATTCGTTGTATATTACTGTGGCACAGAAGCTAATTCTGAGAGCCCGAAGTGTTTCAGGTTTACAGGAGTTAATGTTTTTGCTGGAGCATGCATTTAAGGAAGTAAGGATTATGTTTCTTACCTGCCTTAGTCCTGTGCTCTTGAGGAGCTCATCCTAGGTATGAGCAGATGGAACACACAGGGTCAAAGACAAACTCTTCCCCCCCCCCCCCCCTTTCCTAGGGGGAGGAAATTTTTTCCTTAGGTAAATCTGTTCACAGTTTTCACTCTCCTTTTTAAAAAAATAATGTATCCGTGTGTAGTTTTGTCGGTTAATTGCTATGATTTAGAAGAGATGAAGCTACAGTGAAGCCACAGTCCTCCTCAAGTGGCAGTAGGTGTACTCCATTGATTAATTTTTTCCCCTCCCCTGCTGTTTAGGCCTGTTGTGTTTGTTGGCAGTCTAAGTTACCATTTTGGTTACTTGCCATGCACATTGACTGAGTTCAAATAAATGGTGATACTGTAGTGATTAAATTATTCCTGTGTATGTTGCAAAAATTCGAATGAAGGTTTAATATATTATAATCACTTTGTCTTCAGTTAGTATATGCAATAAAATGACAGACCCTTTCAAGAAGGGTTTGCATTAGAAAGATTAAAAAATACAAAGACTACATCTACAATCCCAGTCTCCATCTGGAATGCTAGAAAATGGAGGTATAATGAATCCATATAACTTGTATGGGGAATCAGGCTGGAATAAACAGCTGTATAATGTTGATGTATATAGAGGTGTAATTTTCTGAACAAATAAATGCTTTGCTTTCCCCTGAAGGCAGGATCGAGCCTAGAATTGCCTTCTGGATTAGTCCCAGAAGATGCTGACCTGGAGGAAGGTACAGGTTCCTATCCCTCCGAACCCATGCTGTGCAGCGAAGCTGCTGATGGTGAAACACCACATTCCTTGGAGATGCTCTACCTTTCTGCTGAGTGCACCAGTGCCACTGATGCCTTGATCGTTCTGGTTCATCTGCTCATGATGGAGACAGGCTATGTACCTCAGGTGAGTAGGGGCACCACCAAACAGAAATTTCTGGGTCAGTGTGGAGAAGCTGTGGAATATACAAGATCCATCTGAAGATCTGCTTCTGCCTTTATATGTGTGTCATTGGCTGCAGGGGCTGCTGAAGGATCAGCTTCTTGAAATTCCCTGACCAGAAGGTCTTCAGGCTAAAGACCTGGAGCAGTTTTTAGGTGTGGAAGAAGAGGCTTGTCCTTATGTGTCTTTTGGTCCTCAGCCTCACTGGGACCCAGCTGAATCTTCTGCTCAGTGCTGTAGACCATGTGAAGATGTGCTTAGGTTGTAGCACTTCCCAAAATACTGCCTTAAGTATCAGTGTCATCTCAATGATACTCTGTCAAGTGGTGCTTAATGAAGCCTAGGTGTGCCAAAAAAACTGTCTCTAATTCCGTATTCAACTAAGTGTCAAGTTTGGCTTTGGTTTTACTAATCTATAGAGGTATCATACTTGAGCACCTATGGCAGTACATATCTACAGTGTATGGATTAACTTTTCTCCTTTACATTTGCATTTTATGTTTACTAATACGTTGCTGAACATGGAGAAAAAGACTTAGCCTCACTGCAAGAAAAAACATGAGAATTTAAACACTTGCCTGGAGACCAAGTGCATGTGGGTGTCTGGTTGACCACTACCAATATAATAAATCTGTTAAGTTCATTGCATCCTCGTAATTTGAAAGACTATGTCAAGAATACATTTGCCACTGGGAATAAAGTTTGTTTATGGCAGTGGGCAGGCTTGGAGGTAGGGAAGATGATTGCAGGGCAGATTTAAAAGGAAAGAAACAATGTAACCACATGTAGAATCTATCTGTATTAATATCTCTGATATTCCATCTGAGACTTTTCATGCTGAAATTGAAAGCAAATGTGTTAGTTGACTCAGGTTTTCTAATTATCTTCAAACTGTGATTCTTGAAGCCCTGTCAGATACTGTAAGTTCACAGAAAAGGTACAAAAACTTTTTTTTTTGTGCAGAAAATTAATTACGTGCAGTAATTTTCAGAATGCTCAAATGGATGACAGAATGAAGGATATGTCTCAAAGAAATAGGTGTGAGTGCTCACTGAATGTCTGTTCCTATCAGGACAAAAATTACTGAACTTCACTTAGATTTGCTGTTAGTTTTGGGAAAACATACGTATTCATAATCATTGTGTCATTAGGACTGACCTAAGAGTTGAATTGCAAGCATCATTCTGCCATTTCCTCACTTCTTTTTCTCACCCCTCACTATTGGTACATTGCAAAAGTATGGCAGTGTGTTTGTTATCTCTTTATGTTTGTAGGGGATAGAAGCCAAGGCAGTCTCTATGCCAGAGAAATGGAGAGGGAATGGTGTTTATAAGCTGCAGTACACACATCCCCTTTGTGGAGAAGGTTCTGCTGGTTTGACTTGTGTGCCTCTGGGAGATCTTATTGCTATTAATGGTAAGTCAGTCAAGTCTTCATCCTGGATGCACATTCCTAAGTATCACCACTGTTTAGGAAGAGAAGACTTAAGTGTGTTTTTATGTGTTTTGAACTGCACCTTTATTACTTAGGTTGCCGAGGTGCAGATGCCACTTCCTGGTGCAGAATACTCTTGGCATTTCCAGTCTCTGTGTTAACTGTTTCTTTCCCTCTTGTTGTGACAGGTTAAGCCTTAGGAGATTCATCTGGTTTTGGCATTGCAATATTGTAGAAATACATTCATTTCATAGGAACTTTGGTACACATTGCCAGACATGAAGGAAGTAGTTGCTTTAGATACAATGTTTTGGCTTCTTTTATGTTTTTTGAAAGGCTTGCAACTTCCAGACTAGGTATTACTTCAGTAATGAAATGGTCTTTGTTGTCTCTCCGTGTTTTAATTTTTGAAACGTCTTTCTTTCTTATATTTGTAGCAACATTAAAAATCAACGAAGAGATTAGAAGTGTTAAGAGAATCCAGCTATTGCCATCATCCTTTGTTTGCTTTCAGGATCCAGGTATGCCTGAGCTATGATCTCATAGTAGTAAACTGAAAAGTAAAGAAGGGGCACAGTGGGTGAGAATATGCTTTAGCAGAGCACCAAATATGTGCAGAATAGCAAAAAACAAAAAGTGGTTACCATTTAGGTTAGTAATAACTCTGTGGTAGAAGAAATTCAGAGTGTAGCCATTTACTCACACTTTGTTGTTAGCACAAATTCTTGTGTTTGTTGGATTAACAATGTAAAGAAAGAACCTTGCAAAACTCAGTTTATCCTTTGGCCCATATGCCTATTATTTATGAGGTCCTAGGCATATGTGTGAATCTCTGGGACAGCAGTGGTGGGTGATATCCCCTTTCTGCCTGGCAGCTCAGGACTTCAGAGGCTGGTGGTACCTACATTCTTTATCACACTGTAGTTGTTAAATTCTTTTTGTCAGAAGACGAGCTGACCACACAGGTTTGTCCAGAGTGCCAGAATTAGAGAGGAGACTAAGGTGACAGAGGAGAGAAGGGCAGATGCATGTGGATGGATCCTTGTGAGCACAGACCTGACCATCCTTATATTCTCTGAAGAATGAGTTGCTTTATTGACAGTCCAGGCTGATTGAGCTTCCTATGTTCTATGTAGTCCCTAATGTACAAGTCTAATTGAAAGGTTGTAGAAGAACTAACCGAGTGCTGAAATGTGTCCAGTATAACAGTAAAGTCTTCTTGCTCCTCTTTCTTCAGAGAACAGAATGGAAGAATACTTCTGTCAGAGAAATGAAGGTTGCAGGCTTTTAGAAAATAGATGTATCTTATGTTATGTTGAAATCTGACAAAGGAAGCTCTGACAGCTTGAGAGTCAGTTTGTTTCCAGGAAACTCAATTTTTTCCCTTAACTGTGCCTTTTAAGGCTGAAGGGAAAGCTTAGCCCAGTCATGGAACTGGTTTCTAGTTTATCAGTGACTGACTTGTTGCAGGATAATTACATTCTAGCTGCAGAGCTGCTCTTGTCAAGATCACAAGCAGATAAAAGTAATGCTAATAAGAAAACTGTAATTCTTCTATCATTTTTGCATTATAACCTCTTGAAATTAAGCTTTTTCCTCTCTTCTTTGATAGAGAAGGTTGCAGGTGTTTACAAAGACCTTCAGAAATTATCCCGTCTCTTTAAAGACCAGCTGGTTTACTCTCTCCTGGCTGCTGCCCGACAAGGTGAGAGAAAATATTTACAATTAGAGATGGCACTTAATTTTTGAGGATGGAAGGAAGGGAATCAGTCTAAAGCCTTGAAGGAAGAGTGTTAGAAACAGCTAACAGTGATAGGTGTATAAACAGTAAGCATAATGTAAAATATACATGCTAAAAAAATCATTAATCTTTGTGACTCAGAAAATATTAATATAACTCTAGTTTCAGTGTTTGATTGCTCTAGTCTCACTTCAGAGATGGAAATGGAGTAGCTGTTTTCCATGCATAATTATGAGGAAGTCCTACCACAATAATACTGTACCAGTAGTTTTGAAGTTTTGATCTATTTCTTTGTCAAAATAGAAAAAGTTATTTAGCATCTCATTTGGACATCTGACCTCAGGAGTTATCTTGTTAGGAACTGGTCATTGAGGGCTTGGAAAGGATGGTAGGAAGTAACCCAGGCTGGTGTTTGCGAAACAGTAGGAAGCCAGGCTTTCTCTGCATAGTTACTGCCATAAAAGGTCTCAGCTTTGTATTCTGGAGACAATGGAATTCCCTCTAGGCTTCAGTGCATGAAGATTTTATGTGAAGCATGTGCTCTATATTTGTGTTTTTTGCAGGCTCATGAAATTAGGCAGGTCTTTTTTTTCTTACTATTCCTTAGCTCTGTAGCCTGTAAGCATAATTTGGTGTGTGGAATGTTTCTTAGGCATAGTGCTCAGTATAAAGTGTCATTTGCCCTATTTTGAGCACCTCATAAGTGTAGTTAGAGTTGCAAGAGGTCTGTTTTGCAAGGAGTCACATCACAGTAGTTGCTCAGAAAAGCAGTGTAGCTCAGGCATCACAGGGAGAGGATGTAAGGGATAGATTATAACGTTCTTTCTTTCTTTTAGGGTCTTTAGAGATAGAAGCACTACCTAAGTGGCGACGAGTTAATTTTTTCTTTCTCCTTTCTGTAGCTTTGAACTTGCCAGATGTGTTTGGGTTAGTGGTCCTTCCTCTTGAGCTCAAGCTTCGGATTTTCAGACTTCTGGATGTCCGTTCCCTCATCTCTCTCTCTGCTGTTTGCCGTGATCTCTACACAGCTTCCAATGACCAGCTTCTCTGGAGGTTTATGTATCTGCGGGATTTCCGAGGTAATGTCAAGGCACATCTTTTCCTACTTACATTCTTATGTTAACAGAGGTATTACTTCTGACAAGTTTTGATAAGAGGCTCCTCAGGCAACCAGTAATGATATTGAAACACTGTGAGCAAATACAGTTGTTCATGATACTAATCAGTACAGTTGGTCAGGTGAAATTCAGGTGGATGCAGAGTTTTCTGCCAAAGAAAATGGTTGGCAACCTTCTGAGCCACTACTGGTGCTCCACATGGTTCTTCCCATTGTGTGCTGCAGGCTTTCCTTGTTTTCCTCTGTTTCCTTTGCTACCTTAGTGTATTGGCTACTGCAGATACTAGGAAGTAGAGGGAAGATATATTCCTGCTTCAATATCTCACAGGAGAGAAAAGAAACAAAGGTAATCAAGGGAAGTGCTGTCAGAAGGCAAAGGCAGAGACAATGTTTCTGGGATTTCTCTATTTAATAACATTTGGAAATTAATGCTTTGCATGGAATGGATGTGCAAGTAGATTACCTATCAAATGGACCTGGAGCTTTATATTTTTTAAGATGCATTATCTTTAGAAAAAGATGTATTGACCAAAAGTGTTTTTCCTATCTTGATTATTCCTTGAATTCTGACAAACTAGGTATACGTGGTGCAAAATCTGTTGCTTTTGTTAATTCTTTGCTTCTCTTTGTAGATCCTATTGCAAGGCCTCGTGACACAGACTGGAAAGAAGTAGGTGGCTTATTTATGTAATCTCTCTTGAGATCAATCTTAGTTTGAAAATTAAGTATAGACTTTGGGAGGCACTAACTTCAAGTCAAAATTTAGCATAAAAGTGTGGTGTTCTGTGTATGCACATTGGTCAGACTAGCGGAAAGGAGCATCAACAAGTTACATGCTGAATGTTCAAACTGGGGGTTAGAGATCTTCCAAGAGTGCTCTGCCTGGTCTTTGGCAGGCAGGGGAATTGCTGCTCTGGGTTTTTAGACTGGCGAGGAGCACTTTTTGAGAAGTGCTGTAAAAGTGAATGTAGTTGCTGAAGCTGGAACACTTAGGGAGATTTAAAATGCTTTTTTTTTTCTGTCTGCAGCTATACAAGAAAAAGTTGAAACAGAAGAAGGAGGCCCTGAGATGGAGGCACATGATGCTTCTGCCCCCTATACCTCATCCAATCCCCTTTCATCCCAACCCATTCTATCCTAATCCCTTTCCACCCAACCCATTCCCTTCAAATCCAATCTATCCCCCGATGATCATTGGGGGAGAATATGATGAGAGACCAACACTTCCATATGTTGGAGACCCAATTAACTCACTCATTCCTGGCCAGGGAGAAGCACCAGGTCAGTTTCCTCCATTCAGACCACATTTTGACCCAATTGGCTCCCTGCCTGGAGCAAACCCTACGCTTCCAGGACGAGTTGGTCCCAGTGACAGGTTTCCACCTCGACCCAGCCGGGGCCGCCCCATGGACATTCGCCGTGCATTCATTTGATTGCTGCTTTTTCCTGCAGGGAGTTTTGTAGTCGCTGAGCTTGCTTTCTAACTGCAGGAGATGGCAAATCCCAGGCACTAACATCTGCCTTCAGATTGTGTCAAGAACATGTGTGCATGGTGATGTCCCAAGTGCAGAGGCTGGGTTTGTTTTGTGCTCTGGTAGTGCTGTATCACCTGGCACTTAAGGTCTCTTCCTCAAAGAGCTACGACTTAGAGCAGTTTGTTCTGCTGCCCCCCCTCCTTGCCCTTAATCGTCCATGAAGTGCTACTTAGAGACCAGAATACTGGCCAGATCCTTACTGCATCAGATAAAGAGCACTTTAAATACAAACCCTCTACTTGTCTGTCTTATTTGAAGAGTTTTACTGAGTTGCCAGGATGAAAGGTTTTGTTTAAAATTTACCCGGCTAATTAATAATCTTTATTAACAGAAAAGTTACCACATAGTACAGGATACTGCCATTGTTATGGTAGATGTGTGTTCGTGGAAAATTTTAAAGGTGTTGTTTCCTTTTTCCTTTAATATTTTATTAGGTAAAAAGCATTTTTGTATTGTTACTTAATGCACAAAGAATACAGCGAGGGGATTTTCTTTACAATGGAAATATTAAAACACAAATTAATTCATTTTACAAACAATTGAGTAAAGTCATGCTACAGTGCAACTCAGAAGTCTAAGCAGAGCAATTTTACAAAGAATCAGCAGCAAAACTTTTGACTGTTTCATTGACTTTACAAATAAGGATCTGTAGTATGTGACTGCATTTACTGTGTTTGAACTAAAAGTGGTGTGAAAATGCATCTTTTCTCCCTATCTGACATACTTAAAGAATTAAATAGGCTGACCTGGTTGCAGTGGGAATGGAATCACAACATGAGAAGCAGAATGAATTCTGACTTCAGTAAATTCCATTTAATTCCATTACTTAAGTATCAGATGATACCTTGTCAAAAGGAAATGTGTCGTAGCATGTTATGAGCACCTTTCAAGTGTTGTCTTATTAACTAATGAGCAGCTAACAAGACCACTGTTAAAGTTTCCTAATAAGACCTGCAAGCTGATGCTGGAGCTCAATTAAAGGAAGACTGGAATGACTAAACTTTGCTAGAACTTTTAATTTGTTATGTATTTTTTAAGATTATTGATCTCAGTGTTTCTATAAATGTGAATGGTACTAATGACTGTTGTGACAACTGATAATATTTTCTAAAACTTTTATGAAATTCCAGCTGTGGAAATGGAATGACATTTCCTGTTAAATACAAGCTATTTGATCAGTAATAGCTATGTGCTTTTTCAGGTGAGATTTCAGTGGTTCATCTTGTTTTGTATAAAATCAGCTGACTTCAGTAAGGTCAGGGAGTTTTGCCAGTGGAAGTAAAATATAATACTTTATTTTGCTGTCAAAAGTTGTATTGCTTCTTTCTTCTTTTGTACTTCACAGAGATAGTTTTCCTTCACTACCAAGATTAGCCTTGACTTTTAACATTTGCCTTCAGTGGTTGGATTGCCTTGTTCCAAAAGCATTTTCACCAGTGAAATGTATGGTCAGATGGCTTAGAGTTTTCAGCAAATCTTTTTATCCCACTGACTATAAACATGAAAAGTGAAATCTACATTGTATTGGTCTAGCACCATTTTGTCCTTGTGATGAGTGCTTCAGCAATGCATAAAATTCAGGTAAGGATAAAATTCAAATAAGGTTAGAGCTTTAATAATTCAATAATTTAATAATTCATAACTTACCCTTTTCCTTTTTTTCCCAAGCTCTTTCTGGGAATAGTAATCACATAATGCATGTGACAAGTTAATTTTGTGGTGCCAGTGGTACTCACATTGCCAATGCCTTGATGACAGTCACATGGTTTGCCCTGCTGGCAGTCTGTGTGCTGCTCTGGAATTGGGCCCTCTTTGCTGTGAAGACAACCATGAAGTCATACTTCTGCCAGGCTGATGCCAGAGATTCAGTTTATCCTGAATTTTGCAATTGAAATGTTTGTTTTTGACGTAGTGAATTGAGCCCTTCTACACATACACCACTAAGTGACCTGAAGATACTCCTTCCCTTTTTTTTTGTTGCCCCTCACATTGTAGGAAAGGTGTTGTGACCCAAAGATTAGGAAGCATCACTTAGCTGGAACCGTAAAGTTCCTTAAAGAAGGGTTCCTGTTATTCATAAAACAGGGTATAAAGTGAGTATCTCAGGACCAACAGTTTAAAATTAGAAGATAAAACAG